>NW_006921616.1:12968943-13007318 GCF_000298275.1 Orycteropus afer afer | reverse complement strand
GGTTTCTCCTCATGTTTTCTACTTGGCTCAGGTGTTGTCAGGGAAACATTTGTTATCTGATGTGGGGTTTTGCTGTTGTATGCATAGATGCCTCACTACTTTCCTTCCCTTCTTTCCATAGAGATCCCTGGGAACAGGCAGTTCTGGTAGCTGGTGCTGTCTTTTCCCCATATCCGCTTGAATTTTGGGATTCACAGGGATACTTTTTCACCTAATATTGTTGAGAATGTTGTCAGTGGTTGTGGTTTTGTTATCTAGTTGCTCTGTCTCTTTATGATGATTTGGCAAAATTCAGTAACTGGGCTGCCATAGCTGCCATATTTCCCAGAATTTCTTCGAGTCTCCATATTCTTGATGTTAGGTATAGCATTCAGTGCAGTGAATTTATTAAGGAGAAATTATATTAAATATTCATTGTCTTTATCCTAATTGTATGTAGTTTGAACTGGATGAAGGACATCTTGGAAATTGTATATACATACACACATATACATCCAAAAAACCAAACCAAACTCACTGCTGTTGAGTTAGTCCCAATTCATAGTGACCCCTCCTTGGGTTTCTGAGGCAGTATCACTGTGGAAGTAGATTGCCCAACCTTCCTTCTGAGGAGTGGCTGGTGGGTTTGAACCACAGCCTTCTGGTTAGCAGTCAAAAACCTTAGGCACTAGATCACCAGAGCTTCTATAGGAGAGACAAGGAAGAAATTTCTCTCACCACCTTCACAGTAAATCCACTAGCAGGCTGATGAGAGATGAGGAACACCAGGCAGATCCAACCCTGTGACTTTCTCAGCAGCCATATCTTTCCAGCCCTTGGGTGTGATACTTTATATTTAACTTTTGTTTGAGAACTTAAAGGTACTGTGAAGAAATTTTATAGAAGTATAAAGATTGGTGTTTTTTATTTAGAAAATATTAATATTTTAGTACTTTGGGGAAAAATAATTTCTTCTAATACATTTGAAAAATTTGCTGTTTATTAGACCATATAAAAAAATTTCAAATTTCTTTACTTTTAATAGCCCCTTGTGTTAGACTGGGTTCTCTAGAGAAACAAAACCAGTAAAGCCTATATATATATATATGTATAAGAGAGAGAAAGAGAGAGAGAGAGAGAGAGAGAGAGAGAAAATTTATCTTAGAAAAATGGCTCACACACTTATAGAAGCTGACCAGTCCAAAGTTCTTGGATCAAACGTCAAGCTGGGGGCTGAGGAGCTCAAGGTTGGCAGGCAGTGTACTTGCTGTTGGCTCCAATGAATGATGAATCCAAGATCTCCAGGCCGAATGGTGGATTGTTCACTCTTGGACAGCTGATGGCAGCACAGCAGAATCCCAGTCCACAGAAGAGTGTCTCTTTTCCCAGGATGTCCATGAACACACTGGGAGCAGGCCACGCCCCTAAGGAGACTGCTGCTCAGGATTGGCTGAGCAACATATTCGTCTGATCCCATCCTGGGTATAATCTCATCACAACTGATTAAACCACACAGAATGTGGTCCAGCCAAGTTGACACACAGCTTCAACTATCACACCCTTGTTAGAAAATAATTGAAGCAATCTAGTTCATTAAATAAGAAGCTCTGGTGGTGTAGTGGGTAAGACATTTGGCTGGTAACCAGAAGGTTAGCAGTTCAAACCCACCAGCTGCTCCGTGGGAGGAAGCCGAGGCAATCTACTTCCATAAAGATTTACAGCCTTGGAAACCCAGTGGGGTTTCTGTGAGTCAGAATGAACTGGATGGCAGTGGTGGATAGTTCAATAAGTATTTATTGACTATTATGTACTGTTTTAGTTCCTTGGGAGCCCAATGACTAAGATGTGATACTTACCCTCAGGAAATATAAATAGATATAGCACAGGGCAGTAAGTGGGCTGACTAAGAAATATATTGCAGAAATCTGTCTAGCTTGAGGCAGTCAGGACTAGGTTGTTGGAGGAGGGGTTATCTCATGCAAACATTGAAGGATGAGTAGAATGTAGTCAGGTGATGTATGCAGATGGGTTGGCGAGTGCATGCTGGGAGGAGCGGACGGCTTAAGCAACGAGGGAGGTAGGACTAGTGTGTTCAGTATTGCCAGAGGATCAGCTGGTTGACAGGCAGTGGTGGAAAATGAGGCTAGTCCATGTTGTATCACATGAAGGCTCTTAAACGGTCTCTTTAATGTCAGTGGTTTTCAAACTTTTTTTTGTGAAAGTTAGCATTAAGATCCTTTCCTCAAAGGGAATTCTGTATTAAATGCTTATGTAAAACAGGCCAGAGGGAATATTTCCTAGATGAGGTGAAAGTGGAGAGGAGGGTGCTCATAGCCACTTTCACTTGTCTCTTCATCTCTACCCCCACCCCCACCCCAACTCTGCCAACTGTATTATTTCTCAGAATCTTTATAGTATATGCTACATACTTGAGAGCATAGTTTGAAAATCACTCTGTAGGTAAAGAGCTGTTGAGGAGTTTTCAGATGCTGAGTGGTAGGGTGGTCATGTGTGTGTTTCAGATAGGATATTTTGGTGACTGTGACAAAGACGGGTTCAGGAAGCGGGGACAAGGGGTCTGGTTAGGCCATTGTTGCAAGGTATCAGGTAGAATCGTGAGGGTCTGAACTGAGACAGAGCAATTTGGATTCAAGCACTGTTTGAGCTAGTGATGGGTTGGGTATGAGTGGTCAGGAAGATTGCCTCAGAGATTTTCTGATGGATGGTGGATATCAAGTACTGGAGCAGGTTTTGTGGGGATGATGATGAGTTGCTTTGTACATGGTAAGTGTGAAGTTCTGTGGGATGTCTGTGTGGGAGATGCCTGTCAGGCAGTTCAATTTAAGGGTGTGAAACTCATAGGTGATGAATATACAGATTGGGAAATCCTCAACGCACAGATATGATGATACTTAAAACCGTGGAAGTGGATGAGATGATCCTGAGATGGCAAATGGGCTGAGATAGGTTCTGGGGGATACCAGCTTTAAGTGGAAGGACAGGAAACATTCGGAGGAGGAGTGGTGTGGGGAGTAGGAGGGGAACCAGCAGAATGTGCTGACCTGCAAACGGGGGATCAAGAGTTTCAGTTGTGTTAACTGCGATAGATATTGGGTATTACCAAACCAAAACCAAACTCACTGCCATCGAGTCGAATCCGACTCATAGTGACCCCTCCTTGGGTTTCCCAGGCAGTGTCACTATGGAAGTAGGTTGCCCAATCTTCCTTCCAAGGAGTGGCTGGTGGATCTGAACCGCCAGCCTTCTGGTTAGCAGTCAAGTGCCCTTAGGCACTGTCAATGAAGTCATTAGCATCCTTTTTCAAAACTGTTGTCCTGTGATGCTGGGGACACAACCTTGACTGCGGTGAGCTAAGTAACAAATGAGAAGTATGGAAGCAGAAATAGCAAGAGTGGAATACTTTGGAAAAGTTTGCAAGAGGAAAGCCAGAGAAAGAGAGTAGCTAGAGGGAGATGCAGATTTGAAGATAATTGCGCAGATTTGAAGATAATTGCACATATTTGTGGATTGAAGCTAAAGAGCCAGGGGAGAGAGAAGGTTAGAGGTCAGGATACCACACACACACTTACTGCCATAGAATCAATTCTAACTCACAGCGACCTCCATTGGGTTTCCAAGGCTGTAAACCTTTATGAAAGCAGACTGCCTCATCTTTCTTCCTCAGGGCGACTGGTGAGTTCGAACTGCTGACCTTTTGGTTAGCAGCTAAATGCCTTAACCACTGCACCATCAGCTGTCAGGACAAGAAGGAAATAAGTGATGAAGCTGTACCCTTCAGGGGTAAGAGATTTGCAGATTTCAAAGTAGAGAGGAGCCTTTGACCTGATGGAGGAAAACCTTATTTTTCTGAAACTGAAGAGAAAGAGGACAGTATTTGTTTCTGTGTGGAGTTGCTGGGTATTGAGAAGAGGACATCCCTAAAGCCTTCACATTTCTCCAAGGAACAGGAAGGATTGTTTGTGGGGAGTGAATGCAGGAGCCCCTGAATAGGGGCCTGGATGAGAGAGGAAACAATTTACAAAGGGGTCAGAGGGGAATGAGAGGGGCTAAGAACAAGTAGAAGAATTGACCGTGAATGTGTAGTAGCAACGAGCTGCAGGTAGCTGGTGGAAAATGGAAGGTAAATTTTATCACTGTTTCAGAATTGCCGTTTTGTAATGCAGAGGTAAAAGGGCATTGAGGGTAATTGTGAAAGATTGATTCATATGGTTCGCCATGGGGTCTGGGCTTCATAGGGAGGAAGGGGGGTGGGAGGGCCTGTTGGTCTCTGAAGAAATTGTGGACTCCAGGAACTGAAAGTCTCCACAGTGGTTATCAAACTTTGTTGCACATGGATGTCACCTGGGGCGGGGGTATCTAGAAAAATGACTGGTGCCCAGTTTCCACCTGCAGACTTTCTGATTTAATTGCTATGTGGTGTGACCTGTGCATTGAGAATTTAAATGGTTCTCCAGGTTTGGAAACCACTGCTCTAAGAGGTTGAAGAGGAGGTGCAGTGGGAGATTTTGAGTTGTAGGATATTGTGGTCAGGGTAAGGATATCAGCAGTCAAGCTTTCTGAGGTGAGAACAGGATCCTGTTAGGCACTGTTGTAGTGGTTGGCTGAGGTGGAGTGGAGGTGAAGTTGACTGAAGTCAAGATAGCCAAGGAGTTGTGAGGGCCACTGTGACTTTCAGTCTTGGTGGTGCAGCCCACTCGCTCTGCTTTTCCTATTTTCCGGTGGGTGTGGAACATGTGATAAGAGGGAAGTAGCATCTGACAGGCCGCATTGGGAGCAGGAATTGAGTATGTGATTGAACAGCAGGACTCATTCATGTCTTTTTCTAGTTTTTGGAAAATGTTATTGATGCAAATGAAAAGCCCATAATAAAGTAAATAAGGAAATGAATAAAGTTTACAATTTATAAGAAAATAGTAGCAGTTGAAAACTAGCATTTACAGTGCACTGCTATTAAAGCCTCACTTCCATGGGAAATGAATATGTTCAGATGCAGTAGAATCTTTGTTCCATTACTCTTCATTTCATGATAGTGTGACAACTAATTTGAGTACTGAAAGTCTGTAGAAAGTTACAGTCACATGCCAGCTTAGAACTATAGCACAAAATGTAAATTGCCCCTATAGCGTAATTAACATAGTAACTCACTTTGTTATCAAATGGCCTTGTGTTTACATTATGCCACTCGTCGTCCTCCTTTGAATCCTCTTACATCTATAAGGAGACCTCTTGCCCATGAAGCACAGACCTTACATTGAAAATTATTGACCTACACAGGTGGTGAAGTGATTTTGAGGTTTTTAAAATTTTCAGATGTGAAAACTCATGAGATGATTTATATGGCATGTTATTATGGTATTGCAGACTCTAAAATTAACCTTGGACAGAATTATATTCTTCAGTCATCTCAGGGAGACAGTTTATTGCAGTGTCCAAGGATAGGAAGTGTAATGGGTTTGTAATGACTCTGGTTGGAATTTTAGACAGTGCCTTCAGTAGGCTGGTGCAGGCAGAGTATATCCAAAGATCTTTTCATGTTTCCTCCACACAGCTCTACTGATTGTGTGTGAAAATACCCATCAATACCTAGCAGCAGTCAGCCATGATGAAATCGGTATTTTCTTAGGGGAGTGGATGAATGGAAATGAAGAGGTAGAACAAAGAGAGGGAAAGACAAAAAGGAGGGGATTTATCTGCATAAATCAGGATTTTATTTTTTCATGATGTAATGTAACTTGAATCCCTAGTCTCTTCCGATGGGCTGTCGTGTACATCATAGGATGTTTAGCATTGACCCTGGCCTCTACTTACCAGATGCTAGTAGCAATCCCCGATTGTGATTACCAACAGTGTCTCCAGACATGGCTGAATGTCCCCTGGTGCTGGGGAGGAAACTGCCCCTGGCTGAAATCCGCTGCTTTGTGGTATAGCGCCTAAGGCATTTGACCGCTGACCAGAAGGCTGGCAATTCAAACCCACCAGCCACTCCTCAGAGACCCAAGAAAGGGTCACTATGAGTCAGCTCCTACTCCACAGCAGTGCCTTGGGTTTGGTTATGTCAGAGTAAGAGCTCCTACAAGGGCCAGGTCCCATCCTCCTTGTTTTTCCCTTGCCCAGCACCGAGTGTTCATTGCATCTGTCATTGATCCAACATCTGAGGGTGGTTTAATAAGTAGTTGAGTCACCCCTTTTACAGCTCTCCCTCGTCCCTAGAATCTCTGCAGACTGAATGCTGAGAACCTCTTGAACCTCTCAACATCTGCACTCCCTCAAAACATCTAGGGGTTGTCAGGCAGCCCGTGGACGAGCCTCACTTCCTCCTGTATCTTCAGGAGTCTTGTGACCCTGGTTGACTGGCTTACCTCTTCAATTTTCTTAGCTTTAAGTTGGGTATGATGAAGTTGTCATGAAAATTAAATGAGATGATCTGTTTGAAAACATCACAATAGGTGCTCAACACACTGGTTCAAGAATTTTGGTTGATTGATTGATTGATTCACACATACTGAGTGCAAGGCCCCAAGCTAGAACCAGCTGGAGGGTGTGTTCATCACATCCACACCCAGCATTGGCCCCTGGCCCGGCAGGGCTGAGTTCCTACTGCAATGTGGGAGACTATCTACAGTGATTGTGGTGAGCTTGGTACTACTAAGGAAGGAACACAGTGGGGGAGGGCCCTCAGGAGGTGGAGTGACCAGAAGAGTTGTTGAGAAGCCTTTTCTGGAGAGAGATACATTTGCGTGGACGGGAGAGAACAGGCAAAGGTAAGAGAGAGCCTGTGCAGATGGGGGTGGGGATGGTGAGCGCATCTAGTGCCCAGTCAGGCAGATGGAGAGAAGAGCTTCTATTTGACAGGAATATTTCTGAGGTTGGGAATGCTCACCAGGGTGACCTAGGGCAGACGGAGCAGGTTTCTTACCTTTTTCTTAAAAGTCAGCCTCCCAGAAGCTCATCTGGATTCCACTCGTTCACAAATGTGTTAAGAGTTGTTGGTGTATCTCTAACAAATTTGTGTGACATAAAACGAGCAGAGCTTTATTACCTGTTTTACCAGTGGGAGTAAGGCCCCTTGTGGCACCTGGGAGCTCTTCCCAACATCTCCCTGAGATGGTTGTTGTTAGGTGTTGCTCTCCGGTCGGTTCTGACTCAGAGCGACCCCGTGTACAACACAACGAAACTGCCTGGTCCTCTACTATCCTTACAATTGTTGTGAGTCTCTTCTTTATTTGGAAGAGAGGAGAACTGATGCTCAGGAAGTTAAGTGATTCATAGACAGGTCTGTATAATGGAAGAATGAGGACTGCCTGGCTTCCAGGGCTCTCGGACTTACTATGTTAGAAACTTGGCCCTTGGAGATGAGTTGAAATATCAATCTCTTTGGTCCTCCTGTGTGAGAATTCTTAATGTCTTAATCTTCTAATCTCTTACTATATTAATACCATTTGGATATTATTATTACTTAAATATTATTATCCAGTAAGACATTTTTGTTATTGTTGATTTTCTTTGCCAGTGGCTTGATGTTGTTATTATGTGCCATCGAGTCGGCCCCGACTCATAGTGACCCCTCCTTGGGTTGCCCAGGCAGTATCACTACGGAAGTAGATTGCCCAACCTTCCTTCCGAGGAGTGGTTGGTGGGTTTGAACCGCCAGCCTTCTGGTTAGCAGTCAAGTGCCTTAGGCATTATGCTTCCAGAGCTCCTAAGTAGATTAGTATATTGTCTAATTCCGATTTCAGTGGATTTTCTGAGAGACCTCTCTTTTGGTGTTAGCCTGGCCTTTAGCAGTCAGTAACAGTCGCGGAACAGCAGAGGGCACCAGATTGCCATTTCAGTCGCACGTTTTCTTGGCGCTGTTTGGAGTTTCTGTGCCTCCCTCTTCCTCTCCTCTCCTTCTCTTCCAACCTCCTTCCCTTTCTTCCTTTTTCTTAACGCTTAAAATAGTTAATGTTGAAACCAGATTGTGGAGACTTTTTAGTAGATTTCCACATAGCTAATGTTAGAATATTTTTAAAGTGTATCCAAACCATTTGTGTTGACTCCGCGAGCCTTACACATTTAACATCGTGTAGCAGCATTTCACAAAATCTCTGATGGCTTTTATTTCACAAAATGTCTCATCCAAAATCAGGACTACAATTGATGTTCTTTTAAATTGGTTTTTCCTACCAAAATATGCTTTGGTAGTAAACCAGTTCTTTATACCATACTTAGGAATTTAGAAATTATTTAGAATATGCATTATAAATATGATGCCATTGTGATTATTTTGTAAGATAGGACAGTAAGATTTTTCAAATATTTATTTGTCCTTACATTCCATTTTAGGGCTCCTTATGGATATTTACAGACACTGTGTGTGTGTGTGTGTGTGTGTGTGGGCATGCATGCATGTGTATGTGTTAGATTTATTCCTAGCCTTGATCTTAGTATTGTTAGTCCCTGATTCTAAAGTGTGTGTGCACATGCGTGCGTGCTCACGTACACACACACATCCAGGGTTTTAAACCATCCACTCTTCTGTTTTACACTTTAGCATCAAAACCAAGTGATGTTTAGAATGCACATTGGCATAAATTAGCGATATCTTTAGCTAGAAACCCAACTTTTAATATCAAATATAATTTAATGTCATAGATTGGACTCAGTGCTGTTTCAGGATAAATAGATTATTTAATAGGTAGTCTTCAAAACTGACACGAAAAGGTGGACTCAGAATTAAGCAAGCCTTTGAATCAGGATCACTGAAGTGAAGGAGGAGAGAGTAAACTTATTGCCAGTGTCTTATATTTCTGTTAGTCATTGGGTAAAACGAAAGACCGTGAAAATATGATCCCATTGCTTTTTGGGGACAAAGCGCTCAGATGTTTCAGCAGACGCAGATATTCAGAGGTATAATAAATATTACAGCAAGGGTGCATCAGTGTTTCCCCATCTGGAGATTGTCATTATCGCCTTCACGTGTCTGGGGCTGCTGCGGATGGCGTGGATATGGGCACGTGCTTGTGCTCAATAAAGAGTTAATCTCACGATCCTAGTTCTAGCATTTTCTTCTGAATCTCACTGGAGACTTTTACCTGATACTCATAAACGTGATTGCCACAGGTTCATTTGCAAGCAATTCACCACTTTTTTCCTATTTTTTCTTTTTTTCCTGTTCTGTAATATTTTAAGTCAGCCTCCTTACTTCGATTTTGTATGGCTAAGTCTGTATTTTCTTACAGAAAAAACACAAAGTTACAATAGGCTTAATATTTGCAATGAAAATGTCAAATAGATCTGTCCTATTAGCCTTTTGAGGAGCCCTGGTGGTGCAGTGGTTAAGTGCTTGGCTGCTAACCCAAAGGTTGGAGGTTTGACCTCACCAGCCGCTGCTCAGGAGAAAGAGGTAGCAGTTCTGCTTTCTTAAAGATTGCAGCCTTGGAAACCCTGTGGGGCAATTCTACTCTGATACATGGGGTTGTTGTGAGTTGGAGTCAACTCCATGGCAATGTTGTTGTTACTGTTTTTAAAACTAGCTTTTTAAGTAAGTGTATATTTTGCATTTACCCTTGAATTACACTCACAAACTTGAGACCATTTCATTTGTATCTATCTTATAATTCCAAACCAAAACCCAAACCCACTGCTGTCAGTCAGATCTGACTCATAGTGACCCCTCCTTGGCTTTCTGAAGCAGTATCATTATGGAAGTAGATTGCCCAGCCTTCCTTCTGAGGAGTAGCTGGTGGGTTTGAACCACCAGCCACTGGTTAGCAGTCAAATGCCTTAGGCACTATGCTACCAGAGCTCCTATCTTATAATTTAGCTTTTCTTATTTCCCCTTTCAAGTAAGGACAGACTTTATTTTTTCTGCCAAGCATCTTGCCCACAGTAGTCACTGCATAAATGTTGTGGAATTGAATATAGTGTTTCTCCATGATGACATAAAGGTGAGTTTGTGAGCTCATGCTTCAGGTGTTATGAATGAAGACGACCGAGTGAGCTGCTGATGCTCCTGCAGAGACCTTCCTGGTTTAGATCGCCCGCCAGAGTGGAAGACAGTGGGAATGGGGTAGTTTGCTCTAGATCTATACATCTTATGATTCCACGAGATGCTGGCAGTTTGATAAAACCCACCATCCACTCCGTCGAGTCAATTCCAACTCATAGTGACCCTGTTGGACAGAGTAGAACTGCCCCGTAGGGTTTCCAAGGCTGCAAATCTTATGGAAACAGACTGCCTCATCTTTCTCTGGCAGAGCAACTGGTGGGTTCAATTTGCTGACCTTTTGATTAGCAGCTGAAGGCTTTATCCACCAGAGTGCCTCTTTCTCTGCTTTTATTCATTATCCTGTGGTTAGTTGTTGGGAACATATAAGAATGTCAAACGTGTCAGGGATCAGCTCTGCTTGTCGTCTTTGTTCATTTGCAATAATTTGGAAAATGCAGTACAGAACTTGGCGCTTTAGAAGATGTTTGAGTGTTCACTTCTCCATGCATTTAGCTCGAATAGGAGCCTCTCAGCTTTGCTGGATCCTGTATTTTGTACTAAAGGGACTTTGTTAGCTTCGGAAGATCCCTTGTCAGGGATTATAGGTCACATGCACATCTTGGTGATGTCAGAGATTATAACTCATCCGTAGGATTTGGGATGAGTCATTTTCTTTCCTTCCGCCTCCTCCATATTCTTTTCTCACCTGTTTCTGTTTTCTTTCTTTTTTTACCCTCTCTTTTTCTGACGGTGAACTGCTGCTAGGTGCTTGGTAGTTTTTGCCACAATGACATTATCAGTAGTACTGAAACGTTGTGATAAGAGGAGTCACGCACAATTCATCCAGATATCATGGAAGAGACACTAGATAACCTTTCATCTGTCTAAGCACACGGGCTGTCTGTGGGCACATCTTCCCTAGAGAGACAGGAAACTCTGGCAGATCTGGGAGCTAAAGGAGCCCACGTGGGGGTGACCTCAGGTGAGAGAACTCAGAAGTCTACCTGTGTCCTCACGCTGGCCTTTTTTCTCCAAGCCATTTTTGCTACTTCAATATTTTTTTTTCCAAAAAGATGTCTGATTTTATATTCTTTGTAAGAATTTTACAGATCTTTACTGGAAAGAATAATATTTAATATTCACTAAAACACTTGGGAGCTCTGGTAGCATAGTGGCTAAAACACTTGCCTGCTAACCAGATGGCTGGCGGTTCAAACCCACCAGCCACTCCTCAGAAGGAAGGTTGGGCAATCCTACTTCTGTAGTGATACTGCCTCGGAAACCCAAGGAGGGGTCGCTATGAGTCGGGGCCGACTTGATGGCACATAACAACAACAACAACAAAACACTGTGGTGGCTCTTGGTTTTACCTGATGTTGACATTAGCTTTTCACTCGTAGCTAGTGTCAGGCCTGTCTACCTAATTTGATACAAGATGATATTTTATCTTATGTTGTACTATATACAACTCTAATGCCTAGCATAATGCTTGGGCCATAGTGACCCCTTCGTACCTATTACTAACTAACTAACTGACCCATTCTTAGTATTTGTAACTAACTAATGACAGCAGTAGGAGCTCTGATGGCATAGTGCCTAAGGCATTTGACTGCTAACCAGAAGGTTGGCGGTTCAAACCCACTAGCCACTCCACAGAAGGAATATTGGGCAGTCTACTTCTGTAAAGATTTACTGCCTCGGAAACCCAAAGGGGGTCGCTATGAGTTGATGGCACAGTGGTTAAAGTACTGGCCTCAAACCAAAAGGTTGGTGGTTCAAACTCACCAGGTGCTCTGCAGGAAAAGGATGAAGCAGTCTGTTTCCGTAAAGATTTACTGCCGTGGAAATTTTATGGGACAGTTCTACTCTCCTGCAGTCTCTGTGAGTTGGAATCAACTTGTTGGCAATGAGTTTGGGGGTTTTTTGTGTGTGATGATTGTTGTTGTTGTTAGGTGTCATGGAGTCGCCTCCAACGCGTAGCGACCCTGTGCACAACAGAATGAAACACTGCCTAGTCTTGAGCTGGCCTCACGATCCTTGCTATACCTGAGCCCATTATTGCAGCCACTGTGTCAGTCCATCTCATTGAGGGCATTGAGGGCCTTCCCCTCTTTCATCGACCTTCCACCTTCCCAAGCATGACATCATTCTCCAGGGAATGGTCCCTTCTGACAACATGACCAAAGTAGGTGAGACGAAGTCTGGCCATTCTTGTTTCCAAGGAGCATTCTGGCTGAACTTCCTCCAGCACAGATTTGTTAGTTCTTTTAGCTCTGGTAGCATAGCGCCTAAGGCATTTGACTACTAGCCAGAAGGCTGGCGGTTCAAACCCACCAGCCTCAACTTTCGGAAGGAAAGTTTGGCAATCTACTTCTGTCGTGATACCACCTCAGAAACCTGTGAAGGGGTCGCTGTGAGTCAAATCTGACTCTACGGCAGTGAGTTTGGTTTTTGGTTTTTAGCAGTCCATGGTACTTTAAGTATTCTTCGCCAACACCACAACTCAAAAGCATCCACTCTTCTTTGGTCTTCTTTATTCATTCTCCAGCTCTCACATGCATATGAGGTGATTAAAAATACTATGGATTGTGTTGGGTGCACCTTTGTCCTTAAGGAGACATCTTTGCTCTTCAGCATTTGAAAGAGGTCCTTTGCAGCTGATTTGCCCAGTGCTATACGTCATCTGATGTCCTGACTGCTGCTTCCATTGGCATCGATTGTAGAACCAAGCAATATGAAGCCTTTGACAACTTCAGTCTTTTCTCCATTTGTTGTGATCCTGCTGGTTATGTCAATGTCCATTCACAATGTCTCCTGTCTTTAATCCTTTTCCATACCTCGCTATCTTTCTGCCAGGAGCCTTTTCATAGCTCAAGTTACCCTTTCTGTTAAGGTCTCCCTGGTCACTCAAGGTGAGGTTGGAACCCTCTCCTTTGGATCCCTTGTTGTACCTTGCTGTTCCTATTATTTGAAGCCCCATCATCCTATATTGCAATCATTTGTTCCTATGTCACTGTCTGTCTTAGTTTTTTGAGTGTTGTGCGTAGAAAAGCCATTCCTTATTCATGTTTGTAGCCTCAGTGCCTTCCACAAACATAGGACATCATAAGTATTTGGTGACTGTGAAATGAAAGAATTAAATACCAGAACAAAATTCAGAAAGTCTTGATATATATTTTTAAATTTGTATCCTGTGTGGTAGAAATTTACCATGTTACATATGTACCTTGCATTCTTTATCTGGAGAAGAGAAGTAGTCTTTGTTTTCTACCTTCCTGTAAATATCACTCATTCAACCCAGAGTAAAAGTTTGTACAACAGAGGCAGTGTTCAGGTTTGCCTGGTAATGAGTTTTGGAAGAGGAGCTACTTGAGATGCTTCTTGAAGGATGGGTAAAAGTATGACTTGAATTACAGAGATTGAGGAAAGAGCGTAATCCTAGCATAGCACATGCAAAAACACAAATGCTCCAAACTGCATGGTTCTGGAGGGGACGTGTGGTTTAATTTGCTTGCAGTAGGAGATATAGTGGGATGTAGTTAGAGATGAAATTGAGCAGTAGGCAGCAACATATGCTGGAGGATTATTCATGCTTTGCAAACATGCCTGGATTTTATCTTTGGTTTATGAAATGCCACTGAAGCCTGTTAAGCTAGACAGAAACATAATCAGATGGGAGGAGAACTGAGAAGAAAAACCAGTTGAGGGGATTTGGTGATTATATATTATAATTTTATATGATAATTATCAAAGAGTTAATTATCAATTTAGAAATAATTTTATAAAGATTTTGAATTGTTACTTGTTGATTCTTCTAGGTTTAGGATTAAAAAGATGAGTCAGACATGGTCAGTCCCTGATTTTGAAATGGTGCCATAGAGTACAAGAAAATATAAATACATAGAGCAACTGATTACATAAATATGACAAAGGTGTACAAGTATGCCGTAGATTGTTGTGTGGTATTGTAGGTGTCGCTGAGTAGGCTCCAACTCATAGCGTCGCGTCCTAGGCTCCAACTCATAGCGTCTCGTCCCTATGTATAACAGAATGAAACACTGCCTGTGACGGCCCCACAATCCTTGCTGTACCTGAGCCCATCATTGCAGCCACTGAGTCAGTCCGTTTCATTGAAGGCCTTCCCCCTTTTGTTGAGCCTCTACTTTACCAAACATGATATCCTTCTTGAGGAAATGATCCTGACAGCATGACCAAAGTGGGTCAGATGAAATCTGGCTATTCTCGCTTCCAAGGAGCATTCTGGCTGCACTTCCTCAAGGACTGATTTGTTTGTTCTTCTAGCAGTCCGTGGTACTTTCAGTATTCTTTGCCAACACAACAACTCAAAAGCATCAACTCTTCTTTGGTCTTCCTTGTTCACTGTCCAGCTTTCACATGCATATGAGGCAATTGAAAATACCATGACTTGGGTTAGGCACCCCTTAGTCTTCAAAGAGACATCTTTGCCCTTCAGCACTTTAAAGAAGTCTTTTGCAGCAAATTTGCCTAGTGCAATATGTCATCTGATTTCTTGACTGCTGCTTCCATAAGTGTTGATTGTTGAAGGAACTGAATTTATTGTGCACTCACTTTCCTGGAGAATGAAGGTCTTGATGGATGAGAAGGGATTGGAATAGAGTAAAAGACCAATTATTCTGGGGAGAAGGAACCCTGGTGGCACAAATAGTTAAGCAAAAGTTTGGCTCTTCAGACTCATCCAGTGGCTCCATGAGAGAAAGATATGGTGATCTGCTTTCATAAAGATTATAGCCTAGAAAACTCTATGGGCAGTTCTACTTTCTTACATGGGGTCACTATGAGTCAAAATCAGTTGATGGCACCCAACAACAACAGCAGCAGCAATTTTGGGCAAAGATAGTAACGTACATGGAAGGATCCATGTGTTAGAGACTGTAGTCCATGATGGCTAGAGTCCAGAGCATTTGATGAGGCTGGAAAAGTATTTGGGATCATACTGTGATGGGCCTTGTATATTGTTGTGGAATCATTTACATTTTCTCCTAGAGCTTTATTTTGTAATTATGATCATAATGTATATTGATTGTCGTGTATATACGTAAACATGTCAAGAAAATAATCCTCTGTTATTCTATCACAAAACTTTAATTGCTATTCACATTTTCATGTATTTATTTCCACATTCATATATGTACTTAGGAGCTCTGGTAGCATAGTGCCTAAGGCACTTGACTGCTAACCAGAAGGCTGGTGGTTCAAACCCACCAGCCGCTGCTCGGAAGGAAGATTGGACAATCTACTTCAGTAGTAGTATCACCTCGGAAACCCAAGGAGGGGTTGCTGTGAGTCGGGTCCACCTCGACGGCAGTGAGTTTGGTTTTTAGTTCATGTTTCTTATACTGTGAGTTATTCTTGAGCTGTATAATCTTTTCCCTCCTTTTATTGAGCATTGGTATTTTTCTTCCTGATTTTAAGAAATATTTATATAAATTCTAACTGTTGATCAGTCCTTTTCCTGGCACATTTTTGTTTGCCTTTTAATATTTTTTTAAAGTAGTGAAGTTTAAGTAATTAAGAAAGTCCTCATCTCAAGGTCAGATATTTACTTACTGTTTTGATTAAGTTTTAATGATTTTGTGTTTTCTATGTTCATAACCCATGATGATGGGAACTTTTTGGTAGAACAGTGACATGATAGGATCTGGCTTCTGAAAGAAGTCTTGTGGCTCTGTGGATCGGAGTAAAGAGAGATGAGGGCCAGTGAAACCTGTCTAGAGGAGCAGAGATAAGGGTCTGAATTTATGGTGACAGTGAGGGTAAGACAGCAGAACTGCCCATAGAGTTTTCTAGGCTATAATCTTTATGAAAGCAGATCACCATAGTAGTTGAGGATGATGCTAATGTTTGCAGCACAATACTGATCATCCAAACTGATGATTCAGGAGATATAGCAGATTTAGTGGAGGATGGAGATTAAACTCCGAGAGCAAACCCACTACCATCAAGTTGGTTCTGACTCATATCGACTCTATATGACAGAGTAGAACTGCCCTGTAATGTATGTTTCCAAGGCTGTAAAACTTTATGGAAGCACATTGCCATATCCTCCCACAGAGTGGCCGCCAGGTTTGAACCACCGACCTTCAGATTAGTAGGTGAGTACTTAGCCACTGTGCCACTAGGGTCCCTTGGTTAGTGTTTATGGTGTGTTAAACATCAGATACTATGGAAGATCCAAGTACAAGAAGTTGGAAATGGAAGGTTGGAATCCTTCAGGAGGCTGATCTGGCTGGCGGTGGAGATTAGGAAGCCACGTACATAGAAGGTGACAGCCGTAATGTGGGAGTAGGTTGTGAGGACAGCTGACTGAGGGGGAAGGTCAGAATTAAAAGGTTCCTCAGGGGAAGGTTATCCAGGAAGCTGGAGAGGTGGTTTTTTATTCTTTCTTTGTATTTGTTCTTTTCTTTCTTCCTCTGTTTTCTCTTCCTTCTCTGCCTCCCTCCTCGCTATCTCTTTTTCTCTTTCTTTCTGGAAGCAAAAACAACTCCAGGGGCTGCAGAGACTCAGTAGACAGGGACGGGAACTATCCACTGGTTAGTCAACAACTTGCAGTAACTTTGGCCAAAGGACACATTGAAAACTTTGGCCAAAGAGGAGGCATGATCAAAGGATAACACTGTATTTCTTAAGGATCTAAGTAGACTTGGCAAAACATGTTTTGTTGTGGGAAAGGAGGGATCGAAGCTAAAAGAGAAAAACACGGAATTTGATGGAGCAGCAAGTGGAAAGAATCCGTCACCATAATAAATGGAATTTTCTGTCAGGTAGAACAGGAGTTCATTCTCACAGGTAGAATTTACTTCTAAGTTATCAAAAGAAATTTTTATCTATTTTTGAATGGAAAGACCCCCTGTTTCATTTTTATTTTATTTCCTTGGTTTTTCAAAATTATTTGGCCATTTGATAATTGTTTCAGTGTAGAGTTATTCTAATTCTGTAAGCTCATATTTTTTTTACCTTTTTTTTGCTGTTGATTATATAAATAATATATATTATCTATCATAATATATAATACTTATATAATAACCTATTATATATGATATGTAATATATTATTATACAATTTATAGTCAGCAATACGTATATATATAATATATATAATAATATACATAAAATATATATTATAATCAGCAGCAATATTTTATATGTATAATACTTTTAATGCTATAGGTCCCTAAAAGGACAGCTGACTAAGCATTTTAATAACTTTGCCTATTTACTGTTCATTATTGAATGTGTGGCGTTAAAAACTTGTGATTGTAACCATCTTTTAACACTGTTTGTTGCAGGGGAATTTACCTAAATATTCTCACAATTCCCTGATGGTTCAAGCAATAAAGACAAACCTAACAGACCCTGACGTCCATGTGCTCTTCTTTGACGTGGAAGCACTGATTATCCAACTCCTGACTGAGGAAGCCTCTAGGCCGAATACTGCGCTTATTTCCCCAGAGAATTTGCAAAAAGCATCTGGCAGTTCCGACAAAGGGGGCTCCTTTCTCACCGGGAAACGCGCAGCCGTCCTCTTCCAACAAGTGAAAGAAACTATCAAAGAGAACATAAAGGAACATCTCCTGGATGATGAAGAGGACGACGAAGAGTTAATGAGGCAGAGAAGAGAAGACAGTGATCCTGAATATCGGGCCAGCAAATCGAAGCCATTGACCCTATTAGAATATAACTTAACTATGGACACTGCCAAACTGTTCATGTCCTGCCTTCACGCCTGGGGTCTGAATGAAGTTCTGGATGAAATCTGTCTGGACCGCCTTGGGATGCTGAAGCCCCATTGCACAGTATCCTTTGGGCTCTTATCAAGAGGAGGGCACATGTCATTGATGCTTCCTGGTTATAATCAGGCCGCCGGGACACTATCACGTGGGAAAGCTGAAGGAGGAAGGACGCCTCTAGCCACTGAAGGAGTAGGGAAGGGAACTTACGGAGTGTCCAGAGCGGTCACCACACAGCATCTCCTGTCTATCATATCTTTGGCAAATACCTTGATGAGCATGACCAATGCCACTTTTATTGGTGATCACATGAAGAAGGGGCCTACGAGGTATGACAATGATCGTTTGATTTCTTACGTTCAAAAATTAAAAAAAAGAAACCAGTTTCATTTTTGTTACTGTTGATTATTTATTTTTGTTGTGGCTATAGTTTATTATTTCATATCATTTCAGTGTTTAGCTTTTACATGTTAAAATTCAGTTAGATCTCCAGTATGAATGATTTAAGCATAATAAAATTATACATTTTTATTTACATGTAGACATATTTAGTAACTATTTTAAAAAAATAGTTTGGAGTGAGTCGGTCACAGTTCAGCTTTACCAAATGAACTCTAGTGCTTGAGTAAGTAGCCTTAGAATTGTATGTACTTAAGGTTTCTACTAGTATTTGATTTAAAATGTATATCTGGTTAAAGTGTTTTCTCTCATTGGACTTGCGATGTGTGTGCAGCGATTGGCTTCAGAATTTTATGAAAAACATGGTCAGAACAATGTTCTTAGAGCAAACCTAAGGGCAGTTGCGGTCCAGTGATTCCAGCTCACGGTGCCCTTGTGTGTCGCACCGTAGAACTGCCCTCCATGGGGTTCTCAGGGCTGTCGGCCTTCTGGGAGCAGATCCCTGGGCCTGTCTTCCAAGGCCCCTCTTGGTGGGTTTGAACCAACAGCCTGCTTAGTAGATATGTGCTTGACTACTTGGGCCACCCAGAATCATAGCCTGAATCGCAGTCTTTCCCAAGTTGTGGAGATAACCAAACCCTGATTTAATTTTGCTCCATTGAAATTTAACCATATCAAGATTTTTTTTTTTTAATCTAATAGATACTTATGCACTTACTTTGTGTAAGGCTCTGTTCTGAATACTTTACAAAAATTATTTAATGCCATTACCCTATAAAAGGAGCTCTGGTGGCACAGTGTCTAAAGCATTTGACTGCTAACCAGAACCTTGGTGATTCAAACCCACCAGCCACTCCTCGGAAGGAAGACTGGGCAATCTACTACTTCTGTAGAGATACCTCCTTGGAAACACAAGAGGTGTTGCTCTGAGTTGGAATCAATTCGATGGCAGTGAGTTTGGTTTTGTTTGATTACCCTATAAGGCAGGGCACTTTTATAATTCCTTTTTGACAGATAAGAAAACTGAGGCACAGAGAGGTGAAGTAACTTGCCCAAGGTCACACAGCTAGTAAGTGGTAAAACCACAATTCACACCCACACAGTCTGCCTCTGGAATCCCTAGTATGCTTCATCTCTAATAATATGGTGCCTATGTACAGTTTCTTGAAGCCTTACTACCTTTTTCAAGGAGTCCTTGTGTGGCACATATGGTCAACCACTCGACTACTAGCTGCTGATTGGTGTTTAGAACGCACCCAGAAGTTCCTCAGAAGGCAGGCCTGACAACGTGCTTCCCAAAAGGTCCCAGCTTAGGAAACCGTGTACAGCAGTTAGCCCTGCACACGTAGGGTGGCCATGAGTCATAGTCGGCTCCATGGCGACTGACAATAACAGCCTTCTCAGATTTTAGGACTGCGTGATTTAGAGCTTAGTGTATTGGTTCATATAGGGAAGGCTGAAATTTCAGAATACTGATATTGAGGAATGAAAGGCTCTCATTATAATATTTACCTGTCACTGGTAGTACTTTGAAGTGCTTATAAATATTTCTTAAACTAGCATCAAGCATAAATTGTAGATACAGAATTTTTACTAGCAACTTGCTTAAAAATAAGCTTATCATGTAGTTGGGAGCTCTGGTAGCATAGTGCCTAAGGCACTTGACTGCTAACCAGAAAGTTGGCAGTTCAAACCCATCAGCCACTCCTCGGAAGGAAGATGGGGAAGTCTACTTCCATAGAGATACTGCTTCGGAAACCCAAGGAGGGGTCGCTATGAGTCGGGTCCGACTCGACAGTACATAACAACAAGAACAACATCATGTAGTTACCTCATTTAATTATTTGACTATATTAAAGTTTTAAACTGAAAGTGCTAATTGATACAAAACAAAAAGAATATTATCTTTTTTGGAACAATGTATTAAAAATGTTCTGTTTTTGTATCTTTTGCAACATTTGGAACTGGGAAAATTAATGTGAATATATATATGTAATATATATACACACACACACATACATATGTATGTTTTCTTTTTTTTTTTTTTAGGCCACCTAGACCAAGCACCCCAGACCTTTCTAAGGCAAGGGGTTCTCCTCCAGCTTCCAGTAATATTGTGCAAGGACAGATTAAACAAGGTAAAGTGAAATCTTATTAAGTAATTGGCATGGCATTTCAGTTGTAGAAATGGAGTAGGCACAGCTAATGTGTAATCAGAATATTTCGTTTGTCTCAGGTTGTTAAAAGAGAGGAAAGTTGTTATATTCCAGATGTAACTGTGGATAATTAAGATGTCAGTTAAAAGCAAATCAGATTTATTTAGAAATTGATGAATGAACATATTTCACATGATTTTATTGTACTATCTTTGACCTAATTTTTATGCATTAGGGCACCTTAACTTGACACACTAGTGGCTTGATTGTGTGTGTGGAGAATTTAAAACTACAAGTATTTTCTAATAACATTTTGGAATGCTTAAATTCATAGCTCATGCTGTAGGTGAACTGCCGTTTACCAGTAGTTTACAGTTATGATGCACTGGAAGAAATCTGTGTTTGCAACTGTTTGTCTTAACTTTTCATTTAAATTGTCATCTATCTTAACTTCAGCCTATAGCTCTGTTTTTCATTAGAGGGTAGGATAGAGAAGAAGAAAGTTTGAGTCTCTCTTCATGTATTAAGTATCTTTTGTACTCACGGTAAGACTGACACTGAGCTGTTCAAGAAAGGGGGCGCTCCCTTCTGCAGACTGAGCTCTCCTGCAGCTTACAGTGAAAGCGCCTCTCACTGCAGGTGGTGGAGAGAAAGAAAACCACCAGCAAGAATGGGACCCGAAGGGTCTGCTTCTAAGTGGTGACTTCCTGGGGTCTGATTGTTTTTCTTTAGTTTTTTGTATTGTTGTTCTGTTGCTGTTTTGGTTTTTTAGTTTTCAGACATCAAACAGTAGTTCTGCCAGGTTTGTTAGATAAACAATAGTCCCCCAACTTGATATCTACAATTTTCTCCTTGCCTGGGACTAGTGCTTTTATTTCTTTTAGCTGGTTATTTGATACTTACTTAATATCTTTAAATGATAAGCTTGATTATGGGTTTTAGCACTGGGCTGACTTCTCAGCAGCAGTTCTCAGCCTTCATTTCCAGCCCCACGGAGTCACCTGTCTCATCCCCCTGTCCTCTCATGAAAGTACATTTCAGGCATTCCTATCATGTATGTAGCTAAAAGTGGAATTTCTGGATATGCTTATCTTCAGCTTTAGTAAATATTATTAAGCTTTTATCCCAAGTGAGAGACTATACATCCTTACCTAAAGGACTAAATGCAAAACAGATTGGAAGTACTCAGTGTTGGCGAGGATGTGGAACAATGACAACTCTTATACACAACTGGTAAGATATCCTAGCCAGCACCCAATATTTTTAGTCTCTTTTACCACAGCTATTTTTATGTCATTTTTGTCTTTGTTCCCATATATGTAAATGTGTTTACTTTTTAACTCTGGCTGCTTTTAAGATTTTCTCTACATCAGTGTTTTTCAGCAACTTGATAATGAAATATCTTGGTGTACTTTTCTTCATGTTTCTTGTAGTTGGGATTTGTTGAGCTTCTTATATCTGTGGGTTTATAGCATTAATTTTAGAAAATTTTGGACCATGATTTACTTCTTCAGATATTCTTCATGCCTGCCCCTCTTGCTTTTCTTTATTAGCTGCCTTTGGGTCAGTTCTGACTCCTAATGACCTTGTAACAGAATGAAACACTGCCTGGCCCTATGTCATCCTCGCAGTTGTTGATAAGCATGAACCCATTGTTGCAGCCACTGTGTCAGTTAATTTCATTCAAGGTCTTCCTCTTTTGTGCCAACCCTCTGCTTTACCAAGCACCAAGTCCTTCTCCAGAGACTGGTCGCTCCTGGTAACATGTCCCAAGTACATGAGACAGAGTCCCACTGTCCTTGCTTCTAAGGAACTTTCTGGCTGGAGTTCTTCTCAGATAGACTTGTTTGTTCTTCTGGCACTCCATGGTATATTCATTTACAATTCTTGTATCTGTGGATGCTTTTTTCTGTGTGTTTTGTTTTAGATAACTTCTATTGCTATGCCTTCATGTTCAGTAGTTTTCTTCTGTGATTTCTAACCTGCCATTGCTTCCATTCATTATTTTTTTTTTTTTTTTTTTTTTTTTTCCCTAGTGTCTTATTTGCATCCTACTAATCATGGTAGGAGTAAAAAGACCATGTCAAGAAAGGCTATATGAAGGCAATCCATCACACCACAGAAACTAAAAGGCTTTGCTTTAGAATGAATGGCTTAGGAACCATTATATAGAAGACCTACACAATGACAGAATGAGGAGGAAAATGCCAATCCCCATATTAGCTTCACTAGATTTTACTGCCTCACTTTGAATTTCCTTTGAGGGAAGGTTTTCAGGTTCTATTGTCAAACCTTAACTTCCAGTTTTCACCTTCTAAACTCACTCCTGTCCTCTATTTATCTGTACTTCAGTCCAGACATCTCTAGGATTGATTTGGCTAACGAGATTCATTTTCTTCTCCCACTCCTACATAAATTATAGGCTAAGCTACTCAATCATTCAGTGTCCTTCCCTCAGAATTTTAAATTCTAGGATATTGTTTTAAGTTTTTGCCTTTAAAATTTTTTTTTTGCTTTATTATTATTATTATTATTATTATTATTTTGTGATGTGGGTGAAAATATACGGGGCAAATTCACTTTCCATACAGCAATTCACGTATACTTTGTCTCATGACATTGACTACAATTTACCCCAATGCAACAGCTCCCCTCCCACTTCCTCCCAATAGTTAACTCTTCTGTGTGTCCTTCCCTCCATGCACTCCTGCCCCCTGAGCTATCTCCCTGTGCATAAGCAGCCCTTCTTTCTCCCATGATTGTTCTCTCCAAGAAGTGTATCTACCTCAGGTAAATGTTCAACTCATCTGCCTGTCTTTTGTTTGGCTGGAAGCCACAGATGTGAGTTAAGTTGCAGACCTAAACATTCATTATGTTTTCATCTCGGACATTTGCATCTACAGAATTTTGATTTAGGCATCTTTTATATCTTCTTGTGTCTGCTTAACTTTCTGAATGTACATGATGTAGTTTTAATAACTTTTTTAAAGTCCTTGTTTGATAATTCTTATATCTTTGTCAATTCTGACTTGGCTTCGATTGATTCGTTATTCTCATTTTGGACTGTGCTGTCCTGCCTCTTTGCCTGCCTTGTGATTTTTTATTAGATGGCAGACATTTGAATTTTACCTTGATGAGCAGTGGGCATTCTTGGGTTCTCATAGCTCTCCCTGAGCTTTGCTCCGAGTGCTTTACTCAGTGCCCCATTATGGGATTCCCACGCTGGCTGCTGAGAACCGGCGTGATTTCTGGGCCTGAAGGTAGTTCTTTTCCCAGCTTTTGCTAGTTCCCTTACAGACTTGCCGATCAGCACTCTGCTGAGTGCCTGAGAGGGACCCGGAGGAGCTCCGAGGTTTTCTTCTTTGCAGCTCTCTCTTTTCTGTCCTGGGAGCTGTGAAATCCAGCTGCCTTGGTCTCCCCACACTCTTAGTTCTGAAGCCTCAACTCAGGAGTCTTCCAGGCTCCCCCCAGTCCTGCTCCTCCCTGTATTTTGGCCTAGAAACTCTTTCAAGGCAGTGTACCAGGACAGTCATAGTGCTCACCTTGTTTATTCCCCATATCTCAGTCCTTCTTTGTCTAATGTGCAGTGGCTTGAAAACTATTGTTTGTTGTATTTTGTCCTTTTTTTTGTTTGTTTGCTTTTTGACTGTTTTAGGTGCAATTATATATCAGATTTCTGTTCCTCTGTCTTGGCCAAGTAGAAGTCCTTGGTTTTTTTTGTTTGTTTGTTTTGGTGTGTAATATATATACACAGATAAATATATAAAACCCAAAACCACACCCACTGCCAGTGAGTTGATTCTAACTCATAGTGACCCCCATTGGGTTTCAAGGCTGTAAATATTTACAGAGGTAGATTGCCTCATCTTCCTCCCATGGAGCAGCTGGTGAACTTGAACCACTGACCTGGTTAGAAGCAGCTAAGTGCCTTACCCACTACACCACCAGAGCTCATATATTCATATATTTATATGTAAAACATTTGTTTAAGAGCTCTGGTGATGTAGTACCTAAGGCATTTGACTGCTAACCAGAGGGGTGACAGTTCGAACTCAACAGCCACTCCTCAGAAGGAAGGTTGAACAATCTACTTCTGTGGTGATACGGCCTTGGAAGCCCAAGGAGGGGTCGCTATGAGTCGAATCCGACTTGGTGGTGTGAGTTTGGTTTGTTTTTTTGTAAAGCATTTGTTTAGGACAGCAAGGTTTGGGAATTTTCATTTGGAAAACAGATGTCTGCCCCTTATTAATGTCTATGAAGCTCAGCAAGCTGTGCTGAGAGAGGGTGAAGCACAAAAACTGTAGAATAAGATTATGAAGCCCGTGTTTTAATTGCATATTGAAATGAATATATGGAGTAATTATTCCTTCAGCAAATGATTATGATGTACTGTTTGTGTCCAGGCAACTCTGTTTGGAGGTCTGGAAAGATTAGTCTGACACACAAACTACTCAGGAGAGTATGGATGTCTGTGCACAAAGGGCATGGAGGCATTGTCCTCTGACCTCCTCTGACTTCACAAGAGGGAGACAAAGTCAACATCAGCAATGCAAAGCTTATCCCTATGAGGCCAGACGTCCCACCACCCTCCGGCCGTTTTACTGATTCTGACACCAACCATACCTCCCATGACACTCTCTACTTCTCTGCTGGGTTCGGTAATTATTGCGATGGCCACACAGAACTCACAGACAATACTCACAATCACAGGTTTTTTAGGGCAGTAACAGGTTTCAGTTTGGGTTCAGGAGCACATTCAGGACGTGATTCTTCAATCAAGACAACCTCCCATCAGCCATGCCCAAAGGCACGCCTATTTTTGGCCCTCAGCCTCTTGGCCTGGCTCCTGCTCAGGCAAATGTTACAGAGCTCTTTTAACTCTGCCAATAGGGGTGCCTACGTGCACCCTACTCCACCAGCAAGCCTCCTGCCCAAAGGCACTCAGCTTTCTCTGTGGGCCAGCAAGCGTACCACTCTGCCTCGTACCTCTTGGTTCTGCTCCACTATCTTTCTGCCATCTCTCTGCTCTCTGTCTCCCGGTCTCTCTATCAAGGAGGTCCAGCACAAGGATCTCAGGTCCAAGAACTCGCTTCACTCCACCTCCGGCTCATCTCACTTGATGGCAGTGAGATCCCCTCTTCTGCCTCTAGGAGAGCTCATTTTAAGCCTAGCAGAACGACAAAACTAACCAATCCCCACGTGAGGGTTTTATACACCTCCCACAAGGGTGCCATGTACCTTAATTACATTACTAACAAGCTATCCTGTCCCCTCAGATGACACAAGCACCTTCCATTGACATAGCTCCACCCAGTAATCTGGTGGGAGTCACAAAGACCATGGCTAGAGAAGTCACACTGACTAGTTCCCACACCACGGTCTAGCAGATAGTACATGAGCATAAATAACCAATCCAATGTAGGAAGGGGTAACAGATACAGACGCAGAGCTCTGAGTATCTCACTACGATTCAACAGTTAGAGTACTGTGTCTTATTGTTAGGTGGTGTTGAGTCAATTTCAGCTCATAGTGACCCTCTGTGATTGGATGGAATTACCCCATAGCATGCTCTAGGCTGTAATCTTTAAGGGAGCAGATTGCCAGGTCTTTTCTCTTGTGGCCACTGCATGAGTTTAGAGCTGCCAGCTTTTTGGTTAGCAGACAGTTGCTTAACCGTTGCACCATGAGGGCTTCTCAGAGCATTCTGTAGAGCATTGTATTCATTTATCTTTCTATAATAACTTCTTTTTCAGTATTTTTCTTTTATACACTTTCCTCTTTTCCTTATGTCTTTTCTCCTGACTCCCACTGCAGTGCAGTTGTCTCATGGTCCATTCTTCAGTTAGAACAGTAAACATGAATACACTCTTTTCTGATAAACTGTCACTTGTGTGTTGGTGTTCTGGTTCCCTAGTGCCACTCTGACAAGAAATATACCACAAATGGGATGGCCTTAACAAACAGGAGTTTATTCTTAAAATTTGGAGGCTCTTAAGTCCAAGTTCAAAGTGCCAGGCCCTAGGAGCTGGGTGAAAGCCTCTCAACCTTGGGGTCCAGCTCTGCCTCCAACTCCCGGCCCACTGAAGCTAGAGGCATTTCTTCACTCAGACAGCTGCTGGCTGCTGAGGCTGAGAAACCCAAGGTTGACAAATAAAATGGCACAGTCCCGATGTTACCAAATCACACGGCAGGCCATTAACTTAAGTCCATTTTAAGTCCCAAGGTTGGCAGAGCATAGCAGGCTGTTGAGCAACCACATGTTTACGTGTGGGGTCTAAGCGTGCCATAAGCTAGAGACCATTCCCAAAGGCTTCTCCTGATATAGAGGAATCAGATCACATCCCAAAGGCAGCTACTCAGCTGCTTGTGGTAGATCTCACCATGGAGATGATTGCCAGTCTCATCATGGGGAATAACTACCACCAGCTGCCCAGCCACTCAACCAGGCCCAGCCAAGTTGACACACAAACATAACTACCACAGTTGGCTAATACTTGTTTAGCTGCACAGTAATCTATATGGACCAAAGAGGTTAGCTGGAAATTGAACCCTTCAGACACTTGGGCATTTAGCTTATTTAACAGTGGATTTGTTAATTCAGAGTGTGTCAGTAATTAACGTTCACTGATAGTCATGTATTTTTTTGATGGAGACATTTGTTTATTAGATTTTGCAGTTTATGGAACATCTCACTTGAGGAAGGGATCAGAAATGTCAGCCACATTTTTTTTCCTGCTTAAGTGGCCCTGAACCTGCCTATGGCTTCAGGACTTTCTGTACCTTTACAGACTGTATCTCTCTTGATTTGTTCAGTCATTTCATGACAGAATTCTTGGGTCTGTGTCTGTAGTGCTTATCTTGATTGTAACCATTTTTTGATGTTTATGTAGTTGTATCTTAGCATTATGTACATAGTCAAGTCTAAGCAACTTAAAGATTTAAATAATTTCATTATTTGTATTTTTTTTTTCCGGGTTCAACTTAGATTATCTAAAATCAGAAGTATGTTAATGTATCTCAGGAATAATTTACATAAATTAACCAATAGTTTCTCACTATTCTTTCCTGGATTCTATAGCATTTAAACCTGGAGTCCATATATCAAGTCCATTTATGGGTCTGAGAACACCTTAAAATTTCCTATGACCCTACATGCCTTTTTTTTTTTTTTTGAAGTTTTCCATTAACTTTGATCAGTTTTGGAAACTCCAAGGGTGGGGCTATTTTTCTGTTTTGCTCATTGATTTATCACAAGTGCTTGGAACAATGGCTGATAGAAAACCAAGAACTCCAGACCCACTGCCATCAAGTCTATTTCGACTTACAGCGACCCATTGGACAGAGTGCAAACACCCCGTAGGGTTTCCCAGGCCGTGACCTTTACAGAGGCTTACTGCCACATCTTTTCTCCCGTGGAGTGGCTGGTGGGTTCGAACTGCCCACCTTTTGGTAGGCAGCCAAGTCCTTTAACCACTGCACTGATAGGAGCTCAGTAAATATTTGCTGAATAAATGAATCTGTAGGTAGCTTCTGTTTATGCTTTTAGAGTCGCTGTGCCAGGAAGTAGGTGCTGAGGCTTTAGGGGTTGATGAGACAAATCCCTGCCTTCGAGGGGTCTGTGTCTGGGGGAGGAGATGAGAAGA
The DNA here is from genome assembly GCF_000298275.1 of Orycteropus afer afer. Classification (NCBI taxonomy): domain Eukaryota; kingdom Metazoa; phylum Chordata; class Mammalia; order Tubulidentata; family Orycteropodidae; genus Orycteropus; species Orycteropus afer. The sequence continues at coordinate 12,979,382 of NW_006921616.1, read as the reverse complement.
GTGCAATTTTTAATAAGGTTTTAGTTAGTAATTGGTTTGTTTTTTCCTGCTTGACTCTGAGTAAGAGCAGGGACTGTATCTTTGAGTGTTTTTATGTATTCAGCCCAATGCCTGGCACATAATAGATATTTATTAAGTGTTAATTAAGTGAAGTAGGAAATTTTTAAATAGCCTTCATGTATGTACCTAACTCCAGTTAGTGTTGATGTTATAAATTTATCTTTCATTGTAATGAACTCTGTCTACATTTTTATTGGCTTTAGGGAAACTGATTTATTTATTTTGAATATATTAAAAACGAGAGAGGCTCCCTGGATGGCATAGACAGTGAAGCATTCAGCTACTAGCCAAAAGGTTGGCAGTTCAAACCCACCCAGGTCCCCGAGTGACCGGCCTGACAGAGTGCCTCTGAGAGGCCACAGCCTTAAGAGAGCTGTGGAGTGGCTCCCATCTGCACACATAGAGTTGCCAGGAGCTGGAGTGCACTAGGTGGCGACAGCAGCAACAGCTGTCATGAGGGAGACCTGTCACAGAAGCTTCTAACTCTGGCTGGAGTTAAAGGTGAAACGATCGTCGTATTTGGGCTTATTCCAATCCTGACATAATCCAATGGTGACACAGAGGTTGGAAAGTAGTGTTAGTCTGTTTTTCAAGCATTATCAGCACTCACTTGTGCAGTGTTGCCTTGGTGTGTGTTTGTCTGTTTATGAGAATGCCATCCTGCATGGTTTAATTCATCTTGCTTTTGCTGTCTGGAACTTTCTACTCCTTCATTGCCCTGAGCTATTTGGCATAGTGCCTAAGGCATTTGACTGCTAACCAGAAGGTTGGTGGTTCAAGCCCATCAGCCATTCTGTGGACGGAAGACTGGGCAATCTACTTCTATAAAGATTTACCACTTCAAAAACCCAATAGGGTCGCTATGAGGCAGAATTGACTCAATGGCAGTGGGTTTTTACAGTGGTTTAAAAATATCGTTTTTTCCTAATAACATTTGCCACTATATTTCTATGTTGCTTGTGGATGTGTTAGACACTGTTCCATAGGTAAATGAAAGGGTCTGGGTTATGAATGAGTCTAACATTTAAATGAGGTTTCCATATATTTGTGTATCAGCATCATGTTGAATGGTGTGAACACATTTATCTCATGAATAAATGATTTATTTAGTACAGACCATTCACTTTCCTCTGTGCTTTTCACTTATTCCCACAACAATCCACCTTAACGAGCTTGGCCAAATTACCCAAGAACATTGCAGTGACCTTGTAGTACAGGGACTTGTTTACAACATGCATTAGTTCAGAAATACTAATTTATGAAGTTCCACAGCAGCTCCACCTTTGTTTAAGCAGTCATTTGAGGTGATCATAAGTGCCGATAGTTGCTTTTTTTTTCTTTTTGTTGGTTACTCATTTTCCAAATACGTGACCCTATTATTTATATGGTATATATTTATTTTCTCTATGTAGTTTTTTATAACATTGCTACTAACTTGACACTTTCATTAGTTACGTTTCACTTCATTAATTGTACTTCAGGAATAAGACTGTCATTGAATTTTTTAATAGTAACTCTGAACTAGAGGACGCTAGAGTAGTTCCTTAAAAACACTGAGAAACACTGAGAAAAGATGACCTTTTCATTTTAGAGTTATTAAGGTAAACTGCCAAAAGTGATGAAAAATTTGGAAATACAAAGTGATGATGGTTGCACAATAACATGGTGAACATAATTAATGTCACTAAATTGTATGTGGAAAAATGATTGAAATGACAAATGTTGTTTTATATATATATATATATATATATATGTAGAACAAGGACATTTTCAGTCATGTAAGATCTTGAAAAATTATTATACTGCATACCTTTTATCGTCAGGATACTGAAAAGTGTGCTTCATCAAAGTACAGGAGAAACTAAGAAAAAACTGAGGCATGGCATCCCGGGAAGTGGGGAACTTACTCAGGAGAGCACCGAGACGGGGCTTTACAGGATGATGGGGAAGGAAGTCTCAGGGTGACTGCCACGCAGCAGATAGGGGCAAGGTGTGAGATGGCTTCCACAGAGATGTTTTTGGGGAAAATGAAACTGGCCTTTGGAAAGGCACTGAGAGGCTGATGGAGAGCTTAGGAAGAAGAATCAGGTACATGGAAAACAATGCAAAAAAAAGAGATTATTTTTAAATTCAGAAAAAAACACACTGTCTGTGAAAGGAAATATGAACTTAGTAAGTTACTTGGATCAACATTGAACAAAATGTATGTAGAGAGAATAGAAACATTTAATATTGATATAAGAAGTGTGATGTAACTATTTTGGAAAAGTTCATCGTATTCTTATATCCATATTAAATGTTTATAGTCTCTCTATGTACATTTTGTTCAATGTTGACTATTTTGGAAAGTTAGGAGCTCTGGTAGCGTAGCGCCTAAGGCACTTGACTGCTAACCAGAAGGCTGGTGGTTCAAACCCACCAGCCACTCCTTGGAAGGAAGGTTGGGCAATCTATTTCCGTTGTGATACTGCTTTGGAAACCAAGGAGGGGTCGCTATGAGTTGGGTCCAACTCAGCAGCACATAACAACAACAACAGCATTTTGAAAATTAGAGGTAAGGGAAAGTTCGTGGTTAGGAGATGGTGGTTTGTGAAAACCAGATTTTCATCTTCCACAATATTGGTAGAGACCAGTAGCTAATTTCTGAATTTGGTAAATCAAGAAATTATATTATTAGCATATTATTTAGTAATATCATGGTAAATGCTGGAAGAAATAGCTAAAACATTGAAAATGATTGCCCCTCAGGAGCCAGACTTGGGTGTGGTGGTTAGGAATCCTATTTTTCAAAATGAGCTTTTCTGCACTATTTGAGTTATTAATCTGTGTGCCTGTATTATTGTCCTGTTGAATATAGGCTCAACTTGGGTTCGTGTTGATTAGGCTGCCCTTTTATTGCCCATGTTAATATATTCTGAAATAAAGTACAGGGCCATCTTGTATAATAATTTAACAGCTCTGTCTCACCGGGGATATTTTGCAGGTGGATCTAGGGGGTTTAATTTCTGAAATAGATACAAGACTCTACGTGAAGGCACTTTGATTTTTATCACGCCAGTGGAATAGTGCTAAAGGACAGCATTATAATGGGGATTGAGGACAGAGTCTTCATAATTATTCACGCATATGTACACACTCGGACACCCAGGTCCACATGCAAGTTGCAAAGCTTCCTGTCTTTAGAACATAATTACCAGTGTATTTGTTTTCTAGACTTCTAGTCATTGTAATATTAGACTTACTGGTATAGCTTTTTATCACTGAAGTGGGAAATTTTTAGATAACAAAATGAAGAAGAATTACAGTTTTCTTGCCAAGGTTCCATTCACAGCAGTGTTACTGCACTAATTGTAGCAACTGTATAAAGCTTTAGCATTAACAATATATTCCGATTAATCAAATAGGGTATTGGCATTATCTAATTTTGTTCTTCAAAAAGCCAGTCATTGAAAGAGAAGATACTGAAAGTAGAATTAATGATTTATCCTAATGGTTCATTGACTTAAGAGATGATGAGGTAGAATGTCCATCTACCTAAGATATAAAAGTGTAGACATAAAAGAAGTGTATGAAAAGGCTGAAGCCGCACCACGATTTCGGTACCAGAGGGAAGACTCGGGTCTGAAACCTGCACCTGAAGCAGTGGTGGTGGCTGTGTAGCGTTTCCTCATTCCTAATTGTTCCATGTTTTTCCCCCTCCTCCTTTCTTATCTCTCTCCTCCTCCCCCTGTAGCATCATGGTTACCACAAAGCACCACGTAGCGACCCCCATAGGAGCTCTGGTAGCATAGTGTCTAAGGCACTTGACTGCTAACCAGAAGGCCGACGGTTGAAACCCAGGGAGGTGTCGCTGTGAGTCGGGTCCGACTCGATGGCAAATGACAACAACAGCAAGCGACCCCTATTGGGTTTCTGAGGCAGTAAATCTTTACAGAAGTAGACTGCCCAGTCTTGCTTCCACAGAGTGGCTGGTGGGTTTGTACCACCAGCCTTCTGGTTAGCAGTCAGATGCCTTAGGCACTGTGCTACCAGAGCTCCTTTCTGTCAAGATTACATGTAACACTTTAGATGAAGTAATTTATCATTAAATACTTCCATATTTTTAGCAGTAAGCTTTGAAAAAGCTTATTTCTTTAAGTATTGCTTTTGATTTTGTGCTTTTTAGGTTTCTTTTTCCTCCAAAAATAGTATTAGAAAAGACATATTTGTATTTATGTACCAGAAGGCTCATGTTTATACCAATCTGTTGGGAGTACTTACTACCCCAAGTAATTTTATTTTATATTCTATATATAATATCAAATGGCAGTAAGGAAAAACGGAGTTTAGAATCAGATTTCAAACGAAAACTGCAATATATTTGTTCAGAAGTAGAAGCTGTGGATATTGTAACATTGAGTACATATGTATGTGCATTTAAAGGGAAGTCAGCATATGTGTGCACATATATATGTTGTCACACAAGTCTGTTATCTTCATCTGTCTGTTCATATGAGAGGAAGCCATTGAAGAGGTTCTCAACTGCACAATTACTTCTTAAAGGACCTTCCCGAGTAAAGTAATAGAACTTGTATCAGTTTTACCATCAGTTTGAAGCTGTGCTGAAACTGTCTTCCTTTACATTTTACTAATGTTTGATAAGATAAACAAGTTGGTAGCTGGTATGGCAGCTTTTCTGTTTTAAGAAATCGAACAGCTGATTACGTTTGGAGAGGTAAGCTTTCAGTGTTTGGTGCTCCTTATAACTTTCCTGATTCATGTTTGTCATTAAATCTTGAGCTTTTCATTTTGAAAGTGGTATTTTTTCCTCCTAATTGTCGGTTGCTGAGTTTTCTGTATTTGCACAAATGTAAAAACTAGAGCAGAGTGTAATTTCAGTGTTCTCTGTGAGTTGCAGAAGTAAGATTCTGCAGTGACACTTGTGCGAGGCAGCCTGAAGGATGCAGAGATTTGTAAAGCATAGGAGTCTGATGTCTTGATTTCTGCTCTGTTATTATTTTTATTTTTGGTGCCCACAGAGTTATTAAAGGACAAATGCAAATGGCTTTTTCATCATGAAAGATTATTAAACATGGCTTGAAAAATATAATATTCTCTATGTGTAGTATATAAAATAAAGTTATACACGTTGAATTTCTTCTGTCAGTTTTACCAGTAGCAAAGACTTGTACTGTATAGAAAACATCTGGTTTAATCCTACTACTTAGTTTACCCAGCTTGGGTAGTTATCATTTCAGTTGTATTCATTTGTATTGAATTTCCTCATCCTCTTTTTCTAGTTTCCTTTAAGAATTACTGATAAAATTGGACAGAATTAACATAGCCTTTCCAGGGATAAAACAATTTTCTCTCTTTCTTTTTTTATTAAGTGAAATTATAGAGCAATCTCAAATGTTGGAAGCCACCAGAGGCACTTTCTCAACACGTTTGGTGGCATGGAAACTAAAAGTTGAAAATTTACTCCTTGCCACCAAGCTTTACCAAGTTTTGTATGTATCATATCATATAATATGATTATATACTATGATACAGTATATTATAAGCCTATGATAAATGAATTTGTAATTGAAAGTGTTAATAAGAAATAAAAAATTATTCAATGGAATGTGGAATATTTGGGATTTCATTGCAAGATGACTTTACAACAAAGATTTTAGATCCCGTGAAATACGCAATTAAGGCAGCTCTACTTGCGTGAGTATAATATTACAAAATAATTGACACTTTGTAAGGAACAAGAACAGGTCTTTGTAATGAAACAATTAAAATTCCACAGAAGAATCATGTGTGCAAGATGTGCTTCTTGGGGCCTATGGAGCTGGGTTTTCTTTGGTTACTGTTCATGGACTTCTTTCAGTTCTACTGTTTGTCTCACACGTGCCTGATTGACATTATGATGCATTCGTGTGGAAATTATGAAAAAGTTGTTTTCATGCAGCTGTCCTATAGTCACAAAAGAACTTCACTGCATGAAAATCAAACATAGCATTCAGCAGACAATGCTTAATCTGTTCAGGAGCCCAAACCTATTGTTGTTCAATGACGGAAGAAAGGAGAGGGATTAATTTGAAGATGCTTGTGCATGACATATGGTAATTTCTCCATAGGAAGGAAGTGTCAAATGGTGACCTCTAAGTCTTAACATTGACCTCCAGTTGTAGAATGTGTGTGCCATACGGTCCTTTTGCCTTTTCATATGATAATTTTAGCTGAAACATCATCTTGGTAACATAACTTTTTTTTGGTTTGGTGCATTTATTCTATAAGAATTATATTTAAGAAAAGAATTATCAAACTCACAATGATTGTTTTTAGAATATAGAGCATTTGCATCATAAAAATACTTTTTGAATTCCAAATAAAGACACTATGTTAGGATTCTTCTAACAAGAGCCAAGCGTAGTATATATATATTGTTTGCAAGTTGCTGTGTTTTAAATTCACTTTTTATGAAATGAATGTGGAGAATTGAAATCACCACAGCAGATATTTAAACTTAATTTACACGTAATGTTAGAAAATAAATAATTAGAAAAAATGTAATTGACAATATGAAGCCCAACATAGACTGTTTCATTATGTGGTACATTTTTCTTATTGAATTATACTTTTTGCTAATTCTTAATATGTTTGTTGTCATATTTTTCTTAAAGCTTTAGTTGTCTTAGAGTTATGTTTTGCATGAGTTGACATATCATTTGGTGATAATATGAAATAGATTTTTGGCTTTAAGAGAGGTGTGAACTCAATTTTAATTGCTACCCAATAAAATAAACCCTTTCCCTGCTGTAATCCTTAAAGGTCATGCCCTTCTGATTGGAAACATCATTTTTCAGTTCTACATTCACTATATTTTGCCAGTTTTGCTTTTCATTCTTCACTAATACTGAGCTTTGTTTCAGAAACTGCTGTACCTCAATTCTCTCCTCTTTATCTCTTCTCTTTCCTCTGCAAGTCGCTGCACCTGTCGTTTCCGCTCGGTCTGATGCTGGCCACTCGGGCTCTGACCCTGCTTCTGCTCCTGCTTTACATACCTGTTTCTTAGTAAATGAAGGTATTCTCTCTCAACTTCCTACAACTTTCCTTCAGTCTATGCTTTATCCTAATGTGACATGTTCTTTTTATGTAGTTTACACATTCATCTCCTTTGTTGTGTATGAGACCCTGGAGTGCCCCCCTCTTTAACTTTATTTGCTAAAGTCAGTGAGAAGGACCAGTTGTAATATATAATGTTACTCCTGGCTTGTATGCACCACTTTTCATCTAATTCATTATGCTCTTGAAGAAGTGCAAAGATACCAATTGTTGTGAAGCAGTTATTCTGAGGTAGATGAGTTGTCGTGGTGTCTTCCCTATGATTTCTGATAAATTTATTTCATGTGTGTCATTTCTCTGTGACGTACACACTCTGCTTTACTAACACAACTGTGTGTCCCAGTCAGAGGGGGATTGAGAGGGCTCCTAATTTACATTCTGATTTTAAAGGCCTTTGAATTGATGATTGGCACCAGTGATTGTACACTGATAGGATCTCGCCTATTTATCCTCCTTGCTATTTCTGTTTCCAGCTGAGGCAAAAAGCTGCCATTTCAATCTTTAGAATGTAGTTAGGCTGCTATGTTATCCCTGTGGAATTATGGGAGTGGAAAGCAAGATACCTTTCTAGAGGGCTGAGCATGTGTATGGGGTTTAAAGACATTTATTCCCCACGAGGCAGCTCAGATTATTCATACCACCTGGAAGCTTAATGGACCTTGTGAGGGCCGAGTTGTAGCCAGTCTTCGTTGCGTTCTTGGCCTTCACTACCTCATGTCATATAAAAAGGAGGAAATGTATAAAAGCTCAAGTAATCCAGAATGACTTTGACTCTTCATTGAAAAGTAATATTACAAGTCCATTTGAACGGAAGCGGTGGTACAGAGTCTGTAAAGTACAGAGCAGAGCTTGTCCCTTGGAAAGAACACAGGGAGCTTAAAGGTGGAACCTTGTTTTTTTGTTTGGCTTCCCTATCATAGACCTGAACTAAGGTTTGTATTATGAGACTGGATTTTAGTGAAATTATTGTTGTTGTTGTTATGTGCCGTCGAGTCGGCCCCGACTCATAGCGACCCCTCCTTGGGTTTCCGAGGCAGTATCACTACGGAAGTAGGATTGCCCAACCTTCCTTCCGAGGAGTGGCTGGTGGGTTTGAACCGCCAGCCGTCTGGTTAGCAGGCAAGTGTCTTAGCCACTATGCTACCAGAGCTCCCAGTGAAATTATTAGGATCATATTTGTTAAATGATTGGCAAAGGTAGTCATTTGTTTGTTCAGAATAAGCAGTAAGACTGTGGACCTTGATGAGAATCATTGTTGAAATGATTATTAAATTCAGTTCATATGTCACATCATACTTTTATGAAACATTAAAATACTTTTAAAAATGAAATTAAGAAAGAGGGATAGAGCATATATATAAAGACCCCTAAACCAAACCAAACGCACTGCCGTCGAGTTAGACCTGACTCATGGTGATGCCTCCTTGGGTTTCCGAGGCAGTATCACTATGGAAGTAGATTGCCCAACCTTCCTTCAAGGAGTGGCTGGTGGGTTTGTCTGTCTGTCTGTCTGTCTCCTCTGTTTAAAGAATCCCAGTGCTCATTTTGAGTTTTATGGTAGGGTTTTTGTTATTGTTTTCAGAAGACTGCAGTTTAGATTGTTTCAAAACATTGATTTGTTGAAATTATGAAATTACAGTTAACTCATCTTGTGAAGGTGGTAGACATTTTTGCATTCTTCCTTGATTATTTTTCTTTAAATGTTATATCTGGGAAGTAATGGAAATTATTGTGGCTGAATAGTGGTCTCATGTAATATGGGAAGAATGAGTCATTTATTGTGCTTATATTTTTCAAATACCTTTAAAATGGGGTTGAAAGGGTTACGTGAGGATGTCTCTATATTAGTACTTTTAAAGTGGTTTTCAGTGTTGTATTTTTCTTTCTTTCTTCATATAATCAAGTTCCATATTGTGGACTAGAATTTTAGAAAAAGCAATTTTTATTGCCATAGGTTACAGAAAATGAAGTTTAAAATTTTGTAAGTTTGGATTGTCAAGTTTTTGTTTAGGGGAATTTCTGAATTATTTTTTCTCTCACAATTGGTATTATGTGACTTATTTCAACCATGATTGTGATTAAATATCTGACCCATTTTGTAAGAAAGGAATCACTAAGTACCTCTAACAGAGGAACATGAGATGTCATTTGGCTGGCAGACTGGCAGCACATAGGTGGCCACGTCTCATGTGACATTAACCTCTAGTGTGTTTTCGGAGTAGGTTTACCGGGCAAGTTAGGTTTCTCTTTAACAGTTTCTACACACGTTTGGTGACAATGGTTACATTTATGCCAATGTATCAGCATTCTTTCAAAGTGTGTTCAGTTTGTTCCTTTTCAGTACTTCCTTTTCCCTGTCCCACTGTTTTCTTAACTTTGCTTTTGAGTGTAATGTTGACCATTTGATCTCCTGCTTAGGATTTTTAAGTAGGGCACCGACCTTATCGGTAATAGCCTCTATTTTGTGTGCCAGTTTGCTGTTTCGCTAAAAGGCTGTCTCGGGAGAAGGCTTGGTTCTAGTTTCAAAGAATGTCTCAGGGCGGTGGTGTTGGGAGTCCTCTGTCCTTGAACCCTGTTTCAGTTTGTCTGGCTTTTTTAAAAATAATAATTTGAGCTCTACTCTATATTTCCTCCCATTCTATCCAACACCAGCGACTGTGATCCTAATCAAGATGGGCCATGTAGGTAGCCGAGCACCAGCTGGTTTTGCTGGTCTCAGGGTAGATGAGGCTGTGGCCCATGTACGCTGGTTTCTTTTCTGCACTCTTGGTTACCTTAACTGTTTTTGCTCCTGGTGAGTGGATACTCATAGTTCTGTCTTAGGTGGTCACTCGCATGCTTCTAAGACCCCAGACACTAGTCATTTCTCTAGGCTGCAGATCATGATTTTTGAACTACATTATGGCAGTTGACTGAGTTGTCCCATGAGACTATAGTTCTAAGCTTTCAAATCCAGGAAACTAGTGTTGGAGGTGTCTGGCTATGTCTGAGGAGTATCTGTGTTGGTGGCTTCAGTGAATATCTGTACCTGCACTCACGCATTTGTATTTCCATGTACCTGTGTCCTCACCTACGTGTGCATCTGTACCTACTGATATACCCGTTTGCTTCTACCCATCCGTATGTGCTAAAATGCTCATTTCTACCTTGGTTGTGCTGTGCTCACTACATCCCCATTCTGTGCCTCTGTGCCACATTTCCTGTCACCAAACAGAACTAGTCTCTACTGTATGAAGCATACTTTCTCCACCCCACTCTCAGTGTGTATTTATTTCTATGTTTTC
>NW_006921616.1:12963623-12968637 GCF_000298275.1 Orycteropus afer afer | reverse complement strand
TATATGTACATTTTTAAAGAAATGTTGCTTAGAGATGTGTTTTCCATATAGTTTTCTGATACATGTTGTGTGGAAACTAAATTTTTATTTGCTTTAAGACCTTGAGAGTTCTTAGAGGTGTCAGCTGCTTGATTTGGGGTTGAATACATTTAGTATAATTCTTTGCACAAAACGTCTAATGGTAAACTGAAATCATTTATGACATAATTTAGTGGCTCTTCCCTTTTTCCCCCCTTTGGTATATTTACCTAAAGAAAACCCTTTGAAGTAGGGGATTCCAAAATGTTGACAGTATTTGAAATAAACTGCTTTTTTCACAGGGTGGAGTCAGTTGGCTGCTATGCACTGTGTCATGCTGCCGGACCTGCTGGGGTTGGACAGATTCAGGCCCCCACTTCTCGAGATGCTGGCCAGAAGGTGGCAGGATCGCTGCTTGGAGGTAATGGCGATACGACATGGCTAGAGAACGAAAATATGAAAATGTAAATGACTAAAATCAAGTTTAAGGTCAAGTATCAGTTTTAAACAAGCTTGGTTAATTCTGTGTTGTTTACATTATCATCTCTTTGCTGTATGATAGGACAGATGGAATAGGGAACTCCATGGTTTTCTGCTATAGGTTACGTCCTAGACAGTAATGTTTCCGTTTGCTCATTTATTCTTGTTTTGATCTAGGGGCTGTTTGGTAAAAATAATTTCAGATACTTCATGGAATTATTTCTTAAGTATTTGTTTTTCTACATATTGTACATACAGTTGCATGCACACATATTCACACATACATACATCTGCTTCTCTGAAAGCACACAGGTACAGTTGTTGTTGTTGTTGTTATGTGCTGTTGAGTCAGACCTGACTCACAGCGACCCCTCCTTGGGTTTCCAAGGTCACTGCGGAAGTAGAGTGCCCAGCCTTCCTTCCAAGGACTGGCTGGTGAGTTTGAACCGCTAGCCTTCAGGTTAGCAGTCAAGTGCCTTTAGGCACTGCACTGCCAGAGCTCAGTTACATCAGTAGAATTCTAAGTGAATATGGCCAGTGCTGTATTGTTGTAGAAGGAGGAGGTCTTTGAATTTAAGAGAGGCCTGGGTTTAAATATCAGTTCCACCAATTATTAACTTTGTGACCCTGGGCAATTTACTTAACCTATTTGAGGTTCATTTGTAAAGTAGGGATAATAGTATATTCCTCATGGGATTGCTTTCTGGATCAAATAAGATAATGCAAAGAAAACAGTAAGTCAGAGCCTGATACATGGCAAGAGCTCAGCCAGTGGTCGTTGTTTTGTGTTAAAGCACTTATGCTATATTAGACCTTGTTGAGGGTATAGTATCACCAGGTACTTGGAAATATCTTAGCGAGATTTTCCTTATTATAGCTCTTGACCTCTATAGCAGTATCAGTATGTGTCATTCAAGATCTGTAAAAGTACAGAGTGTAAATAACACTTGTATTTGGCAAATTGTAAAAATAACATTTGTATTTTCCCCTTTCTTAGTGTCTCTTACCTCAGTTCCATGTGGGATTATAGCATGCTAAAAGGTCGGGCAATCTACTTCTGTAGTGATACTGCCTCGGAAACTCAAGGAGGGGTCGCTGTGAGTCGGGGCTGACTCGATGGCACATAACAACAACAACAACAACAACAAAATTTTCCTGGTTTTATGTGATTCATCCAAAAGTCAATTGGACGTTGACAGCTTTGTACTCAGACTCTTACTCAGCTTCTGCTGAGTTGTTTTTCCAGTTATTAATAGTTGATGCATTGACTGGTATATCACTTGATAATCGATTGGCTTCTTTGACCTGTGGCCCTTTTGCCAAAAGAATAAAAAGAAAAGAAATAAACCTGGAAAATGTAAGTTATATGACACATTGAAAGAAAAATTGAGATCATATAATTTGCAAAAAATGATTTTCTTGTATGAAAACAAAAAAGACTGTGCTGTTACACATGAATATATTTGCTCCTGTAGTGAAAACAGTCTCAGCTTGGCATGGATATGCATCAATTGTAAGTGTAGGGTTACAGATATGTTTGTGTAAATATATTTAGCATGTATAATTTAAAATTCACTAGATAGGGCTAAAAAGTTTACTAGATAAAAAAAAAAAATTCACTAGATATGGCTAAAAGAGAAACCAAATTTAATAGTTCTGACAGTGATGTAACAATATAATTTATGTGGAAATTTAAAATGAAAAATGCTTCATTCAAGTGCAAGAATGTTTTAAAAGCTTTGGAAAATAAAGTTTTAAACCAAAATCTGATGAACTCTTTAGACAGTTCTGTCTGCTAGCGTTAATTAACATGTCTTTGATTTGCTGTTATGCATTCTGTTCTACTTTTAGTACAGACAGTCCCCAGGTTGCGAATGCCCGATGGATGCTTTGGAAAATGAAGTTTTGTGCTGAAATCTGATTCACCATTCAAACAGTCCTGTCCAATAGTGCTAAAGTATTTTTCTGCGGGTTACACATGTCCGACTTACATACAGCCCATAGTTAGGGACCAGTCTCTGTAAAACCTATTATATTAAGAATCTGAGATACCTTCAATGGTTCATAATAACAAACGGGGATTACTTTGCTATTATTATTATTATTGCTCTCTTACTATGTTAAAGATGTTTTAGTGTATCTGGAAGTGTTTCTTTAATTTTTTTTTTTGCATAGGAAAGTACACTATAAAGTAAGAGAAACAGTTCACTAACTGATGTTAGATACAAACCATACCTAACTGTTGTGACTTACGTACAAATTTGACTTAAAGGCAGATTAGGAGTGGAACTCGTTTGTAACCCAGGACTGCCTATACTTAATTCCTTATTTACTAGTAGTTTTTCTCATAAATAAAATGTGGTTTCTATGTGTACTAGTTTTAATACGTTATGAACTTCCGGGTTTATGATAAACAGTCACTACCTCACCAATGGGCATACTTCTTTTCTTACATTTCGATCTGTGGCTGTCTTAGGTCAGAGAAGCTGCCCAGGCCCTTCTGCTAGCGGAACTGAGAAGAATTGAGCAGGCGGGACGAAAGGAAACCATCGACGCCTGGGCTCCTTACTTACCTCAGTACATGGACCATGTCATATCACGTAAGAGTTTGCGTGCTTTTTCACACTTGTGTGTAGAAAAGCACCAAGAGTCACAAATAAATCTGCTACTGCCTATCCACAAGAATGAGTACAGGTTGTCCCTGGTTTACAATGACAGAGTCCCGTTCCGATGACTCTGTCCTAAGTTGGTTTCAACATTAAGTCAAATATTTCATTTTTCAATTTTCTTTTGTTTTTTGTTGTTTTTGCCTTTTATTATCAGTATCTTTATTTGTCTTAGAGGTTGGAAACATTACATATAAACTTACAGATATGATGACATCACTATGTATACACTGCCGCACCGTATGTAGTATACAGTACTAATCATAAGATGTACCTCAAAAAATACAAAACAGAACAGACAAAAACAACAGCAGATGGTGTAAACGTAGTTCATGTTACTCGAATATGTCCTGCGTTGGGGACTACCTAGAGTGTACCTTATCCTGAAAACCAGGGATCCCCAAATTCTGGTTGCCCATTTTCTGAATCCCCACAGCTTAGAGTTTGGTAAGGAAGCACAAATTATATAATATCAAAATATTCACTAACAGAATAATAAAATTAATCCCTGTGGTGGTTAAGTTTGTGTATCAACTTGGCTGGGCCTGGTTGAGTGGCTGGACAGCTGAGTGTTTATTCCCCATAGGGAGATTGCTGATCAGCTCCATGGTAAGATCTACCACAAGCAGCTGCGTAGCTGCTTTAGGGATGTGGTCTGCTTCCCATACATAAGAAACAGCTTTGGGAATGGTCTCTAGCTTATGGCACACTTGAACCCTGCACATAGCCATGTCATTGTTCGGTACCCTGCTATGCTCTACTCATCCTGGGACTTGAATTAATGGCCTACTGTGTGGTTTGGTAACATCAGGACTGTGCCATGTTATGTTGACCTTGGGCTTGTTAGCCTCAGCAGCCAGTAGCTGCCTGAGTAAAGAGATGCCTCTAGCATCAGTGGGGCAGGAGCAAGAGGCAGAGCTGAAGCCCTAGGTTGAGGGGCTTTTAGATAGTCCCTAGAGTCTGACACTTGGAACTGGGACTTCTGGCCTCCCAAACTGTAAGAGAATAAACTCCTGTTTGTCAAGCCATCTCATTTGTGGTATATTCTTGTCAGAGTGACACTAGGTAACCGGAACTATCCCCAAATGCCCTATCTTGTTAATACCAGCATCCGTCTCTGCCTGTTGCATTATTATACATACAGGTGTGAACTTGTTAGATACTGTTCTAATGATGTGCAAGTGCAAATATAAGGCAGGCCTTTGCAAGCAGAAGTTGTGAGTTGAGAATCCTTGAAAAATAAAGATCTGGCACAGGAAGACCAGTATACTATTAAAATGAAAAAGTTAGCAAAGATTTGGGGAAAATTGTTGACTTTTTTTTTTTTTGGATACTGTTTTGCAAAAATAGCATCTTTTGCAATCATGCTGCAAGTCAAAATGGTCATTGAAGTAAAGTTATATGGTGACATCATTTCTGTTTCAGATAAAGCATACTACACCCTCTATTGGGAGCTCTGGTAGCGTAGTGCCTAAAGCACTTGACTACAAACCAGAAGGCTGGCAGTTCAAACCCACCAACCACTCCTTGGAAGGAAGGTTGGGCAATCTACTTCCATAGTGATGCTGCCTCAGAAACCCAAGGAGGGTCGCTATGAGTTGGGTCCAACTCGACGGCACATAACACAACAACAATAACAACACCCTCTATTTATTTGACATATTCTTTGTCCTTCTTAAAAAAAAAAAAACCCTCTGCAAAAAGGGCAAGGAGGCTACATGTACATGTTTTGACCTCCTCTAACCCCACAAGAGGAAGACAGAATCACCATCAATAGCCCAAGGCCTATTACTGCAAGGCCAGACATGCTGCCTCCTTCCTACCCTTTCACCAACCTTTCCTCCCAAAGT
>NW_006921616.1:12959374-12963108 GCF_000298275.1 Orycteropus afer afer | reverse complement strand
TCCTTAACTTTTACAATAACGGACTAATACAATATTTGTCCTTTTGTGATTGACTTATTTCACTCAGCATAATGTCCTCCAAGTTCATCCATGTTATGCAGTGTTGGCACTGGGCTTTTTAAGATACTGAATGAGTATTGCTTTTCATTTGCTTACTGGGAATTTTTTCATTTTAATAATAAGAAATTAAGTTAAAAGATCAGAGTTTATAGGCATATGGACTCTATATAAGGTATCAGGCTTAAAATTCTTATTTAAAATATATAACTTTTTCAAGTAAATTTCCAGAAAAAAATATTAACATAAAAAATTGAAATGAAAAGAGTTCTGTTTTTGAGTACAACACCACCACCTTGAGGATTAAAGAAAAATAGAAAAAAATGACATACAGTTATGAACAGTTACATACTAATTGCCCAAGAATGAAATCCACCACATTTGTGTAAAGAGAAAATGGAGAAGCTCAGTATCATTATCAGAGCAAGGCTGGGGTGACTGTAGAACAGATCATTCGTTGTTCACATGCAAGTTCCAGTTGAAGTTGAAGAAAATTGAAACAGGTCCGTGAGAGCCAAAGTATGATAGTGTTCCACTAGAATGTAGAAACCATCTCAAGAAGATATTGGACAAATTGAACACTCATGATGAAAGCCCAGATGAGTGGTGGGATCACATCAGGGAAGTCATACATGAAGAAAGGAAAAGCTCATTAAAAAGAGAAGAAAGAAAGAAAAGACAAACATGGATGTCAGAAGAGACTCTGAAACTTGCTCTTGGACACAGAATAGCTAAAGCTAATTGAAGAAATGATGAAGTAAAAGAGCTGAAGAGAAGATTTCAAAGGGCAGCTTGAGAAGGCAATGTAGTATTGTAATGAAATGTGTGAAAACCTGGATTTAGAAAATTAAACAAGAAGAACAGGCTTTGCATTTCTGAAGCTGAGTTGCAATATTAAAGGATTCTAGGAGCTCTAGTAGGAGCTCTGGTGGCATAGTGGCTAAGGCACTTGATTGCTAACCAGAAGGCTGGTGGTTCAAACCCACCAGTCACTCTTTGAAGGGTAGATTGCCCAATCTACTTCCATAGTGATACTGCCTTAGAAACCCAAGAAGGGGTCACTATCAGTCGGATCCAACTCAACGGCAATGAGTTTAGTTTTAGTTTAGGAGCTCTGGTGGCATAGTGGATAAGGCATTTGGCTGCCAACCAGAAGGTCAGTGGTTCAAAGCCATCAGCCACTCCATGGAAGGAAGATGGGGCAGTCTACTTCTGTAAAGATTTATAGCCTCAGAAACCCAATCAGGGCTGCTGTGAGTGGGAATAGACTCAATGGCAATGAGTTTTTTGGTTACGGCCAAAATACTGAACAACGCAGGAAGTGTCACAAGAAAATGGAAGGAAAACACAGTCACTGTTCTACAAAAATTGGTCAATGTTCAGCCATTTCATAAGGTAGCATATGATCAAGAAGGAAGAAGTCCAAGCTATACTGAAGGAATTGGCAAAAAACAAAAAACAAAACAAAACAAAAGGCTCTAAGAATTGATGGAATACCAATTGAGATGTTTTAACAATAAATGCGGGGCTGGAAGTGTTCACTTGTCTATGCCAAGAAATTTGGAAGATAGCTACCTGACCAGCCAACTGGAAGAGATCCATACATATGCCTCTTCCAAGGAAAGGTAATCCAACAAGATGGAGAAGTTATCAAATAGTATCATTAACATCATACACAAGTGAAATTATGCTGAAGATAATTAAAAATGGTTGCAGTAGTACATCGACAGGGAACTGCCAAAATTTTAAGCTTGTTCAGAAGAGCACGTAGAATGAAGGATATCATTGCTCATGTCAGATGAATCTTGACCGAAGGCAAAGACTACCAGAAGGATGTTTACCTTGTTTTATTGTGTTTTACCATGTTTTATTGACTATGCAAAAGCATTTAACTGTGCAGATCATAACAAATTAAGGATAATATTGCAAGGAATCAGAATTCTAGAACACTTAATTGTACTCACGTAGCACCTGAACCTAGACCAAGAGGCAGTCATTTGAATAGAACAAGGGGATGCTGCATAGTTTAAAGTCAAGAAAGGTGTACATCAGGGTTATATCCTTTAACCATACTCAATCCAATATGTCTGATGAGTAAATAGTCTGAGAAGCTGGAGTATATGAAGAAAATGCAGCATCAGGATTGGAGGAAGACTCAGGAACAACCTGTGTTATGCAGGTAACACAGCCTTGCTGAAAGTGAAGAGGACTTGAAGCATTTACTGATGAAGATCTAAGCCTTCAGTCTGGATTACACGTCAACATGAAACAAGAGAGAAAATGTTTTAAGTTGTCAAGGATTTCATTTTACGTGGACCCACAATCAATGCCCGTGGAAGCAGCAATCAAGAAATCAAAGGATGTGTTGCATCAGACAGATCTGCTGCAAAAGGCCTCTTCAAAGTGTTAAAGAGCAAAGATGTCACTTTGAAGACTGACGTGTGCCTGACCCAAGCCGTTGTTTTTTCAGTAGCCTCAGATGCATGTGAAAACTGGACAGTGAATAAGGAGGACAGCAGAAGAACTGATGCTTTGAATTACAGTTTTGGAAAGAATATTAAACAGACCATGGACTTCCAGAAGAAGGAACAAATGTGTTTTGGAGGAAGTCCAACCAGAATGCTGCTTGGAAGTGAAAATAGCCACACTCCATTTCTCAAACTTTGGTCACTGTCTCAGAAGGGAGCAGTCCCTGGAGAAGGGTATCGTGCTTGGTTAAGTAGATGGTCTGCAGAAGGGAAGCCCTGCCAGGAGATGGATTGACACGGTAGCTGCAACAATTCAAGCATGTCGTTGATTCTGAAGGTGGTGCAGGACCCAGCCGTGTTCTTTTGTTTTGCACATAGGGTTGCTATGATTTGGAATCAACTCTGTGGTACCTCACTATAACAACAACACTCTAGTTGGAGAGATGTAACACTGCTAATAAAGTAGCAAGAGAACAAATAATGAGAAATCAAACCATCTAAATGTTGAAGTGATATAAAATAGTAGCATGATCTCCAAAGGTAAAGGTGGTTGAAGATGAGTCTCAACAATAGCTAATCACTAGAGATTCTTTTAAATGGCGAATACTACTATGAGGGAAATACTGAGAAACATTATCAAGACATGTTTGTTTAGAATGGACTAGTAGAGAGTGGGGATGGATTAAAGCAGAAATTTGTAGCCGGGAGACTGTTACTGAGGGAGATGTGCAACCCACACCTAAATGTAGGCAGATTTAAAGGTAGTTTTCAAGCCTCAGTTACTGGTTGCATATGAAGGACCAAGAGAAACATCAAAGAAGAGTCCAGGGTTGTTTTTTGACAGTTTGGAAAGCATCGTGTCATTAGCAGTTTGGAGTGGATGCCACTTTGTTTTTGCCCTGGAAAGAAGAGAATATCTTAGCTTTGAGGTAAAGCCATAATAGAGCCACAGATTACTTCCTGAAGTGATGATAAAAATGCATATGATGGTACACTGAGTGAGAGCACTGAAGTCTCTTAGCAGGTCCAGAGAGGATGCCATACAGAAAAACAGTGATAGCACCTCCTGTTAGTTGATCACTCTCTCTATGTAGTATTGTAGGGTGAGTACATGGTATTATTTAGTCATGACTATAACCCTGTAAGGGAGTCAGCTGCAGGGACCCAGGTAAGCGTGGTAGGAGAGGTTTCCAACAGGGAGACAAACTT
>NW_006921616.1:12925914-12956024 GCF_000298275.1 Orycteropus afer afer | reverse complement strand
CTCTACCTCTCTTTTTTTTTGCAGATGAAGTAACTGTGGCCAAAAGAGATTAAAGAACTTTCTGAAGCTTCCCTCAGTTACTACATGACTGTTAGACTTCCACACCCATTCTCTTAACCTCTATTTAGACTGTCTTGAATTTTTCGATCTTAAATGGGGATGAGTGGGATGGAGGAATGAGAGTTACTTGGTTTATCTAATACTCATTTCAGATAGAACCCTTTCCAGTCATATCAAATTTAATAACAACAAAAGAGGCATAAAAATAATTTAGAAAATTACTCTTTGATGGGTCTCATTGTAGTTGAAATAATCATGAACTTGGTTGTTCTTAGGTCAAATTTAAACTTTTCTGTTTATGTAATTAAAGCTCTTGGTATTTAGTTAGAGTATCATGGAGTACTTTATAAATTAACTGAAAGTTGGCTTGCTTAAAATTCTAATCTTATCAGTCCTGTATATGTGTTTTATAGGAAAAGAATTACAAGAACTATATGAATGTAGTTTAAGCATCCCAACACTAACAGCTCCTGTATTACTCTTTTCTGGAATATGCACATTTCACATAAAATTAGTCTCAGTTTGCTTTACTGGGAGCTTTCTATTTTAATAAAAGGATGTCAAGCTAAAAGAGTGGGGATTCTGAACTTATGAAAGGAGAAGAAAGCTGACAGCAAATGAGGAATGATCACATAGGGCTGTTGAACAGATTTGCTGTCCAAAGGGATCAAAAGGTTATGGAACCAGCTGGTGAACCGTCCACACCTGCCATCCACGTGCTTGTGGTGAAATCATCTCTACCATTGTCTTTAATGTTTGAGGAGTTGATTATTGTAGCAAGTTGTAGCATAAAGCATTGTGTTAAAAGCTTAAAACTTCTTTCTAGCATAGGAATCTCCTTTATCGCTAAAGTAGGCAAAATATTAAACAATATACCTGGTAAGTGCACCATTTAGATGATTTCTTATAATTTAATCATCCTAAACATTTTAAATATGCAGTAATTGCCTGAGCAATATTGGCAGCTCCTAACTTATGACTGACTTTTGTGGTAAGAGTCCCTTTGTTAGATGTTTGTCAGAATGTCAGAAAAATACTGCACCTGTTAGAAACAATGCCCTCTGGGGCTGTTGGACTATGCTAGTCCTCCATCTCAGAGCTCTGGAGTTTGAGGCTGGAAGCAAGGAGTGACTTTCCCTTGGATTCAAAGTCAGTTAAGTGATTGAGCTGCAACTAAGATGAACATTCAAGTCCACTGATTTCTGACCTTTTGCTTTCCTTAGGTTCTTGGATAAGCCTGCCAATCAATGACTTTTACTGCATACAAAACCAAACCGAACACACTGCTGTCGAGTCAGATCCTGCTCGTAGTAACCCCTCCTTGGGTTTCCGAGGTGGTTTCACTACAGAGGTAGATTGCCCAACCTTCCTTCCAAGGAGTGGCTTCTGGTTAGCAGTCACATTAGACTTAGATACTGTGCCACTGGAGCTCCTTTTATTGCATAGTGTACCTAACTATGATACCAGACAATTTCAATCATGGCCAGATTTGAATTCCAGGATCACGTCTTCTCTCACCTGTACTCATTCCCAATTACATGGTTTACACTCTCCTAGGTTTTCCCATGGGAAGCTCTGGTAGCATAATGCCTCAGGCACTTGACTGCTAACCAGAAGTCTAGTGGTTCAAACTCACCAGCCACTCCTTGGAAGGAAGGTTGGGCAATCTACTTCCCAGTGATACTGCCATGGAAACCCAGGGAGGGGTCACTGTGAATCAGGTCCAACTAGACGACACATGACAACACAAGGTTTTCCATGTCATGGTCAGCAGACAGTTGGGGAGGTGAGTTAAGGGAAAACGAGAGAAAGAAGATTAGGAGGAAAGCAGTTGGTAAGTGGGGGTGGGCACTACAGAGTAGTTGCCACAGTTCACTTTTCCCTTCTTTACCTGGAGCAGCCCTTTGCCACACACAGATCCTTGCTCGCAGCCGTACTGACTGATAATGAAGACTGAGTTCTGCAAGTTGTTCTCTCTCTTCCCCATGACTGCTAACCCGGGGTTAACTTTGCTCAGTACCCAGATGACATTCCCTGCTGCTGCCATCGCACCTGCCCATTCCCTGGGATTGTTGAGAGGATTAAATGAGGAAGTTCTTGGAAAGCATCTGGTGCAGTGCACAACACATGCAGGTCAACGTGAACTGCCCGGTCCCTTTCCTTTCCTACCCTGGATTCTATAGTTGTGTTCTCCTTATTGCTGCTGCTTGAGAATTGACTTTAATTGCTGTTGTCCAGGCATTCTGGAAGTAGATAGGCTATCTCTGGGGAGGGAAAAGAAGCAGTGGTCTGCCTTCACTGAAATGCTAGTTCACTCATTTTCATAATGACCAAGTCCTAATTGAGTGCTAGAAGAATCTTGCTTCAGAGAATAGCATTCTGTCCTTGAACCAGTTAGGAAGCATTTATCCTTTCAAATGCAGTCAGTGTGCAAAGTTTTGATGCCTTAATTCTGATAGAAAATTGATGGATAAGTGCACTGTGATTACTGCTCTGAGCAGGACCTGAAGTATCAATACAGCATACACATCATTGTAATGTTGTTAGGTTCCAACTCATAGCAGCCCTGTGTAGAACAGAATGAAACACTGCTCGGTCCTGTGCTGTCCTCACAGTCATTGCTATGTTGGAGCCCATTGTTGCAGCCACAGTGTCTACCTCATTGGGGGTCTTCCTCTCTTTTGCTGACCCTGTACTTTATGAAGCATGTGGTCCTTCTCCAGAGACTGGGCTCTCTGGATACCGTGTCCAAAGTATTTAAGATGAAATCTTGCTATCCTCACTTCTAAGTAACATTCCGGGTGTACTTCTTCCAAGACAAATTTATTCTTTCTTCTAGCAGTCCATAGTATATTCAGTATTCTTCGCAGCACCCCAAGTCAAATGCATCAGTTTTTCTTTGGTCTTCCCTATTAATTTCTCAGCTCTCACATGTGTATAAGGCTATTGAAAATACCATGGCTTGGGTCAGGCTCACCTTAGTCTTCAAAATGACATCTTTGCTCTTTAACACTTTAAAGAGGTCTTTTGCAGCAGATTTACCCAGTGCAATATGACATCTGATTTCTTGACTGTTTTTCCATGGGCATTGTGAATCCAAGTACAGTGAAATCCCTGGCAATTTCAGTCTTTTCTCTATTTATCATGATGTTGCTTATTGGTCCAGTTGTGAGGATTTTTGTTTTCTTTATTAAGTTATAATCCATACTGAAGGCTGTAGTCTTTGATCTTCATCAGTAAGTGGTTCAGGTCATCCTCACTTTCAGCAAGCAAAGCTGTGTCATCAGCGTATTGCAGGTTGTTAATGATTCTGCCTCCAATCTCGATGCCATGCTTTTCTTCATATAGTCCAGCTTCTTAGATTATTTGCTCAGCATACAAATTGAATAAGTATGGTGGAAGGATGTAACCCTGACACACACTTCACTTGATTTTAAACCATGCAGAAAGTATCCCTTTTTCTCTTCTTGGTCTTTGGATAGGTTCTGCATGAGCACAATGCGGTGTTCTGGAATTCCCATTCTTCGCGATGTTATCCATAATTCGTTATGATCCCCGTAATTGAAAGCATTTCCGTGGTCAATAAAACACAGGTAGATATCCTTTTCATGTTCTGTGTTTTCAGCCAAAGTCCTTCTGATATCAGCAGTGATGTCCCTGGTTCCACATCCTCTTCTGAATCCAGCTTGAATTTCTGGCAGTTCCCTGTTGATGTAACACTGATTTATAAACACAGTTAATGTTTCCTGAGTGACTGTTCTTTAGCATGTATTTGTTGTCACTCTTAGGTTTCCAAGCACTTAAAAAAAAAATTCTATTGATTATTTTTGTCAACAGGATAAAGTCTCTTTTGTGAAATTGTCTCACAATTTAGATGCAGACAAAACGTAGGTTGTCTCAGGTTTATTTTGAAGGGAAGGTGCTTTGCAGAACCTGATTTCATATATTTCCTGTTGGTGACATTCTACATGTAGCATTTTGATAATTGACTTTTTTATGAGGTCAGGCACCTGCTAGTTTATGAAATATGCCCACACTTGCCCTTCATTCCAGGCGGTGACTGCTCTGAGGTAAACGCTGATGTTTCCTGATTTCCTTTGGCCTGCGATGCAGAGTGACCTTCTAGGCCATGAGGTCACAGTCGTAATTATTTCTGGTACATTGTATTTTGCTTGCTCATAGTGGCTCATCTCCTCCTTTAGCTTCAGAAACATTAAACACGTAAAAGTCACTGCCATTATATAAATCAAAACCTTTTCCAAAGAGGGTGCAGTTGTAATTTTGTGCAGTTATGGCCGATGTAGTATTAATTTGCAAATTTATCACATCAGCTATTGATAGAAGGATGTGTAACACATCGTGTTTAATACATATTGATGTCATCAGAAAGCACAGTCCTTTGTTCTTACCGGGTCCCTGCCTTTTTAGCTTCCTTTTGTGTTAAGGTTACCAGGTCAGGCTCGTCTTTTTATCCCCCTTGGAGACAGAGTAGGATTTCTTTGTTCAATGAACAGCACTCCCAGTAAGTGTTTTGGGTTTGACTTTCAACACGCCACACTGTAGTACCTATTTTTTAACCTGGAATTGAAATCACTTTTCTGATGATTATAAAGTAGTGGTTATTCTGAGCACAAATGTGGATGGACCAACATTATGTGAGAAGGTAAGGTGGAACTATATATTACAGGGGTAAGAGAGAGCAATACTGTAGCTGGCAAAAATACTTCAAATCTTAGTGCATTCTTTGGTAGGCAGATACTTTCAGGGTTTGTTGCTGGGGGAGTGCATGGGGGGCAAGGAGAGAGGTGGCTTCTGATAAATGGAATCGTACGGGAGTCTCCTCTACCAAAGGCCTGACGCGCCACACCTCTTCTTCCTTGTTTCCAGCTTCCTGGGCACCTTTCTTGTTTGGAACTCAGTGATGGTCTTAGAAATGGCTTTCTGGATAACTGAGGGTTTTAAATTACTGGGCTCACATTAAGGAAAAAACTCATTAAAAAATACGTTTTAAAAAGCAATTAGGTATGGTTTTGGCTTTTTAATCCTCTCTTCATTAACTGTTGCTCTTTTGGCCTGTGCTGTGAAACTGCAACTCCAGGCTTATTGAGGTACGTGGGCCTGTTTGTCTGAAAGTGAATGGGCCCAGGATTCAGGTTGATGTGCCTCTTGTATTTGAGGGTTTTTAGTTTTCTTTTTTTTTAAATAAAATATTCCTTCCTCTTCTTTTTATTATCTAGTGATTGTTACCAGTGTTATGGCTGTTTTGTCTCACCCTTAGTCACTTCTATCCTGACTTGTAACTTGCTGTTTCCAGTGCTCTGGGACTGAAGGAGCTTGGCCACCTACTTCCTCTCAGTGGAAAATAAGAGCACATTGCTTAAAAATAGGCGCTTTCTGAGGAGAAACTCTGTGGGCTTCTTGTGCACACTCTGTGTGACGGCGTCTGTTCTGCTTGCTTGACTTTTCTTCTGGTCTTTTGTTGCGTCTGGGTGTCTTTTTTTTTGAGGGGGGGCACAGAATATCTGGATAAAATTGGAGGCAAAATAATAATAGTAATAATTTGATTGCTCATAAAGAACTGAGAATTCAAAGATGCCTTGTTTGTAATGCCTGTCTTGTGAGTCAGCTGACGTTAAAGGATGAAATTTCCTCAGAAATGCCTGTTGTCTGACAGTGTTCACAAAGCCATTGTGATTAGAAAGGGCAAGTATTGGATTATAATGAAGATGCAGGCAAAAACTACTTCATGTTCTGTGGGAATTTTTATATTATGAGGCAGAAGGGCTTTGTCTTCAAACTATATTATGCAAAGCACACCGTTATCTGCATCGTATCTGCCGTGTTTCTTTGGGACCTGAAAGATTTGTTCCTCTTTTTTCTCCCAGAGTGTCAGAGCCATGGAGCTTAATTTTAAGCACTCTAGACTGATCATGTATTTAACAGCATTAAACTGTTCTACTTATCTGTATTTGGCCACTAACCTAATGGAATAACAATGAAATTTCTTCTTAATCGGTCATGACCATCTAAAGGAAAATCTTTTCCTTTCATGTGATTTGAGCTCTTTGAGGTAATATTTAATGTTCTTGTAATTTTTCTTACTCTCTCCTTTATACAAGTCTGAGAAATAGATACTAAAGTGGCAGGTTAAAAACAAGAGCATCAGTCACTGGATGAGCTGGCTATTTAGACTTTACTTTCAAGTAATAAACGGAAAACTCTTTGTTACCAAGTGATGCCTGTAGGTGAGGAACTCCACAGATAGAGTCAATTCGTGTTGCCCTGGAACTGTTCTGTAGAAGAGGTCATTTAACAGCATAGCCAGCAGTCTGGTTTCACGTCATCAGTAGGAGACCCATGACAGCTTCCCACTTTGTGGGACAAAGCATGGAATGGAGTATACGGAAATTAAACAATGTGTCCTACGTACCGGTGAGGAGATGGGGAATCCCTTCAAGTGTGGCCGCTGGTGGCCTGCTGTTTGACCTCTCCTCTCACTTACTGCTATTGTTGTTATGTGCCATCGAGTCAGACCTGGCTCATAGTGACCCCTTCTTGGGTTTCCGAGGCAGTATCACTACAGAAGTAGATTACCCCATCTTCCTTCCGAGGAGTGGCTGGTGGGTTTGAACCACCAGCCTTCTGGTTAGCAGTCAAGTGCCTCAGGCACTATTATAATCAGGTGGCCTCTGTGGAAAAACTTCTGGGGCTGAGAATATTCAAGATCATTTCAATCATGTTTTCATGCCTCTTTCTTTGTCTCTAAGGAGCTCTGGTGGCCCTGTGGTTAAGGCATTGGGCTGCTAACCAGAAGGTCAGTGGTCAAACCCAACAGCCTCTCTGCAGGAACAAGATGAGCCAATCTGCTTCTGTAAAGGTGCACAGCCTTGGAAACTGTATGGGGGTCGCTGTGAATCGGAATCAACTCTATGGCAGGGGGTTTGGTTTGGTTTTCTTTGTTGCTTTCGTAAGTCTCTCTCCTCCCTTCAACGGAGAAATTGTCACTTCTCCCAGAATGGTGGTTGATGGCAAGGCCCCCAGGAGGCATGGCTGGCTTTCTTTGAAGTGTTTGCAGACTTACTATCTGCCTGAAGAAGTTGAAGGCACTTAAGCTTATGAAGGCTATTTTATAAAAAAGAAACTCATTCAGCCTGTAACATACTCTTTTTTTAAAAAATGATGTTCCAATGGAAATGCTTGATATACCTTTAGCTAAGGTTCCAGTGGCCTTTGCTATAATAAATGACCTAATATTAGTTGCTATGAAGAGTTTGATATTGATTTGTGCCATTAGTCTCCTGCTGATTTGCTGAAGAACAAAAATTTATAATGCTAATGGAAATAAAGTACTTTACAAAACACTGCACATGAGGATGGGGACATGTCTCTGTAATAAAACAAGTGTCTAGTAAGCTTTTAAATACAAATTTCCTTTATTCTACTACAGATAATTTCAGTACAGGTATTCAATGTCCTCTTCAACTTGTTTTTACAGCACAAATTTTAGTTGATAGTCTTGTGACATTTTAAATCTTAGGCACTAAATATGCACAAGTTCCATTTTGATTGGGTTGTGGGAAATTTCTACTTTAATACTATTTTCTTATCTCTTTATAGTTGATCGGTTATTATATGTATTTACGTTGTTTTACTATTTCACTTCAAAACTTTGTTGTGGTCTACATGTGACAGACTAGATCTAATGGTTTGGAAGGCAAATGGTAAATGTGAGAAAATCATATGAACTAATTTACTTATGCCCTTCTGATTGTAATAGCTAGTGGTAGTTTTTATTCTCAGGTTTATAAATTCTAGGATTAAAATTATCTAATTATACTAAAATGCCTTTGCTTAAATCTCACTCACCCCCCTCTTTGTTTGGAGAGACAGTGTTTCATATTTTCTTTAGTAATATTTTCCTAATGATTTTATTCCATCCACTGTCTATTTTTATTGGGTGGATTTTGATACAAACGTGCATTTTAAATGTGTCTTAATATTTATAAATGGCTTCATTGTGCATGACATTTGCAGACTTGGTAAATATTTCAGCACCTCTGGTATACAAACATGAAGAAGAAAACATTTGTTCTATTGGTTTGAGCCCCCAGATTGACCCCTGCAGGATTGAGATTGATCTAGTTTCTTTCGGCCTGTTAAATGCCAGTCCAGTCAGCTGTAACAGTACTTAGTATTTTTGTAATTTTTCTGAACATATTTTCTGTGTTTGTTTTTATAGAACTTACCCACCAGTGGAAAAGATTTTCCTTGCTTGATTTAGAGATGCAAACAGCCACAGCTTATTTTATTGCTTGTTGTTTCTACAAATTGTTTCTGCCATCGATGGCCGTGCTGTAATCACAGTTCTTCTTTGTGTCCCTTATGAAAGGATTTGGCATTTTACTAGGAAAAGATGATGACACTTGCCTTTGAAATGTGGGTTTGGGCTAGAGAACACTCCCAGCGTTGGGGAGTGGAAATGGAAGAGGAGAGATGATCCTGTCTTCATACACAAAAATCCTGCAAATTTTAAACCATCCTTATGTTGCATCCCTCTGGTGACTAAACATCATTACACTAGTTCTGGCATAGGTTGGGGATAGAAAGATGTACATTAGCGTGTTTATTTATGAGATGTCTTTATGTCTCAGGCATGAAGTGAAGAAAGATTTTTCTTTATCCTCTGCTTGAGGTGGGCTGTGAGATCTTACTTAGGTTTTATTTGTTTTATCCCCTAATGTGAGCATCAGTCTTCAAAGCAAATAATATGAAGATCAGATAAGCTGAAACAGGAATGAGTCTGATTTCTGGGTGATGGGTGGAAGCTTGGATATTTGTTGTCTTAATCTAAAGAGTCATGGTGCTTTTATTAGAATATTTACTTAGGGTTTGAGGTGACCACATAATCTCACATGTGACCTATTTTGGGGATATAATTGGGTTGCTGGGAGCATCCAAGCTTTACCCAGTAGATGTTTAATGAGATGCTTGGGCCCAAGCCTCCTCGTTCCATTTCATCTCTTGTGGAGAAGAGACTTCAGTGCAGTGATTCTCAGAAGCAAGGCTAGGATGTGGAAGAGGAGAGTTACAGATGGTGGGTCTCCTAAATGTCATGTCCTCCTCAATCAGGCATCTGCATTTGTTAACTTCATAGTTTGAAAATCAGAGAAGAAGACTGTTTATTTTCCTAGTGGTCTTCTAATGATGTATGTGCCTAATTTACTGAACCACATCATTGGGTTGGAGAGTCCAATAGAAAGAGGTCAACCAGAAAATGTGGTGCCTTGTTTTGCTTCACTGTGAATGAGTTGTAACCCCAGGTAAATCACTTATCTGCTACACTTCCTAATCTCTACTGCAGTTTCTTTTCTAAAATACTTTTTATTGTGAAAATTTCCAGAGCAAATTCATTTTTCCTTCAACAGTTCATACACATTGTGTTTCGTGACAGTGATTGCAGTTCCCACAATCTAACAGTTCTCTTCCCACTTCCTCCTTGTGATTTCCTTTTCCCTGTGTCCTTCTTTCCTGTGCATTCCTGCCCTCTGAGCTTCCTTCCTGTGCAGATGTTGTCCTTCTGGGCTCCCATGGATGATTGTTCTAAGGAGTGCCCCTCCCAGGAGTAACTGTTCACCTGCTAGGCCTGTCAGTTGTTTGGCTGAAAGTT
Organism: Orycteropus afer afer; assembly: GCF_000298275.1. Classification (NCBI taxonomy): domain Eukaryota; kingdom Metazoa; phylum Chordata; class Mammalia; order Tubulidentata; family Orycteropodidae; genus Orycteropus; species Orycteropus afer. Next base: position 12,946,297 of record NW_006921616.1, on the reverse strand, counting down.
AACCCATGGGAGTGAATTCAATACCAGGTCCAAAGGGTGAAGAGGGGCATAGTCTCAGGGGTTTCACCAGTCTCTATCAGACCAGTAAGCCTGGTCTCTTTTTTTTATGATTTTGAGTTTTATTCCACATTTTTCTTCCACTCAATCTAGGATCACCTATAGTGATCCCTTTCTGAGTGGTTTGCAGTGGTGGCCAGGCACCATCTAGTTCTTCTGGTCTCAGGGTCATGTAGGCTGAGGTTCTCATGGCCCACTAATCCCTTAGACTAATTGTTTCCATGTGTCTGATTTTTTTCTGTCTTCTTTGCTCTGGCTGAGAAGAGAGCAGTAATTGCATCTAGATGGCCATTCACTAGCTTTTATGACCCTGGTTGCTACTCATCAAAGTAGGATATAGAACAATGTTTTTGTATAGTATGTTACAACAGGTGAGCTTGATGTCCCCCACGACCATAGTCTTGAGCCTACAGGCTCAGTGACACACTCCCTCAAAGTATGTTTGGTTGTGGCTAAGAAGTTGTGCTGGCGAAGAGTACTGAGAGTACCATGAACTGCTAAAAAAACTAACAGATCTGTCCTGGAGGAAGTGTAGCCTGAATGCTCCTTGGAAATGAGAATGGCCAGACTTCATTCTTCCTACTTTGGTCATGTTGTCAGAAGGGAGCATTCTCTGGAGAAAGATAATATGCTTGCTAAAGTGGAGGGTCAATGAAAAAGGGGAAGACCCTTAGTGAAATGGGTTGCCACAGTGGCTTCAACGATGGGCTCAGGTATAGTGGGGATTGTGAGGCTGGCATAGGACCGAGCAGTGTTTCATTCTGTTGTGCATAAGGTTGCTACGAGTCAGAGGCAACTTGATGGCACCTAACAATAACAACAACACAACATAGTGATATTATGCTGATCACCTGCTTTTAGTAGATTGCCTTTCCCTTCACCCTAATCAATATGTGTCTCTCACCTAGCTAGTGGTTTTTCCTCCCCTTCCCTCCCATCCCTGGTAACTAACAAAGTTTCCTTCCATATGTAAACCTTTCCTTTTGAAAATAGTGGACTCATACAGTATTTGTCCTTCTGTGATTGACTTATTTAATTTAGCATAATGTCCTCCAAGTTCATCCGTGTTATGAGGTGTTTCGCAGATCCTTCGGGATTCTTTACTGTTGCATAATATTCCATTTTGTGGATGTACTATAGTTTGGGTATCCACCACAGTTTTTTGTATAAAATGAGGGGAATGAACAAATCTGTGTTTTTAAAAATGTTTTATATAGTAAACTTGTATGTGAGATATTAACCACAGTTTCAATATAAAAACAGATAAAAATTATTAAATTGTTTTTTTGGCAGTTTAGATCTTTACTCTTTAGTGAAAAATACCCAATTTCTTGTGCAGTGAAATCCTTATGTTCCTCTTTTGTCTTTAAGAGTCTTATCTAGCACAATTGACAATTACTATCTGTTCCCTAAATATGCTTTCTTACTCTGACTGCTAACTAGAAGGCCGTGATTCAAACCCACCAGCAACTCCTTGGAAGGAAGATTAGGCAATCTACCAACCGTAGTGATACCTCCTCGGAAACCCAAGGAGGGGTCACTATGAGTAGAATTGACTCGATGGCAGTGAGTTTGGTTACTCTAACAAATGATTCATACTCTTTCTCTGTGTGTCTCCCTCTTTCTCTCACACACGATATACACACACACGCACACAAACAAGGATACAGTGATATAGGACAGAGTTAGAGAAGAGTCATTATAAACTTCAATAGGGCAGTTGCTGAAATTTGTTACCATGCAGGGCACCTTCCATTTTTCACTGTAACTCTTATGGTTCTGAATGGCAACCTGGGAAATAAACATTCCCCCCCCCCCCCGAAAATGACTGTGTTCTTAATAGTAGCTTGCACTTTGCAGAATATACGATCAGAGCACTAGCACAGTATGTGTTTTCGGCATATTTTCTGAAAATTGTTGTCTCTTGGAAGCCTAGAAGCGATTTTGGATACACTGCATTAATGGTTGATACATACTTCATTGTTTTGAAATAAAATGTGCTAACCTTTCAGATATGGATTGGCCAGCTCTTGGTTTTAGACCTTATCTGTTCTTGTAAAACTGTGATTGTATAGTGTGAGTATAGACTCTCATGCATTCAGTCATCTCTTAATAGCCATGATCCACTTGGCAGATATCTGTAATAGTCACTTTTTGCCTATTTGACTTAAATCATCATTGGATGAGGTTAAAGCTGTTAACTTAGACATCCAAATTTTCCTTTTTTAAAAAAATTTTTTCCCAAGGCATAGTAAATGCATTAAAGTTTCTGTGACATATTCTCTGTGGAATCAGAGAACCGATTTGTGTACATTCTTAGAAAGCACATTACTTTGGGTTTTGATGATTATTTTTCTTTGGCACCAACCATTTAAGGGCTATTCAGCAAGAGAGTTTGTGTTAGATTGAAGTTTTGGTTGAGGCAGTCTTGTGTGGTTAGTTCTGCACATACTTCCTCTCTTTATCATTGGCTGCACATCCTCTGTGGCTCTGTGGATGCATGGTGGACAACAGAAATAGGCATTCGCAGAGTTTACCAGCCAGACTTGGGAGGGGGATAACGTAGGTAAGGATAAATGTTATCCCAAGAATAAATGCATGTATAACTTTGTCAGATTCTCCATAGGGGTTGTCCCATTTTGCATTTAGAAAAACAGCAGCAGTGTGTGTGTGATGGTCTGTTTCCCTACATCATTGCCAGAAAAGTATATAACGTGCTTCAGGAATTTTGTCAATCTGATATGTGAACAGTGAAGTCTCAGTGTTGTTTTATTTTGCATTTTTCTTATTAGGAGTGAAGTTAGCATCTTTTCATATGACTCACAATATTTAGCTTTTCTTTTAATATAACATTTCTTACCTTTAGCTTGCTTTTCCATGGAGCTGTTTCATATTCACCCCTTTTATATGATACAAGGTTTGAATATTTCCTGATTGGTCATTTTTCTCTTTTACTTTGCTTAGTTTTTCCTCATAATTCAATTAATTTATCAGCCTCTTTTCTTAGTGCTTCAGGATTTTGTGTAAATATTAGGGAATTTTTCTCACTATAGGAATTATCCCATATTTCATTCTAATATGTCTATCATTCCATTTTTTCTGTTTAAATAGCTATTCCATTTGGATTTGGTCCTGCTTACCGATGTGAAGAATGGGTATTACCTTTTTCCATGTGGCTGTCTGGTTACCACAGAGGCATCAGTGGTGCAGTGGTAGAATTCTCAGCTTCCTTGCAGAAGACCCAGGTTTCGCTCCTGGCCAGTGTACCTCACCACAGCTGCCACCCATTGGTCTCGAGGCTTGCTTGTTGCTAGATGCTGAAGGGGTTTCAGCAGAGCTTCCAGAGTAAGGTGAACTGAGAGCAAGGCCTGGTGATCTCCTTTCAAAAACCAGCAAATGGAAACCTTATGGATCCCAGTGGTCCAGTCTGCTCCTGATCATATGGATGACACGGGAGCTGCAGGCAGCCTTTGGTTCTGTTATGCATGGGGTCATCATAAGGTGGGGACTGAGTCAACAGCAGCTAATGACAACAACATCTAGTTATCCCAAAAGCACTCAATATACTCTGAGTTTCCATATGCAGTTGCATCTGTTTTTAGGTTTTCTATTTTGTTCCACTGGCCTCTAGCTGATTCATATTTAAAATTCAGGACTCTGTCCCCTCCTTCCAAAGGCTTTTCTTTTTGAGGGTTTTCCTGGCCATTCTTTGCTTAATTTTCCAAATGAACTTTATAATCAACTTTTCTAGCCCTAAGAGGGAAAAATCCCTGATGTTATTTTGAGATTTTTATTTCATTTGTACATTAAAATAGGAGAAACTGACATCTTTCTCACTTTAGGTTCCAATCACAAGATATGATAGTTTTTTTCATTTGTTCTGGTCTCCTTTTATGCATTTCAAGAGACTGAAAAATTTTCCTCTTGTGTAGTTTTGGATATTTCTTGTTAAGTTGTTGCTTAGATAATTTATTTTATTGTTCTTCCTTTGCACCTTTTAATGGACTTTTGTGTGTTTACATGAATGCTATTGAATTTTTGTTAGTTATAACTTAAAATTATTAAAAATTTTCTTACTGTTAATATAAATTTTTCCATTGATTATTTTGCATTATTCAGGAATATACAATTACATTGTTTGCAAATAGAGGCTTTTACCTTTTTCTTTTCTTCATGGCTCTCACTACTTTATTTCATGCAACTGTATTAGTTAATCTCCAATGCAGTGTTAAATGGGGACTATAAATAAAGCAGTGAAGCCCTAGTGGCACAATGGTTCAGTGCTTAGTTGCTAACTGAAATGTTGGTGGTTTGAACTTACTAGTGGCTCCACAGGATAAAAGACCTGGTGAGCTACTCCCATAAAGATAAACCTATTGCTGTTGAGTCAGTTCCTATTCATTGAGACCCTATAGGACAGAGTGCAATGGCCCATAGAGTTTCCAAAGCTGTAATCTTTATGGAAGCTGACTGCCACATCTTTCTCCCATGGAGCACCTGGTAGGTTTGAACTGCTAACCTTTCAGCTGTCAGCCAAGCATTTAACCACTGTGCAACCAGGGCTTGGTCTTGTAAGAATACAGCTTATGGGACAGTTCTGCTCTGTCATATAGGTTTGTGATGAGTTGGAATTGGCTTGATGGCAAACAACAGTCCAACAGGGTGAATAAAAGATAAAGATTATGTGAGTCCTATGATATATTGACTTATTGTAGTTTGAAGGCAAAAGTTTTCACTTTGAATTTAAAACTGTCATTTAACCAGTTCACCAAATATGTGTATAACCAGAATTAAAGAGGTTATAGATGATAGAGAGAGAGAGAGAGAGAGAGATGTCAATGTAATTCATATAGCCTGTCTTTCACACTTGTACCAGTTGGTGAAATTTGCAGGCAGTCATGACAGTGCTGCTGCAAGTGGTGCCTCTTCCTCAGCCTTCTCGAGGACTTCGTCGTCAGAATGTCTGTCTTCTCCACCTTTGCTTGAACGTTTCTTTATTACTTCAGCATTTTACACATCTCTACCTCCCCACTCAGGTGAACTCATGACTTGGTGAAATTATTCTAGGTACTTTTCTTTAGAAAATGGAATTACCTTGAAACACACAACTATACCTACTAGTTATATGCTCAAAACTGCACATTCAAATGTGATGAAAACTCAATGGAGATTCAGCTGGGATATAAAGATTTTTACATTTATAACTGTAGTGGGATTTTACTTTAAATATGCTAATGTTTCTAAAATTTAAATTTCTCCTAAAAAAGTAATGGTGTTTTACTACAAAAAATAAAATACGGTTATCTAATTTGACCTCTGTTGTCAAGTTTGCAAGAGTATAGCTTTATCTCAGTAATTATGTTCAGCATTACAAAAGAAGAAGAAGAAAAAGTTATTCCCTCTAAATCTAGGGACTATGATAGATGCTATTACATGTTCTTAAATTTTATTACAGTAAAATGTGCTTATGGATAATCCAGAGGGAAATACATGGAATGAAAAGAAAATAAAAGGAAATGTCAGAAATCAAAATCATTCCCCATTATTTATTTACTTATTTCATTTGTGGTGGTTAAGTTTGTGTGTCAACTTGACTGGGCCCTGGTTCTGAGTGGTTAGGCAGTTGGATGTAGTTTTTTTTCCCATGATGAGATTGTAATCACTTCCATGGTAGAATCTGCTGTGAGAAGTTAATCAGTGGAAAGGGAGTTGCCTTCAGGGTGTGGCCTGCTTCTGGTATATATGGAGAAGTTTTGAGAAAGGGCTCAAGCTTTTTGGCACATTTTGGGCTGTGTTGCCTGTGGATCTTGGCATTGTTCCTAGATTTGATCTATTGGCCTGCTGTGTTGTCTGCTGATTTGGGGGTTATGCCATTTTATCTGCCAATGTTGTGTTCATCAGCCTCAGCAGCCAGCAGCTGCATGAATTAGAAGAAGCCTCCAGCTCCAGTGGGCCTGAAACAAGAGACAGAGCTGAAGCCCAAGGTTGAGGAGCCTTCTCCCAGCCCCTGGAACTGGCACTCTAAATTTGGGCTTCTAGCCTCCTGAACTACTGATTAAAGTCATCCACTTGTGGTATTTCTGTCATAGCAGCACTCGAGAACTAGGACAACATTTTAACCATTGTTTAAAATAATCTTTTTGTTGTTGTGGTTAAAAATATACGCAGCAGAACCTGCCCAAATTCAATAATTTTTACACGTAAAATTCATTGATTTTGATTACATTCTTTAAGTTGTGCAGCCATTCTCACCCCATTTTCCAAATTGTTCCTTCTCATTAACATAAATTCATTTTCCCACAAGTGTATCCAACCTTTCACATTGCTGTTCTCAATTTGATCCCATGTAGAGAGTTCCTTAAAAGAGCCTAATGCTCAAGGCAGATAGTCTTTACTTGTTATGCTAGACTCTTGCTTGGTTTGAAGAAGACTTCAGGGAGTATTTTTGGTTTAAGGTTTAAATATTATCTTGTGCATTCCCCAAATTTTTATCATAGTATTTTAAATACAGTAAGTCTCGTCTGACTTATGGACCACTTGTACTTCACCTCTAATGCTATGTAAATTTATCCTCACATTGTAACTATTGAACCAGGCCCTGCTTGCAACAAATTCTTCATCACAATTACCTTCAGTTACTGCAAGTGCAGCATTTAAATCAGTGAAAAGGCTTTAAGCCTTTTCTTTTACTAAAGCTACATAAGAATCTTTTGCTCAGTTTGACTTAAAGACACATTTACCTACAAATTTGACTTAAAGACATGCTTAGGAACTGATCTTGTTCGCAACTGGGAACTGCCTATAGTTCAAATTAGACTTTTGTGTATTTGTTTAATTAAAGAAAGAGGGAAGAAAAGAGAACCTACAGATTGGGAACAAGTATTTGGTAATAACATATCTGACAAGGGACTTATCTCTAGAATTTATGGAAAACTCCAACTTCAATAACAAAAAGACAAACAATCCAATTAAAAAATGGGCAGAAGACAAGAATAGACACTTCACCAGGGAGGATATTCAAGCGGCCAACAAACATATGAAGAAATGCTCACAATCGTTAGCTATTAGAGAGATGCAAATCAAAACAACGAGGTACCATCTTGCTCCAGCACTAGTATCAAAGTTCAACAAGACAGAAAATAACAAATGCTGGCGAGGTTGTGGAGAGATTGGGACTCTCATACACTGCTGGTGGGACTGTAAAATGGTACAACCATTGTGGAAAGCAGTATGGTGATTCCTTCAAAAGTTGGAATTAGAAATTCCATTTGACCCAGCCATTCCATTACTGGGTATATACCCTAAAGAAATGAGAGCCATGACAAGAACAGCTATATGCACACCCATGTTCATCACAGCACTATTTACAAAAGCCAAAACATGGAAACAACCTAGATGTCCATCAACTGAGGAATGGCTAACCAAACTATGGTACATACACACAATGGAATACTGTGCAACGCTAAAGAATAATGTGGAATCTGCAAAATACCGCATAACGTGGATGAACTTGGAGGACTTTATGCTGAGTGAAATAAGTCAATCACAAAAGGACAAATATTGTATTAGTCCGTTATTGTAAAAGTTAAGGAAAGGTTTATCTATAGAAGGAAATTTTCTTTGTTGGTTACTAGGGGTGAGAGGGGAGAGGAGGGAACGCTGTTAGATAGATAGAGATAAGTATTGATTTGGGTGAAGAGAAGGGCAATGTACCAAATGTGAGTGACCAATATGGCACCATTGAGGATGAGAAAGACAGAGGAGAGGTACATTGTGGGTACAGACAACAAATATGAATCCTTTTGAACAAATATTACTTCATTGTCAGTGAAGGCAAGCATGTGTATATGGGTGGATAGATGGGTGGACAGGCTAAATGATTAGGTATGTCTATGAAATGGAGGTGTATCGAAGGTCATATATAGGGTTGGCAGACAACGGTCCTATAAGTTTATGTGAATGATCAGAATTCCCAGGTGTATAGTAGCGCTAACAAAAGGCAAGGTTGTGGTCACAGCTTGGTCACAGCCAGCTACCCGGAGGGACTGAGTAGTTGAAGCTGCAGGCTTGGGACCATAGTCACAGGGGACATCAGGCTCAATTGGCATAACATACTATACAAAACATTGTTCTACCTCCTACTTTGGCAAGTAGTGACTGGGATCTTAAAAGCTAGCAAGCTGCCATCTAGATGCAACAATGGGTCTTTCCTCATCCAGAGCAAAGAAGCATGAAGAAAAACAAAATTCATGGTAAAACAATTAGTCCTAGCAACTGGTACACCATCCGATCTGCAGCCTATACAACTATGAGACCGGAAGAATTAGATGGTGCCTGGCTACCACTGTCATCCACTTGGAAGGGGATCTATGTAGGAGATCCTTGACAGAGAGGGAGAACAATGTGGAACAAAAGTCAAAATCATTTGGAGGAAAAAAAAAAAAAGGTGGGGGAACCAGGTTTGCTGGTCCAATAGAGCCTGGTGGAACCACTGAGACTATGGCCCCTAGCTGCCCTTCAGGTCTGGAATTGAACCCACACCTGGAAACCTCCAGCCCAACAAAATACAGGCATATGAGTTAAGCATTTACCTCAAGTAGATACCCTCCTTTGAGAGAACAATCATGGAAGAAAGAAGGGCTGCTTATGCACAGGGAGACAGCTCAGGGGGCTGGAGTGTATGGAGGGATGGACACTGGGAAGAGGTAACTATGGGGAGGAAGTGGGAGGGGAGTTGTTGCATTGTGGTGAACTGTGGTCAATGACATGAGACAAAGTATATGTGAACTGCTGTATGGAAAGTGAATTTTCTCTGTAAATCTTCACCCAAATCACAATTAAAAAAAGAAAGAAAGAAAGAGGGAAGAAATCAAACTGCAAATCTTTGCTTTGCTGGAACTTTAATAGTGAATTCTATGTTGTTGTTGTTATGTGCCGTCAAGTCAGCCCCGACTCATAGCGACCCCTCCTTGGGTTTCCAAGGTGGTATCACTACGGAAGTAGATTGCCCATCCTTCCTTCTGAGGAGTGGCTGGTGGGTTTGCACTGCCAGCCTTCTGGTTCGCAGTGAATTCTACAAGGAGAAGAATAATTGCCTTCTAATATTTTATCACAGATAAATGGAAAATATGATGATTCATTCTCTATTCCATTGATTGATTGATTACACACAATTTTTAAAACATAGATGTGATAAAATAGATATTTAATAGCAAAAAGATGCCATAGGAGAAGAGAAGAAGCAGTTAATTCTAACTGAAGTTTAGATTCATTTGAATGTTATTATTTCAGATTTTTTTATCTGAAATAATAATTGGTCATCATTCTCAGAGTGCTGTATCCTTTCTCCATCCCTACAGAAACAACCCCAACTGTGGATTCATCAGAATAAATATTTATGGATCAGTCTTAAAATATGCTAGCTAATATTCAAAGCAGCATTTAATCATTTAAGTAAATTGTGTCACCCACATGCTTAGAGCAGGGAACTATGCTACATGCTACAGACTGAAAAAAGAAGAAAAAGGAAGCCATCCCACTTAATTTGGTGATCTCTATCCCCACTTGGATTTTTATAAGTACTTCAAGTCTTTCACCTTTGCCTATAATTTTTTTTTTTTGATGATGATTCAACAGTTAAGTAGATAGTATTTTCAATATTCTCTATGTAAAAGTTGCCTAGTTAATTTTCTCATTTGCATTTAGTGTTTTCTGTTGCTTTGTAAAGCAGAATTTCCTTAATAAATGAATTGTGTACTTTGTATTAGGAGCTCTGGTAGCATAGTGCCTAAGGCACTTGACTGCTAACCAGAAGGCTGGCAGTTCAAACCCACCAGCCACTCCTTGGAAGTAAGGTTGGGCAATCTACTTCCGTAGTGATAGCGCCTCAGAACCCAAGGAGGGATCACTATGAGTTGGTCCAACTTGACGGCACGTAACAACAACAGCATATTTTGTATTATAGACCTCTTTGATTTAACCAGAATCTATAAAATAGATGTCATACATGGGACACAATTTGGTAAAACTTCATTTATGACTCCTGCATGTTTGCATGTAGAATTACTAATGGTAAATAATAAACAATAAAGACAACATTAAGTAAATGTGCTGAGCAGTCTATGTATCACCCCATTTTTCCAGTCTTTCCTCCTTCCTCTTCCTCATTGAGCAGCTATTTATTAAATGTATGTGGGTATGGGGGATATAATGATCCATAAAACAATCATGAGTAATCATGGCCCCTGTCTTCATGAGGCTTATAATCTAGTAGGATGGCAGAAAATCAAAGAGCAATAAGAGTAGATAAGGGCTGTTACAGTGAGAGTACAGACTGTCGTGTGCTCAGCCTGGACATGGGAAACAATGCTGGAATAGCTGGAAAATTATCATAGTCCTTGGAAGGGACAAGTTTCTGATGAGACTGTATTTGTAATGATTCTGCACTTCCTCTTCCTGGTGCCTCTGTCTGCTCTCATTTCTTACCAGACTAGGGAAAGAAGTATAATCTGAGAATGGCTGCCTTTTGTTTGTATTTGTGGAGTGGAGTTAATAAAGCGGAAGCTTCTGTTCTCCCGTACATTGTGGCATCTTTGGTTCCTTAGTGTTAGTTTGCCTCTGACTCATTTGTCATTCTTTTTATGACTTTGTTTCCAAGTTAATTCTTTAAAGCTCTCCCATAGGTCATGACTGCTCCTTTCTCACCCCTCAGTTAATTCAGCTTTCCATCCTCATCAAAATCAGTGGTTAGAAATGAATCGTCCTTAAAATGAGTTCAGAGATATAATCCATGTGAGAGTGATGTAGTGATGTGCTTCTGTTGTACATCGTGCTTGACAGTGTATGAATGTGTGTGTCTTCAGCAGTTTGACATCATTGTATAATGCTGCTAGATTGAAATAAAAATGTCACGTACCTGCTTACTTTGGTTTTCACAAGATAATCATTGGTAATCATGACCCTTGAATCTTAATTCAGTTTTACCTGAGGCTTACCCTTTTACTTCTTACTTCATATCCAGTGTATGAGTGTAAACTTATATTTTGAGACATAAATTTGTGTTTCCTGGTAATAATGAGGCCACAGTCTTCGTGTGTTGTTGTTGTGAGGTGGCGTTGAGTCAGCTCCAAGTCATTGTGACCCTGTGTACAACAGAAGGAAACACTGCCTGGCCCTGCTCCAGCCTCACAATCCTTGCTATACCTGAGCCCATTGTTGCAGCCATTGTGACATTCCATCTCGTTGAGGGCCTTTCCCTTTTTCACTGACTCTCCACTTTACCAAGCATGATATCCTTCTCCAGGGAACGGTTCCTTCTGACAGCGTCACCAAAGCAGTGAGACATAGTCTTACCACTCTTGTGTCCAAGGAGCACTCCAGCTGCACTTCATCCAGGGCAGATCTATTAGTTCCAGTAGTCCATGCTACTTTCAGCATTCTTCGCCAACACCACAACTCAAAAGCATCAGCTCTTCTTCGGGCTTCCTTATTCATTGTCCAGCTTTCACATGCTTATGAGGTGATTGCAAATACCAGGGCTTGGGTTAGGCGCACCTTAGTCTTCAAGGAGACATCTTTGCTCTTCAGCACCTGAAAGAGGTCTTTTGCAGCAGATTTGTCCAGTGCAACATGTCATCTGATGTCTTGATTGCTGTTTCCCTGGGTGTTGATTGTGTAACCAAGTAATATGAAATCTTTGAACTTTAGTTTTTTCTCCATTTATCGTGATCCTGCTTATTGGTCCACTTGTAAGGATTTTCATTTGCTTTATGTTGAGATGTAATCCATACTGCAGACTGAAGTCTTTAATCTTCATCAGTGAGTGTTTCAAGTCATCTTCACTTTAAGCAAGCAAGGTTGTGTCATCTGTGTATTGCAGGTTGTTAATGAGTCTTCCTCCAATCCTGATGTCGCATTCTTCTTCATATAGTCCAGCTTCTTGGATTATTTGCTCAGCATACAGATTGAATAAGTATGGTGAAAGGATACAACCTGATACACTCTCTTCTTGATTTTAAACAGTGCAATATCCCCTTATTCTGTTCGAATGACAGCCTTCTGGTCCAGGTTCCTCATGAGCACAATTTAGTGTTCTGGAATTCCCATTCTTCTCAATGATATCCGTAATTTGTTATGATCCATATAATTGAGTACTTTCACATAGTCAATAAAACACAAGTAAACATTTTTCTGGTATTCTTTGCTTTCAGCCAAGATCCATCAGACATTAGCAGTGATATCCCTCATTTCACATTTTCTTCGGAATTCAGTTTGCATTTCTCGAAGTTCTCTGTCAGTATACTGCTGCAACCATTTTGTCATTATCTTCAGTAAGATTTTACTTACATGTGATATTAATGATGTTGTTTGATAATTTCCACATTCTGTGGGATCACCTTTCTTTGGAATGGGTACAAATATGATTCTCTTCCAGTCAGTTGGCTAGGTAGCTGTCTTCTAAATTTCTTGGCATAGATGTGTGAGTGCCTCCAGCATGGCATCATTTTCTTGAAGCATTTTAATGAGTATTCCATCAATTCCTGGAGCCTTATTTTCCACCAATTCCTTCAGTGCAGTTTTCACTTCTTCTTTTAATACCTTTAGTTCTTGGTAATATACCACCTCCTGAAATGGATGAACATTGACCAATTCTTTTTGGTACAGGGATCCTGTTTATTCCTTCCATCTTCTTTAGATATTTCCTGCATCAGTCAATATTTTGCCTATAGAACCTTTCAGTATTGCAAATTGAGGCAGCTTGAATTTGTTCTTAAGTTTTTTCAGCTTGGGAAATGCTGGCACGTATTCTCCTTTAGGTTTTCTAACTCCAGGTCTTTGTACATTCCGTTACGATAATTGACTTTGTCCTCTCGAGTTGCTCTTTGACATCTTCTGTTCAGGTCTTTTATCTTGTCATTTCTTCCATTTGCTTTAGCTATTCTCCATTTAAGAGCAGTTTTCTGAGTCTCTTCTGACATCCATTTTGCTCTTTTCCTCCTTTCCTGTCTTTTTAATGACCTTGTGCTTTCTTTATGGATGATGGCCTTGATGTCATCTCATATTTCCTCTGGTTTTCGGTCATTGGTGTTCAGTGTGTCAAGTTTCTTCTCTAGGTGGTCTCTAAATTCAGGAGGGTTATAATCAAGGTCATATTTTGGTTCTTGTGAATGTCTTTTAATTGTCTTCAGCTTCAACTTGAACTTGCATGTGAGCAGCTGATGGTCTATCCACAATCAACTGTTGGCCTTGTTTTGGCTGAAGATACTGAGCTTCTCCACCATCTCTTGGCACAGGTGTTGTTCTGATCCCTGTGCACTCTATCTGGCGAAGTCCGCATGTATGGTTGCCATTTGTGTTGGAAAAAGGTATTTGTGATGAGTCAGTCGTTGGTCTTGTAAAATTCTGTCATGCGCTGCCCAGCATCAGTTCTGTCACCAAGGCATCTTTTCCAGCTGGCGGGATTCTTCTTTTTTTCCAACTTCTGCATCCAGTCACCAGTGATAACCAACACATCTTGATTGAATGTTTGATCAATTTCACACTGCAGATGTTGGTAAAAGAAATCTTCAATTTCCTCATTTTTGGCTTTGCTGGTTGGTGTGCACATTTGAATAACAGTCATATTAATGGGTCTTCCTTGTAGGCATATGGATATTATGCTATCACTGACAGCATCGTACTCAAGGATAGATTTTGAAACATTCTTTGTGATGATGAATGCCATGCCATCCCTCATCAGTTTCTCATTCTTGGCATAGTAGATCATACAGTTGTCTGATTCAGAATGGCCAAAGCTAGTTCATTTCAGTTCACTGATGCCTAGGATATTGATCTTATGTGTTCCATTTCATTTTTGACAACTTCCAATTTTCCAGGATCCATACTTCATGCATTCCGTGTTCTAATTATTAATGGATGTTTGAGGCTGTTTCTTCTCATTTTGAGTTGTGCCACATTAGCAAATAGAGGTCCCCAAAACTTTACTCTGTCCACATCGTTGGGGTAGGCTCTACTCGTAGGAGGCCACTCTTTGCCAGATGTATTTTGATTCTGACCTGAGGGGTCATCTTCTGGCACAACGCCGGACAGTGTTGCAGGGAAATTTTGAATTAAGCCATTTGGAGTATACATGTGTTAGGATAAAGAGTTTAACATATCCAGAAGAAATTTGTTGGAAATTCAGGAAATCAGTAGACAATACAGATGGATTAAAGGTATTTTATTAACCATTTTTTTTAAAGTAGGTTATTTTAACAAGTGTATGAAGTTACCATATTAGTTCTATGGTTCACATATCTGAAGAGTTTCAAAAACAATAAAAGTGATGAATTCTGTTAATTTATTTCAGCTCACATTTAATAACATTAAGATTGTCAGGATGATTTTTTTTTTTAATCTTTGAGGTTTCCATAATAGCAGATCCTTTTGAATAACTGATAAAACATGATTCTGCTGTGCAAACATTTTCTCTGAAGTGTTTTAAAAACTGGAAATTATAAAGTGGGGTGCTTATACAATGCACTACATCATGGAGAAATATATAGAAGTATAAAAAATGCATATGTTGTCCAATGTGGAACAAAACTCAAAATCATTTAAAAAAAAGAACTAGGTTTGCTGGTCTGATAGAGCCTGATGAAACCACTGACACTGCTGCCCCTCAGGTCTGGAATTGAACCCACTCCTGTGGCTTCCAGCCAAACAAAACACAGGCGTATGGGCTGAACATTTACACTAGTAGATAGACTCCTTGGAGAGATCAGTCATGGGAGCATAGAAGGGCTGTGTATGCACAGCGAGACAGCTTAGGGGGCAGGAGTGCATGGAGGGAAGGACACAGTGAAGAGGTAACTATGAGGAAAAAGTGGGAGGGGAGCTGTTGCATTGTGGGAAAGTGTAATCAGTGTCATGAGACAAAGTGTGTGTGAACTGCTGTATGGGAAGTGAATTTGCGCTATGAACTTTCACCCAAATCGCAATAAAATTAAAAAAAAGAAAAGAAAGTACATACATTGTCTACCCGGAAATTCTTCTCCAATACTTATCCAAAAGAAATGGAAACATATGGCCACACAAAGGCTTGTACATGAATGTCTATAGCAGGTGTACCTATAATAGCCAAAACATGTACACAACACAAATGTTTAACATTTGGCTGAATAAAGAAACTGTGTTACATTTACTTGATGGAAACCTACTCCTCAATAGAAAGGAACAAAAAACTCCTGGTGCAAACAACAGCGTGGAGATGGACACAAAAAACTGCATACTGTCAATTTTATTTATACAAAATTTTAGAATAGGCAACACTAACTTAGCCCAGTAGACATTAGGCGATAGTTCTTTATGAGCCCGGTGGGGCTGGATGGGTAAAGGATTCCATGGAAACTTTCTCAGGTGATGGAAGTGGTCTGTGTCTTGATAGGCCACAGCCAAGTGAATGGTACTCCCAAGATCTGAGCATTTCACTGTGTTTCTCAATTTAAAAAGTAAGATAAAATATAGAGCCTTTGCTATCTAAGACTCAAATATTAACCTGGAGAAAAAAATGTCAAGGAAATAAGACAAAAATGGTGAGTGTGGCCACGCGCACACACACACACACACAAATTGTACAGATCTTTATTTTTCTCTTTACCTCCATATAAGGTCTTTTGAATTATTGATGTGATTGATATCCACAGAACATACTCAGTATAGCAAAATTAAATGTATGATTAGAAATCAGTGAGATCTGACTCAACGGCAGTGGGTTTTTTTTGGGGGGAGGGGCTGTTGGTCCATATCCTCTTTGGTGACGTCTTTTTAGATCTTTTGCCCAGCTTATTTTTTCATTGAAGTGTTGTTTTTGTATTTTTGAGTTTTAAAGGTTCTTTCCAACTTCTTAATGTATTTATGTATTAACAGATATAATTTACAAATACTTTCTCCCATGCTGTGGTTTGTCTTTTTATTCTCTTAATAGTATATTTTGCAGAGCAAGTTTTTAATTTTGATAAAGCCCAATTTTCTAGTTTTTTCTCTCATGGTGTGTACTTTTGGTATTGCATCTAAAAAACTTGTTGGTAAACCCAAAATAATGCAGGTTTTTTTCCCTAGAAGCGTTATAATTTTCATAATTACTTTACAACTTGGTCTTTCCATTCATTTCTTTCTATAGATAGAGTTTTTGCTGGCCTCGTCTTTTGTTATTATATGATGTATTCTAGTTTATTAGCTAACTAGCTATACTTTCAGGAGCTCTGGTTGTGTAGTGCCTAAAGCATTTGACTGCTAACCAGAAGGCTGGCGGTTCAAACCTACCAGCCCCTCCTCAGAAGGAAGGTTGGGCAATCTTCTGTAGTGATACTGCCTTGGAAACCCTAGGAGGGGTCGTTATGAGTTGGATACAATTCTACAGCAGTGGGTTAGGTTTTTTTTGCTCAGCTATACTTACATATTTTATGAGTTTTGCTTGTATTTCTAAAAGCTGCTTGTTTATTTAATATCTATGTTTAACACTTCTAATGAATTCATCCATTTCATTGTTTTTCTTATCTACAGAACTGAATATTCTCACATAATAAAGTCAATTCAGATGACAATGTTCAAATTATTATTGTGAGACATGTTTGGAATATCACAAATGCCTTATAGTATGACCTCATTAAAAGTATCTATTAGGATAGTATTAAAATAAGAATCCTGTGTTTTTCTTTTTATGTTATGGTTATTCATTGTGTGTGAAGAGATTAAGAGGTCAAAAGCCGTCCTACCCATACATATGTGTGCATATAAGTATTTGAAAATAACCTGTTTGGCAGGAATGTAAGTAATCATATGATAAATTGGTTATTTGAAATGTAAATATTTGTTGTAAAGTTGGTTTGGCTTTGTGTGGCTTATTTATAAACTGATGTCTAAGATATCTGGAAATGTATCTCTAAAAGGAGAGAAGTCATGTTTAATAAAATTTTTTACAAAAAGACATAATTAATGAATTCACCAAATGTAGACAAAAAAGTGAATAGTGAGTATTTTCCTGTAGGTAGTAATGAGCTTTTAGGAAAAGATAAAATAATAACGACCAGCAAAAATTAATAATATTAAAACCAGTGGTTATACTGTCTTTAAAAAGTAGTACCACCTTTTCAAGTGACAGTTTCTAAAAGGTGTGTATGTACACAAGTATACAGTTAGGACAAAGTTCTGGATGAGGTGGATAGCCTGGGACTTCTGGGGAAATGCCTAGGACTCCAGTTAGCACGGTTTGAGTCTCATTGGCTTCATTGCTGTCTTCATTGTTGAACCTCTCCAAGTCATCCTACACATCCCTACAAAAGAAATCTTTCTAAAACACAAATCCAATTATTTCTCCTACTCAGATCTCCTTGGTAGCTCTGGTAGCATAGTGCCTAAGGCACTTGACTGCTAACCAGAAGGCTGGCGGTTGAAACCCATCAACCACTCGTCAGAAGGAAGGTTGGGCAATCTACTTCCTTAGTGATGATACTGCCTGGGAAACCCAAGGAGGGGTCGCTATGAGTCAGGTCCAACTCCATGGCACATAACACCACCACCAACAAATCTCCTTAATGACTGCTCCTGACCTCACCTTACAGTGTAAGCTTTGGGGACGTTCAAGGCTGTCTTTTTCACCTTTATATCTCCAGTTACCTGGTATAAGTCTTTTTACATAGTAGCCTGGCTGCTTCATGAATATTTGAGATAATGAGGGAACTTTGCATGGTTACATGTCTCTGTCATTCCTGTTGCTGTTTTTTTTAAAAACTCATATTGGCAATTCCGAGCATTCTCTTATTCAAATCTGCCCCATCGTTTCGGCCCATCCTTGGCTTTCTTATTATGAAGCTATCCTTGGCTTCGCCTGCCTTCATCAGTTTCCCTTCTTTGAATTCTAAAGCAACTTACAGTTTCATAGACAATGGCAACATGTTTAGTGTACTGTGGATTTTTTGTAAACTGTATTTGTTACCACTTGGTGGTGTAACCTCTTCTTGGATAATCTTAGCAAAAAATGGAAATCCCTAAAGGGTTTCAAAGGTACCTACTTATCAAGGAGAACATAGTTTGAACTGAGGTATACAATTCTGCTTGTAACTTGGGATTCCAGCCGAAAGTTGAAATTCTAAGTTGATGCTTGAGTACAGACGCACGTCAAGACAGATTTCTTTGTCTCACCACTCTTTGTAGGTTGAACAGTAAATCTTTGTTTTATTTGTGTGTTCTGCAACCAGAATTGGTGTTGAGTTAGCTCATAGCCTGCAGATTAAACAGAAATCTTTGAAAAAGTGCATGCAATGAATTAAAAGTATTAGATGCAGTTTTTACCATGTATCATTTTCAAGTTCTTTTCAGGAAAGAGCAATAATAAAGCTTTATAGTTTCACATTAATATTTAGTGGATAGAGGAGGCTTCCTAGCTGTGTTTTCTATTCCTTGTATATTTTTCAGTAAATAGGTACCTTTTGCTACTTTAGGAATTGTTTCTAATTACAGTGTATATGAGAAGTAGTTTTCTAAAAGGAAAAAAAATTCAAATGCTAGTTAGGAAACAGTCTATTCTGTTTCTTCAGAAATGAAGATGAAAATTCATTTCACCAAGTGATTACTAAATTCTTAAGATTTATGCAGGCTGAGAGACATTTGATTTATTTTTTAATTATATTTTTGTTTCTCTAATTGCTCTGTGGCCTTTAATAAACTAACTTGTCTTGGGTAAATTGAAAGGATCTCTATTCAAATCCAGGGTAAACACCCTCAACATTTCTTACAGGCCGACTTTCCTAGCAGACAGCGTCTGCACAGTTACGTTTTGTATTTCTGATGTGATTCCAGAAGGAAAAGTGGACACTGTGTCTTTAATGGAAAGCTAAAGGTTATCTTTCTCTGGCCTTTGTGTGTATGTGCTGATGTGGATGGAGGCAGCCAGACAAGGCAATGTGTGCAGAGAGACTCGGGAACCGGCTGCGGATCGATAGGAGTGGTGTGAAGTGAATTAATGTGAGGCAGGCAGTCTGTCTGTCATAAGGATCGTGGGGAATGTGGGGTGCACTGGTCAGTCACTGCAGAGATCTGCCTTCAATAAAGTCAAGCCTTCTGAGTGGAAAAAAAAAAAGAGAATAACGATACTATAGCCATACACTGGCTCCTTTCTTGTTAAGTGTTACTTTATTCAAGGTTCATGTGCATATCAAATGGTTTCCTCTCATAGTTCTAATTAGACCCCTGGAAAACTACAGTGGGGAGTGACTGATGAAATAAAAACTCCTGGTCTTTTTTACATTTGGTTCCATTTTTCGATCTCAGTGGGAATCTATATTACTACGAGAATGAGAAATAGAATTTTTGTTAATATTTATAAATATGTTGGTATATTTTTTCTTTCTGAAGCATAACAATATTATTTATTCCTTCTATCTAATCTTCAATAAAAAAATAAAATCATAATGAGCCACAATGATTTTATAGTCCAGTATTGGTTAAAGGTGCTGTATAGTAAATGTTACTGTAGTAAAGTTTAGTATTTAATCTTTGATTATTAAGTTAGTCACATGACCCTGAAGTCTTCTGACTGCAAATTATTTATCATTTCTCAGACATTGTTAGTCAATAGGAATAGAATGGTTATAAAGACAATTTACAAGCCTTTGAAGATAAATTTTAGAATGATGTATCTTATTGTACTGGTGGAGAGAAGCCAGTACAGTTTTATTTCATTGATTCTGAAAACTGCCTTGGCTTATTTACCTCATTTCAACTGTATTCTAAAGTGATTAAAAATATTGCATATCAGTGGTAAAGTTTTCTGTACCTAGATCTCTCACAATGAAGGGTTATCTGAGTATTTAGAAAGCTGATCGCAGAAGATCACTCATACTCTTCCTTGTCCTTTGGTCTCAACTTCTGCTCCGTGTCACTTCAGTCCCTTTGCCCTTTGGCTGTCATGTCCATACTTACTCAGACCCGTTTTCTGCTCCATTCCGTCACTTCCTGTGTTTCCTCCTCATTCACAGTTGACATAGATAGCTGTTGTAGCAGTCACTCTGACTCATGTGACCTTCTCTACAACTGAGTAACACGTTGCCCAGTCCTGCATAACCCTCTCCGTCATTGGGATGTTTGAGCCCGTCGGGCAGCTGTTTTTCTCATCTGTCTCATGGAGGCCGTCCCTTGCCCGCCCTGGCCCTCACTGAGGCCCTCCCTTGCCCACCCTGGCCCTCACTGAGGCCCTCCCTTGCCTCCTCTGACCCTCGCTGAGGCTCTCCCTTGCCTGCCCTGGCCCTCACTGAGGCCCTCCCTTGCCCGCCCTGGCCCTCACTGAGGC
>NW_006921616.1:12924078-12925348 GCF_000298275.1 Orycteropus afer afer | reverse complement strand
CGCTGGCCCTCACTGAGGCCCTCCCTTGCCTACGCTGGCCCTCACTGAGCCTCTCCCTTGCCTGCCCTGGCCCTCACTGAGGCCCTCCCTTGCCTACGCTGACCCTCACTGAGGCCCTCCCTTGCCTACGCTGACCCTCACTGAGGCCCTCCCTTGCCTACGCTGACCCTCACTGAGGCCCTCCCTTGCCCACCCTGACCCTCACTGAGGCTGTTCCTTGCCTGCGCTGGCCCTCACTGAAACTCTCCCTTGCCTACGCTGACCCTCTGCTTCACCAGACATGATGTCCTTCTGTAGCGATCAGTGGCCTCTATGAAGTGTTCAAAGTAAGTGGGTCAGACAGTGCTCTGTTGGGACCCATAAGGTTTTCGTTGACTAATTTCTGGAAGTAGATCTCCCCACCTGTCTTCGTGGACTGTCTGGGTTTGTGAGCTCTGCTGAAACCTTTCCACCACGGATGGCCCTGTTGGTATTGGAAAATATCAGTGTTACAGCTTCCAGTATAGTGGCAACACGCAAGCCACCACAGTAAAGGAAACAGGCAGGATGTCGGTTCACAGCATAGAACCCCACTTACAGGGACCTGCTTGCTTTGTGTGCTGCTGTGGTGCTGAACCAGTTTCAGTGGGATTTCCAGTCTAAGACACACTAAGAAGGGAGGCCTGGCAATCTGCTTCTGAAAATCAACCAGAGAAAACTGTGGATCACAGTAGTCCAGTTTGCAGCTGACGGGGTGGGTGGCACAGGACCCAGCAGTGTTTTGATGCATTGTGCCAGGGTCCCCTGAGTCAGGGGCCAGTTTGATGGCAGCTAACAGCCCAAACAGCATTGTCTAGTGTACTGTGTATTCATTTGTTTCTTTTCTTTTTACTGTGATTTGGACTGAAGTTTACAGAGCAGATTCATTTTCAGTGCAGCAGTTCATGCACATTTTGTCTCATGACATTGACTGCAATTCCCCACAATGTAACAGCTCTCTTCTTACTTCATCCCCATAGTTACCTCTTCCCTGTGTCCTTCCCATGCACTCCCATCCCCTGAACTGTCTCCCTGTGCAAAAAATGCCCTCTTGTTCTCCCATGATCGATCACTCCAAGGGGTTTATCTACCTGATATAATTGTTTACCCCCTATGTGTGTCTGTTGTTTGGCTAAAAGCCACAGGAGTGAGTTCAGTTCCAGACCTGAATGGTAGCCAGGGGCCATAGTCTCAGGGGTCTCACCAGGCTCTATCAGTGCAGGAAACCTGGCCTTTTTTTTTTTTTTTTTTT
>NW_006921616.1:12900334-12923359 GCF_000298275.1 Orycteropus afer afer | reverse complement strand
GTTTCCAAGGCGGTATCACTACAGAAGTAGATTGCCCAACCTTCCTTCCGAGGAGTGGCTGGTGGGTTTGAACCTCCAGCCTTCTGGTTAGCAGTGAAGTGCCTTAGGCACTATGCTACCAGAGCTCCCCAAAACAAGATACTATCCTATAATTAATTAACAACATTTATAGCCTTGATTATCAGTCTACAGGAAACTGAAATTTTTGTTGAAGAGTTTTCTGAGTAAACTCTTCTTCATGTTTCCCAGGAATAGTTCATGTTCTTTGATAGTAAGGAAGTAATTTTTATACTTTGGAAAGTTTAGGCTTTTTGTACCAGGAAGAAAGTAAGACAGTTTTTTTCTAGTCTCTGTGTTTTATTGAAAATAGCAGTATGTTTTCTATTCTTTTTAGTGACAATGATGCCTTCCCTTCTATTGTATCCTTTTTTTAAAAAAAATAGGTTTATTGAGGTATATTGTATATACTGTATGCATATAATGTGCCCTTATAAACAAATACACACACACGTATAATGTGTCCAGTGTACATAGGAAACTAATGTGCAGCTCTTCGTGTAAAGATGTGTTACATTGAAAACTGCCCTTTTTTAGTGTACAGCTCTGTAAGTGTTGATCAGCTGTAGAATTGTGGATCCATGTTACAATCAAGATGCAGGTGATTATCATCCTTCTGTAAAATCTCTCGTGTCTCTTTGCGGTCAACCCTCTTACCAATTCCCAAGCATCTGGCTTCCACTGATTTTGTTTCTGTCCCTATCGTTTTGCTTTTTCGGGAATGTTCTTTGTAATGACCACCTACTTTCATGAGATAACATGTAATCAAATACTGTGAAGATTAGAACTGGCCAAGCTATAGCTTGGCTTTAAAAATATATATATATTTGTATTCATTATTTTTCAGGTAATGGTTATCATATTTAAAAACAAAAAAAAAAAAAAAAAAAACCCTCACTGCCGTGGAGTCCGATCCGATGCCTAGCGACCCCTCCTTGGGTTTCCGAGGCTGTGTCACTACGGAAGTAGATCGCCCAATCTTTCTTCTGAGGAGTGGCTGGTAGGTTTGAACCACGAGCCTTCTGGTTAGCAGTCAAATGCCTTAGGTACTGTGCCACCAGAGCTATTTTTAGAAGGATTAAACAATGATTTTGATATTTTTTTAAACATAACTATATTGTTCAAAAGCTGAAAAACCATCATTTCCTTAGCATGAGCTTTTAAAATTAGTTTTAAGTGATGTGTGCCATTTTGATATGAGAATCGAGCATAGTAATTCAGTGTTTCCATTCTTTCTGTCTTACCTTACCTGCCTTCCAGCAGAGGTCAGGGTTCATCGGTAGTTTGTTATCATCACAACTCCATTTGGCTGGAGTTGGGATAATTAACTGATCCTAAATTCAATCCTGGGTTTTGAATTTAATAGCTGTGTTATGTTGACCAATTACTTAATCTCCCTAATTAAATGAAGTAAAAGTAAATAGATCTGTAAATATTGCTACTACATAAATACCAGCTTTATTGTTTGTGAATCCACTGATCTTACAGGAGGGAAAAAGTACTAATGATACCAGTTCTTGGTAACCAAACTTGTTTCTTAATGTATTTTCCTGTGTTCTCTGGTTATTTTCAAAATTATCCAGTGTCAAGGAGAGAACAAGATTGGGAGATTTCAGGAATTTGTATTTTGACTCAGTAATAAGAATAATGACTTTGATTTTGTATTTAACCAGTAAGTCTCTGTTAGGAACAGGGCATTATTTACCATCTCATCTCCTCCTCTTTGGTGATTATTCTACTCCTTGCCATCTTTAATCAAGTAATTAACTAAATACTGTGTCTCTAGTAATTTCTCTTCTTTATTTAAAAATTTTATTGTGTAAATCAAACAATTAAAAACACCTCCATAAAGGGATGACTTTGTTATTTTACATTGTCATAGATTTAGCATTATTTATTTTTTTGTTAGAGTCACTCTGAACAGTTGCTAGTAGTAAGTTGGTGGTTTTCTTCCAAAAATTTAAATCATTAGGGCTTGGAACTGCCTACTCATAGGTCTAGTTCTGGGTCATTAATAGTGGTTAATAAGGAGCTCTGGTGGTGCAGTGGGTAGGGCCTTTGGCTGCTAACCAGAAGGTCTGTGGTTCAAACCCATCACCTGTTCTGCAGGAGGAAGATGAGGCAATCTACTTCTGTAAAGATCAATACTCTTGGAAACCCAGTGAGGGTTGCTATGGTCAGAATCGACTCAGTAGCAGTGGATAGTGGTTTTAATAGTGGTTAATTATGAAAATTCTTTCTCTCCCGATGTGTCGGTAAACTTGAGGCAGGTCAGTTAAATTTGTTGCAGAAATGCTTAAGTTAACACAACTTGGAAGAAAAGAAGGCCTTGAATATTTGTAGTTTTTGTTTTTTAAAATATTTGGATGGATCCTATATGTGGAGCTCTGGTAGCGTAATGCCTAAGGCACCTGACTGCTAACCAGAAGGCTGGCGGTTCAAACCCACCAGTCACTCCTCGGAAGGATGGTTGGGCAATCTACTTCCATAGTGATTCGGCCTCGGAAACCCAAGGAGGGGTCGCTATGGGTCGGGTCGACTTGACGGCACATAACAACAACAACAATATGTGACATTGTATCCTTAATTATATAAGAAGTACATAAGTATGTAAGATAAGTATATACTTAAGAAGATTTGATTAGAAAGGTCAACTCCTAAAGTGACTTCTAATAGTGAGATTTGTATATACCTGATTCAGCAATGCTTGTTGATAATCATATGAAAAATATTTATGCAAGCTATTACCCATTGCCAAGATGGAAATAACGTGGTAGATCCAACTTGCTAGCTGCTGGTTGGTTGGTCGTGACCCACAGTGGCCCATGCGCGCAGAGGAGCTGCTCTGTTGGCTTTTCAAGGCTGCAGTCTTTCTGAAGTGATCACCAGGCCTGTCTTCCTTGACATCTCTGAGCAGCTTTAAACCCCCAGCCCTTTTGGCTAGTTGAATGCAATCTGTTTGCACCACCCCAAAACGGCAAAATACAGTCACCCCTCAATATTTGTAGGGTATTGGTTTCAGGAGTGCCCCACCCCCCCAGCGTGGACACCAACATCCATGGTGATGTAGTATCTGCACATAACTGACCCAGCTTCCCATGCACTTTAAACCATGTTTAGATCACTATTAATACCTAATGTGGTGTCAGTGCTATGTAAATAGCACTCTACTCTTCCTCTTAACCTTTGAGCGATTGCTTTAGCCTCTTAATGAAACACCACCCCCTCTCCCCCTGAATATTTTCCATCCATGGCTGGTTGAATCTGTGGATGCAGAACCACAAGATGAGAAGATAGGTGTGTAAGGAAAAAGGCATTTGCATGAATCAGCAAGTTCTCAGGTAATTTACAGAATAGAAGCATTTGACCCACTGATCTAACCAGTTGTCTGCTTTCAGGGAGGTTTGTTTGGTGATGGTGATAACAATCTGGCCTCATATCTAATTCTTTCATAAAGGGAGGTGTCCCACTGTTTTGGACCAATACATTTCATTCAGGTCTCTTACGTAGACCAAACAAGGAGCTGTGATGTTGTAGTGGGTAAGGCATTTGGCTATTAACCAGAAGGCCTCTGGTTCAAACCCATCAACAGTTCTGCAGGAGGAAAGTGAGGCAATGTACTTCTGTAAAGATTTACAGCCTTGGAAACCCAGTGGGAGTCACTATGAGTCAGAATCAACTCGATGGCATTGGGTTTGGATTTTTTGGCAGTTAGAACAAGGGCATAAATCCCTCGTGTCCTCATCCTCCCCCCCATCCCAATTGATGACAAATATTGGAAAGAAGTAAACTTTTAAAAGCTGTGCCTCACTTACTAGTTTGTTTTCTCTCTTTGCAGCACAATTTTGTCTAAATTAGCTGAAGTAACTGTAGTAAAAAAAACATGGAAGGAATGCAAGTAAAATGCAGTTGACTTCAGGATCTTTCATTTGTTCTTCACAGATCTCGTTTAGACGTAAATATAGCGTATAGCCATGTAAATGCATAATTATAAAAAATAGATCACATGGTAATATTTTGTTCATTAATTTATGACTCTTCATAACTTTGGTGAAAAAAATAAATTTTTTTTTTCCCCAAACGATTTGCATCTACTAAGTAAATTATAGCTTTAATGGTTGTGGTCCACCTTTCTTTTAGCTTTTTAAAACTCACCCTGTATTTCCTGTTTCTTTTAGCTGGAGTTTCAGCAGAAGCCATTCAGACTGTCACTGCTGCTCCTGACATCTCAGGGACAGAAACCAAAATCCAGGAGGAAGAGCATGACCTTGTTGATGATGACATCACGACTGGTAAGCATGAACCTCTTTAACAGAATGTTGAACTCGCTTCAGCACTGTGGAGTGTGTTTTAGGTCAGTTATACTGGGACTAAATGTGTTGCTGGAAGGGATCAAAACTTGTCTTGATGGTATGTTTAATTTTATGAGACTCTTTAGTATCCTTTTGATCTTCAGGTAGAACAAAGTGGGAATGTTTATAGTTGGTCCAGATTTGCTCATTGTCACTGTACAATGAACTTGCTAGTGGTACACTTGATTTTCTGCAGATCTTCTAATTCAGAGGCTAGGGTCATTACTAAAGCCTTGGAACACAGGAATATACACATTATGTTATGACAGATTTTCCACATAGTGTAAACTGAAGACTGTTAATGTAACAGCAGTATATGTGATACACGTTGTATACGGAAAGTCAGATACTCTTTGTACCTGTACCACGGAGATGAATGCTGCCTTTTAAAATTATTGAAGTGTTTATATATTGACAGTTCTTATATGTATTATCAAGCATGCAAACAGGCATAAAGTCAATCTACACACACTATATACATATAATTTTTTTTTCAGCCTGTCTTTTTTACAGACTTTAGTGAGTTTTAATTACTAGATGTCCAAAGGCATTCTTTGACTGCACTGAGGACAAAAACTACCTAATATGAATATTTGTCTTGGTGTTAAGATTGATAAACTTGTTTTTGGTGTAAATGGTTAAGATTAAAATCTGATAAAATGTAATTATCATGAAGCAACAGATAACTAACTTAACAGTAATAATTTCAGAAGAGGCTTGTCAAGACAACGATAAACTTTTCATCAAAGAGTAAAAGGACAAAAGAAAAATTGAAGGGAAGTTTTCTTTTTCTTTTAAAGCTCTGTGTTGTAGGTTTTTAAAGTTGTACATACATGTTACATGTACTCTTGTATATATGTGTTATAATTATTTAAAACTTAAAGAAAGTTCAGTTGTTAGCTGTCATCAGTTGCCTTGACTCATGCTGACCCATAGCACTACAATTTATAAGACTTCATTTAAGAACTAAAAGAACTGCTGCTACATTTGCCCATAAATGTAAAGACAGGATAGTCTCTGTGTAATGTGGAGGTTTCTGAGAGTCACCTTCTATTGGTTTATTGTAATCTGATGTTAGCACACTTTAGCTGACCATCAACTAACAGCTGTTACTACCTAAATGCCTTTCACATTTTTCCAGTGGGAGAAAGTTGAAGGAGACAACTTTCTCTCTTAAAAATTTATGAAACCTCTATTTATAAAAAAGAGCTCTGGGGGTACAGTGTGTAAGACATTTGACTGCTAACCATAAGGTTGGAGATTCCAATCCAGCAGCTGCTCCATGGAAGGAAGATGGGGCGATCTTTATCTGTAAAGATTTACCACCTTAGAAACCCAACGGGGGTCACTATGAGTCAGAATCGACTCTATGGCAATGGGTTTAGGTTTTTTTTTTTTTGGTTTTATATTTATAAAAACTAGTTCAAACTATATGACAGTCTGCAAAAGGTAAAACTATAGAGACAGTGAAAAGGTCAGTGGCTGCCAGGTATTAGAGAGGGCAAGAGGGGAAGGATGGGGAAAAAAAAAGAACATGCGCATTTTAGGGCAGTGACACTCTCCTGTACGGTACTGTAATGATGGACATGTGAGATTATGCATTTGTCAGAATCCATAAAGTAGTTACTTTTTAATGTGTCAATTCATTGATGAGAAAATAATCATCCAACTTAAATATAAATGATTTCAGAAGCTTCCAACCTTTCTAAAAGCTCTTTGCCTCTTCATAATTACAGAATTTGTTTCAGTAGCTATTAAAGAAAATATATTTCATGTGTGGATTTTTTTTTACAACTGTTTCTTGTTTTATTCATTTTTCATTGCTTTTCTTATGCTTTTATAAATCTGTTGTAATGTCTTAATTGCCTGCAATGTTTAAAGGCTTGCCAGTCTAAAACAAATAATTGTTTAACTCGTAGAAAAGAGACAAGTTTCTCTTTGAGTGTCAAATTGCGTAGAAGAGCTCAGTTTGCATTCTGGAATGAAAGCTGGGTTCTTGAGCACTCCAGTGAGCATTACTGAATCAGTTCATGGAAATTTTTGAATTGCGCACTAGCACAGCCACGTGATGGCTTGTAACTGTGTTTTCTTCCCTTTATTGCTAAATAAACCAAGAGGCTTAAAAAGGAAAATCCAGTTTGGAGAGTCAGTTAATGCTACATAAACTATATTTTAATCTCTAAGAAGTTAGATTAAATATATGTGATGAATGGCTCTTAACCGTTGATTTATTCATTTCATGCCATGGGTGCTAGAGGCAGGAATGTTCAATATCACACCAATTTAAATAACTGAAAAAGGCTTCCTTAGCATGTTGTCAAAGCAACTCGCATGCTGCAGTCTGTAGATCGTTTGGATTGCCTTTCCAGTGTGTGACTTGATTAAGCTGTGGTATAGATTTTTGTGAGGGTTTAGAAGAAAACCATATTTCGTTTCATTGACTAGAATCCTATATAAATTGCATTATGAAAAATCTGGTAGCTGCTTTGAGAGAAATCTGTTTCAAGCACAATAATCTTATTTTAGGGTGACCAGCATTGTTGAACACAACTGCTGCAAAAAAGGAACATTGGCCAGTTTGACCATTCGCTCTGAAAAATCTGATTAATTCTTTTCAGATATTTCAAAGGAGTCAACCCTAATACTGTCCCTGTGTCAAGTAAATAGAAAGTCTTCCATGATAGAAATACATGCCTATATTTTGAGTGAATTCTTATTTAGAAGCTATGGTTAGGCTAATGTGCATAATTGTATTAATTTTATTTTTGTAGTAACCTAGAACTTGATTCTTAAAAACAATCTGACCATGGCAACAATTAAAATGTGAAGTGTGATGGTTACTTTAGCGCTTTTGCTAGAGGCAGAAAAATCGTTACTGAAATTTTCCTTTTGATTGAGAATGAGTGAGGTGTGAATGTTGCCTTACTACGCCAGGATCAGAGCCTCCGAGTCTTTGTTAGTGTTTGTCTTATGAAGGTAAAGAAGTAGGGATAAATCTGTATAAATGTTGGCCATGATCAATTGGAACTAATTAAATTTGTTTGCAATGAATAGTGCTAACTGAAAGAGAACAGCTGGAAAAACTGGGAAGAAAAAATAGAATCTTGATTGAGACAATTTAAACCTTCACCTTTTCATTTAAAAAATATGCCATAGCTTCTTTCTCTCTCTCTCTCTTTAAAGCTAACGTCTATTGATTGACTCACAGAGTAAAGCCCGTGAGCCTCGGTCAACACGCACACTCTGTTTTGCTCAGGATTCTGTCTTAAGGTTCATCACATTTTTTCCTTGAGCCACATGTTTTAAATTATTTATGACAGTCATAGTAGCCATTTAGGGGGATTAATCTTGTGATTTTATGTACGAAAATATTAAAACCCACTTTACATGTTAATTTTTAAAAAATATTATAGAGTAAAAATGGGAAATATGCTTTCTTTTTCAGCAGATCTGTTTCAGGTTTTACGGTGTACTCTGTAGTTGAAATCTGTTTTTGTGACAGTGATAGTATTTTCTTTGAAGTAAAAAGAACAACATTAAGAGTGTTTCTAGATTATTTATGATTTCAGAACCAAAAGAATATTTACCTGCATGTTAGGTTTTGCCTATATACTTTTATTATTATTACTATAATTTAAATATTATGTAGTTATGTAATCTATATGTGTTGCTATTTTCATTAAGATATTAATAGTTAAAGTAATATAATCACAGATATATCATTAAAAATTGACATAAAAAGCAAAATCTTTGAGATGACAAATCATAATCTCATGTGCCTTTTTTCCAGGGAGACCTTTTGGATGACTTAGTTAACTGTCTTTTGTGTAGTTTTAATTTACATTGTGGGTGAAGATGAAGCTATCCATCTCCCAAATGTTACATTTTAAAGCAGCCTTTCCCTAATTGCAGGTTTAAAGGATTTTGGAAGGGTTTCCTTCACAAACCTGCATGTATCCCTTTAAGAGGACATTCTTCTGAGGGTCATACTGTTGTGTCCTGGCTCTCGTTCAATATAGCAAGGCCGCAAACTGACCATATAACAGTGATAAAGGGTCAGGAGTCACTGACATTGTCAAAAAAGAGACAGCTTGATCCTGGATCAGCAGCACACTTGACAGGCTCCACTACTTACCACAAAAGCAACAGTGATACACGGATCAGAATGGGTGTGCAGGTTCCGCAACTTACCACAAAAGCAACAGTGATACACGGATCAGAATGGGTGTGTTGGCTGTGCTTATTTTACTTTTTGAGGTATGTTTTCGTAAATTTGTAGCTGCATTTTAATTATTAATTCCGAGGCAAACACACTTCTGCCCATTACTGATTAATGGTTGCTCAGAATAAATGCATTTTACTGTTGCCACATTCTAATTCTTTACGGTTGTGTATTTTTCCTGATTTAAAATTTTAAATTTCTGGGAGAACATCCTATTTTATAGTAAATTGATGTATGGTTTTCTACAAATGCACCTTTGTGGGGTTTTTTTTTTTTTTTTTTTTGGTATTGTGCAATCAAAGTTTGTTGTAGAAGGACTACTTTACCTTACTTTTTTATCTTACAATCAAATAAATTAATACTGCTCTTTCTTAGAGAGCTTATGTGATTGATACCAGTGTCATAAAACATGTCATTTGATCTCTCAAGTGGAAGAATCTATAAAGCATGATTTAACACGAAACGATCCAGCAATGATTAAAAGTGGTACTCTATGTTATTATTAATAGTATGCAATAATAATTTTAATGTTCCTTCAGTAAACATTTATACAGGACTCTTGTGCCTGGCACAGTTTTAAACATTTAGGATATGTCAGTGGACAAAATAGGCAAAGATATTATCCTCATAATACCACATTCTAGTAGGAAGAGAGAGATAATGATAGTGAAAATAAATAAATAAATGCATAGTATGTTAGAAGTTGAAAAGTCCTATCAAAAAATGAAAAAAGATAGAGATGGGTAAGGGGAATTGAAAGTAATATCATTTGAGACTTTATTATGTACCAAGCACTTTGCACTTGACTTGTACAAAATTTATTTGAAGTGGATCCTAGTAGTTTTCCAGATATATAGATGGGGAAACAGCTCCATGAGATAACTTTGATAGGGTCACATACTTAACAGGTAATGATCTGGGACTTAAAACAAGGCCTGTCTGACTCCAGAGCTTCTGTGCGGTCTTAAGCTGTACCCTTCACTGCCTCACATTCTCAATCAAAGTCAGTGAGCTTTGGAGGATGGTCATTTTATTTTGAATTATAAGATGATTTCACGGTCCACCTTTATTTTTTATGGTATCAGGTAACTGTTTTGCGGGCTACCTATTTAAAATGCAAACCTGCTATGTTTGTTTCCTTTTGAAAAATCATCACATATTTGTTCTTTCTATTTTCAGCCATTAATTTGGGACGACTGTGATGTAAGAGTATAAGTATAAATATTTTTTTATTACTAAGCAGTTATTTTGTTGTACTTACATAATGCCCATTGTTCTGTCTAGCTTTTTAAAGTCATCAATATAAAACTGACATCTTAGCATATATTCAAACACTAAGTTAAGGAAGGACTTCTAGTCTGAGACTAAATGTTGATTTGTGGATTTTATCCTACTTACTGAAGACCCTGTTCATAGGAAGTTTATACATTCATTCTGACTGAAAGACAGGAAATGTAACCTGTTAAAGGTAAGGTAAGCTCCGAAGAGCAAATTGTGGAGCATTGCGTACTCAGAAATTGGAAGTGATTTCTTAGCATAAGACTTCCACCTGCCTCCTTTGCTTTCTCATAATTAAGAGTCTAAGATGTAGCACTGGATCTGTGTGAATTTTAAATCATTAGTTCTAAATTATCGTCATCATCCTTGCTTCTGACTTCAGAATCTAACTACTACAAAATATATGAGTTCACTATATTGAGTCTCTTGGATAATTATAAATTACTGAAGCTTTTTTTTAAAAAAAATTTTTCTTTTAACTATACAGTTTTCATGAAAATATATTAATAAAAGTGTGTATTTCTTTGTTTCCTGAATGGAGTATTTCATTCCAAATAATTTAACTTTCTATACTTCTTATTAAGGAGCTCTGGTGGCATAGTGCCTAAGGCATTTGACTGTTAACCAGAAAGTTGGCAGTTCAAACTCACTAGCCGCTCCGTGGAAGGAAGATTGGGCAATCTACTTCCATAGAGATACTGCCTTGGAAACCCAAGGAGGGGTCACTATGAGTAGGATCTGGCTCGACAGGAGTGAGTTTGTTTTTTTATACTTCTTATTTGAAAGAAGAAAATATAGAAATATTTCTGTCTTGTCTAGTGTTCAGTCCTCTGCTTTAGTTTTTTCTTGTTGTTACTGTTGACAGGATGTTTAGTGGGTTTCTGAATAGGTATTTGAGAGTTTCTGGCATAAATATCAAAATGCAGCAAAAGTGATAGTTTTTTGTCATTCATTTTCCTATGTTTTCTCTCTGGGTGATTAGTTTTACCTTTCCTATGACTTTAACTACTACTTACCTGCAATTGAGGGACCTCTGGTGGTGCTGTGGTTAAAGCATTTGGCTGCTAACCAGATGCTCAGCGCTTTGAACCTGTCAGCTGCTCCATGGGAGAAAGATGAGGCAGTCTGCTTCCAAAAAGAGTTACAGCCTTGGAAACCTTATGGGGCACCTCTGCTCTGTCCCATAGCGTTGCTATGAGTCAGAATCAACTCAGTGGCAATGGGGTTTATGTGCTGTTGTCATTGTTAGGTGCGATTGTGTTGCCTCTGACTCATAGTGACGCCATGTACAGGAAAATGAAACACTGCCCAGTCCTGTGCCAGCCTCACAGTCTTTGCCATACCTGAGCCCATCGTTGCAGCCACTGTGTCAGTCCATCTCGTTGAGGGCCTTCCCCTCTTTCATTGACCCTTCACTTTGCCAAGCATGATACCCTTCTCCAGGAAATGATCCCTTCTGACAACATGACCAAAGTGGGTGAGACGACGTCTGGCCCCTCTGGCTGCCAGGGAACATTCTGGCTGCACTTCCTCCAGGGCAGATTTGTTAGTTCTTTTGACAGTTCATGGTGCTTTCAGTACTTTTTTTGCCAACACCACACTCAAAAACATAAACTCTTTTTCAGTCTTCCTTACTCACTGTCCAGCTCTCACATGCATATGAGGTGATTAAAAATACCATGGTTGGGTTAGGTGCACCTTAGTCTTCAGAGAGACGTCTTTGCTCTTCAGCACTTGAAAGAGGTCTTTTGTAGCAGATTTCCCCAGTGTAGTACATCATCTGATGTCTTGACTGCTGCTTCCATTGGTGTTGGTTGTGGAACCAAGTAATATGAAATCTTTGACAACTTCAATCTTTTCTCCATTTATTGTGATGCTGCTTATTGGTCCAGTTGCTAATGACTATCACCTCTAGATCTCAAACCTCGGCTTTTCTTAGGAGTACCAGTTTTGTATATTCTCCTTGTCCCTGAGTGTCTTATAGTTACCAATTTTAAAATAAGTTCCTATGTCTTCCTAAAACTCATTTATATGTCGTTTTATATTTATAATCAGTTAAAGGCATCACTACTGGTACCATTAACTACTCAACATCCCAAATTAGAAACCAAGGAACAACCATAGCTTTAGCACCTTCCAACAATTTCCACATGCAGTTGGTGCCAATTCTTATAAAACATACCTCTTAAATATCTCTCAAAATCTTTTTCATCTCCACAGACACTAGCTAGGTCCAGACTTTCATTTTCTTCTCTTTGGGTAATATTACATTTTCCTGCATCCCCCTCTGTCTCCATTGTCTTGCCCTCCTAAGTCCAAGTCTTCCATTACCTTGATAGTTTCAAAAGTCACTTCATCTCCTTTTACCTTCATTAAATCCAAAACCCAAACTCATTGACATCGAGTCAATTCTGACTTATAGCAAACCTAAAGAACAAATTAGAACTGCCCTGTAGGGTTTCCAAGGCTGTAATCTTTAGGGAAGTTGATTACCACATCTTTCTGTCACAGAATGACTGGTGGGTTCAAACCACTGACCTTACAATTAGCAGCTGAGCACTTAACTGCTGAGCCACCAGGGCTCCTTCACCCTCATTAACTGCTACTTAATGACCTCCTATTCATTGTAGCACAAAATCTGAACACCTAAGCAAGATATCTAGGGCCCTTCCACGACTGACCCGTCTCTAACTTCATCACCTGCTATATTAATGTGGAACTTTGTTTCCCCAGAGTAACCTGCTATTTCATGACTCATATGTTTCCTGTGCTCCTCCATCTAACTGGTATGTTGTCAACTCTCTCTCACATGTGGTGAAATTCTGAGAGGTCCCTTCAAACCCAGCACGAGAGTCACCATCTTAATGAATCCCTCTGGACTTGCCTTATCTAAGATCTCCCAGTTTGTTACATGGACCTCTATTGTTGCTGTCTAATATTACTAGTGACCATATCACTTGCCCTCTGTGAGTCACGTGGGGCCTGTGACTTTCATGTCTTTGTATTTGTGGCACTAGAATACTGCTAAGTATATAATATCTTCTCAATAAATTTTTATTGGGTGAATGACGGAGTTAGTGAAGCCATAGGGGTGACTACCAATGATTTCAAATAGCACTCCTTATATACTGTGTCTACTTAACCATCCCCCTGTCACTTAGCAGGTATTTAAAAGCTCAGAAAGTGTTTGTCACACATTAGTAAAGGAATACTGGCTTATTTCTTGGTAATCTGCCTATTGATATCATGAAAATGACACTCGGAACGAGTCTAAGAGCATAATTAACTCCACTGAATTAGTCACTCTTGATTGCCATTTAAATGTTTGTCTTTCTCTCTTAAAGGGCAAATATGTCTTCAAAATTGAGAAAAGGTTGTGATATCTAGGATTTAAATGAGAAAAGAAGGAAAAAATGCCTGGGACAAGTGTGTTTTGTGGTTTGAATCTTAGGAGGGGGAGGAGGCAGATGTACTGCTGTGGCATACATCAGCAAAAACACACTCGGTGCTCTCAGGGAGCCCTCTTCCATGGTCCGTGTCGACCTTGCATCATTGGTGTAAGTGACAAGCAAGAGCAAGGGAAAAAGGGCTAGTAAATGTCATTGGAATGTTCAGTTCCTCCTTTGAAAAAGCTTTCCTTTTTTAAAAATGGAAGAAAAGCCTCCAAACTCACTGCTGTTGAGTCTGTTAGACTTATAGCAACTCCTCCTTGGGTTTCCGAGGCGGTATCACTGTGGAAGTAGATTGATTACCCAACCTTCCTTCCGAGGAGTGGCTGGTGGGTTTGAACCTCCAGCCTTCTAGTTAGCAGTCAAATGGCTTAGGCATTATGCCACCAGAGCTCCCTTATAAATGGAGAGTCTACTTAATATTGATGTATTTTGACCAAGAAAATATTTGTTTATATAAATTATAAAAATTTAAAAATTAATATCATAAAATATCAAAAGTGCTACAACATAAATTACTTTAACCATATGTTGCATTGACATTAAATCTTTCATAATGCTGTTTTCCAATAATCATACTTTTTTTTTTTAAAAAAAGAGTACATATAGGCTATTTGCATATAATACTTTTACAAAAAGTTTGTTAAATAAAGAGTAGTTGGCATCATCTTAGCAAACTCATTTAAATGCACACATGTAAAAATGAAGGACTTGAAAGAATAAGAAACATAACAACTCTACCATTTATTGAGTGCTTAAAACGGGTCAGGCTGTGTATCAGGCCGTGCACTGGGCCCTTTTTAATCCTTACAACAGTTCACCGTGATAAGTCCTCATTATCACTCCCATTTAACAAGAGAGAAACTGAGGCAGAAATAGGTAACTTGCCACATAAAGCCCACAGACAGGAAGTGGCAGAGCCAGGATTCAAACCCAGCAGTCTGTCCTATGTCTTGTGCTATTAAATGGAATTAATTGGTTCAAACCAGGTTATTTTTTAAAATATCCTACTTCTTTTTTTTTTTCCTTTTTTTTTTTATTAGGATTTGGGTGGAGATTTACAGAGTAAATTCACTTTTCATACAGCAGTTCACATATACTTTGTCTCATGTCATTGACCAAAATTTACAATGCAGCAGCTCCCCTCCCACTTCCTCCCCATAGTTATCTCCTCCCAGTGTCCATCCCTTCATACTCTTCTGCACCCTGAGCTATCTCCCTGTGCATAAGCAGCCCTTCCTTCTCCCATGAAAAATCCTACTTCTTAAGATAAAAAAGAAACATATTCATCATGGTATATCATTTTCTCTTTGTATGGTACAGAAACTTGTATTTTAACTTCTACTATAGTTTCATTTTTTTATGTAATACAGGGAAATATGTAAAAGGTGAAGAAGACTGCTGTTTTTAAGGTATAAACACATTCAATATGTGAAGATGATTTTGTATATTTTTAGGGTAAAATTAGAGTTTTTATTTTATATTCGTATAAAACCACACACACTAATATACTAACCGCCAGCCTTCTGGTTAGCAGCCACATGCCTTAGGTACTATGCCACCAGAGCTCCCATATATTATTATATATGTATTATACATAATATATTACTATATATTATATAGTAATATATTATGTATATGTCTAATAATATACATATTTTAGATAATATATATTATTATGTAAAGGTGTAAGATTTCAGATTAACATTATGTATTTCTTTTGCTAAATTTAGGCTAATTGGAAAAAAGCAAAAATATTTAGTTGGTTAAGAGTTATGAACAATGTTAGAAAAATCCCTTCCATGTGAGTGGATAACCTTCAGGATGAACTGAAAGTTTGTCCTTTTGTGAGCTGTAATGATATCTCATGGATAAGAATGAATTGTGTTAGATTAGGGTACACCATTATATATCTGTATATTACATGAATTGCCCTTATAATTGATATCAAACCCATATGACCAAAAGTTGTAATTCACAAAAGTAATGACAACAGCGTTTCATAATTCACAGGCTTTATGTCATATGTGTGAGTGATTACTCTCACCGTGCAAACCATGGCAAAGGGGAAAAGCAGGTTTTACACTCATGTGGGGTTTTAAAGTATTCTTCTTCCTGGTACTCTAAAGGTATTTAAAACACAGACAATTATGTCAACTAGCATCCTTGACTTACTCTACGATTTCTTGGATTAAAATTAATTGTCAAGCATAAAGGCTTTTACTTTTCATTTAAATTCTTTAAGGAAAATGTGGTTAACATTTAATATTTGAGGTTAAGACAGTCTTGAACTTGAATTCATTTTTTCCTCCTGTGATAAGCTAAAAGGAGAGTTTTCCCTTATAAACAGGATAAAGACCAAGCAAAAATATTCTCGTGTATATATATATATATATATATATATATATATGTTATGTATATGTGTGTGTGTGTATGTATATGTTTATATATACTATATAGCTATATGTGTTGAATACTATATGTGTATTTAAATTATATAGCCTAAATAAACATGAGTGAATTAATTGAGGTAAACCTAATTTGAATATATGTATTCAGGGAAACTGAATCAGCTGCTTTTTGTTTTGTTTCGGTTTTTTGTTTGCTTTTCTGGTATATACCTTTTGTAGAGTGATGAATATTCAGTTTAATTCAACTAACACATTAACACCCCATTGCTGTTCAGTAGATTCCAAGTCATCACGACCCTGTAGGACAGAGCAGAACTGCCCACAGGGTTTCTGAGGCTGTAAATCTTTGCCATCTTTCTCTCATGGAATAGTGTTGTGTTCAAACTGCAGACCTTTTGGTTAGCAGCCCGATCACTCTAACCACTGTGCAACCAGACCAACTTAACACATTAATAAGCAAGCACCTTGTATTTTTCAATCAGCACGTTCTGTGCAAGATTTAATAAAGTCAGTCTCTGGTTGTGAAACTGATGATCTGATTGTATATGTAGGCTGTATATTCACGCATGCACACACACACACACACCCCCCAGACATACATGTCCATGTAATAGACTTTAGATAAGAGCCCTAGTGGTGCAAATGGTTAAGCACTTTGCTGCTAACTGAAAGGCTGATGATTCAAACCTACCCAGCATCTTCACCGGAGAAAGGCCTGGTTATCTGCTTCCATAAAGATCATAGCAAAAAAAAAAGAAAAAAAAAAAAAACCCTATGGGCAGTTCTACCCCAACATGTGAGGCCACTGTGAGTCAGATAGTGCCTAAGGCACTTGTCTGCTAACCAGAAGGCAGGAGGTTCAAACCCACCAGCCACTCCTCAGAAGGAAGGTTGGGCAATCAACTTCCGTAGTGATACTGCCTCAGAAATCCAAGGAGAGGTCGCTATGAGTCAGGTCCAACTCGATGGCACATAGCAACAACAATAATTCAAAGCAGTGGAGATTAGTTAAAGGTGGGGGTTATAAGAGGTAAGCCACATCTATAGCAGAGATGGGGAGACATGGGAAAGGCTTTTAAGCTAAAGCTGTTATTAGTTTACAGACTTAGAAACCAAGAATCTGGAGGAGATGTGAGTAAGGAAGGCCTCCTGGAACATCATCTGGGAACAAGGGTTCATGCTGTCAGGTCAGCCATGTTGGTTTGGAACATAGTTGATTTTACTGTGTACTTGTGTTACTTTAAAGTGGTGTGTGTTATAAAATAGGTATAGAAGTGATTTAGAATATTGATAGACTATGTTGGCTTTGTGTATGACGTGCTTAATTCCACTTTCATCGTTTTTCCTTCCAGTCAATAGATAGTTTTGAGTATTTTCTAGGTATTGAGCAGTTCCTGGAGTTCCTGGGTGGTGGAGATGGCTAAAGCGGTAGGCTGCTAACTAGAAGGTTGGAGATTTGAGTCTACCCAGATGCATCTGGGAAGAAAGGCCTGGCAATCTACTTTGAAAAATCCATTCCTAACCCTGTGGGTTACAGTTCTGCTCTGACACACGAGGTCACTGTGAATCAGAATTGTTCCAACAGCAGCTGTTTTCTGTTTTTTTGTGGTACTAGCAGGTGTTGACTTTCCAGATGCTAACTGTAGAGTTACGCTCTGAAGGACAAGGGCACTGGTTGTGTTTATTGTTTCTTGGAAAATTTATATCTGAATTATTCTTCTTAGAAGTTTAATAAATTCATGTTACTAGGATATAAAACCTGCATTCCATATGCATAAAAGTGAATCTATAGGTTTCACAGAATTGGATAAAAATTGAAACAGATCAGCTGGCTCAAAGCTGGTCTGCATTGTTGTTGTTGTTATGTGCTGTCAGTCTGCATTAGGAAAAGTATAATTACAGGATGTTAAACTGAGTAGTTCTTTGAACAGAATGAGATACTGAATGGTTTAATCAGGAAGGGTGTGCATCAGGGTTGTGTCATTTCAATATACGTATTCAATCTGTATGCTGAGCAAATAATCTGAGAAACTGGACTGTACGAAGAAGAATGCAGCATCAGGTTTGTAGGAAGACGTATTGACAACTTGCAATCTGCAGACAACACAGTCTTGCTCACTGAAAGTGAACCCTGAAGCACTTCCTGATGAAGATCAGAGACTACAGCCTTCAGTGTGGATTATACCTCAACAGAAATAAAACAAAAGTCCTCATAACCGGACCAATAGGAACATCATGATCAGTGGAGAAAAGATTGATGCTGTCAAGGATTTCATCTTCCTCGGATCCACATGCACGGAAGCAGCAGTCAAGGAATCAGATGTCGTGTTGCACGGGGCAAATGTGCTGCAAAAGACCTCTTTAAAGCATTAAAGAGCAAAGATGTCACTTGGAAGACTAAGGTGCACCTAACCCAATCTGTGTTATTTTCAGTAGCCTCATATGTGTGTGAAAGCTGGACTATGAATAAGGAACATCAAAGAAGAATTGATGCATTTGAATTGTGATGTTGACAAAGAATACTGAAAGTGCCATAGACTGTCAGAAGAACAAACAAATCTGTCTCAGAATAAGCACAACTGGAATGCTCCTTGGAAGCAAGAATGGCTAGACTTCGTCTCACATACTTTGGTCATGTTCTCAGAAGGGACCGGTCCCTGGAGAAGGATATCGTGCTAGGTAAAGTATAGGGTCAGTAAAAAAAAAAAGAGGAAGACACTCAGCAAGATGGGTTGACACAGTGGCTGCGATGACGGGCTCAAGCACAGCAAAGGTTGTAAGGATGGTGCAGGACTGGGCAATGTTTTGTTCTATTGTGCGTAGAGTTACTATGAGTCGGAGTGGGAGGCACTAGCACCTAACAGCAAATACAAAGTGAGTACATTGTAGCAGAAGATATAGAATCTCACTGTTTGTGTTCAGATCTCAGCTGTCCTACATATTCAGTAGGTGGCCTTGTTCAGGAAGAGCTCTGGTGGCAAAGTGCTGAAAGCATTTGGCTGCTAACCAAAAAAGGTTGGCTGTTCAAATCCACTAGCCACTCTGTGGGAAAAAGATGAGGAGTCTGCTTCCATAAAGATACACAGCCTTCGACCCAGTGGGGCATTCTTCTCTGTTCTGTAGGGTCACTATGAGTCTGAATTAACTTGATGTCAGTAGATTCAGTTTGATTTGACCTTATGCATGTTACTTTACCATACAGAGCCTCAGTTTGCTTGTCTGAAATATGAGAATAATATAACTGTTGTGAAGATTAAATAAGGTGATTTGTGCAGTCTTAGCAGAGGAGCCGGCACATAGTAAGCTCTCAATAAATTTTACATGGCTCTCTCCTTCTGCGGCCCTGCCTTGGTACCACCATCATCCTTAAGTGATTTACTTTAATAAATAGAATACATGGTTTGTAACTAACTTACAAATCAGCTATCAGTTTTTCTGAATAACTTGATGGTGTTTATTCTAGGTAATTTGACCATTTCTTCCCGGTATTGTTTACATATTAATTTGTTTGACAAATAAATATACCACATAGATAGAGAAAAAAGCTGCATCCAAATTTCTATCCACATTTTCAGAAATGTCAAAAAAACTGGCACATGAAATATTGATGAGTTATTATATTTTATTAAATACTTTTTTTTTTGGTTTCTAGCCACCATCCTACTTCTGTAGTGATACTGCCTCGGAAACCCAAGGAGGGGTCGCTATGAGTCGGGGCCGACTCGACGGCACATAACAACAACAACAACAAAGCCACCATGTTTATTATATGAGCTGTATCTGACCTAGAAGGCTGAATCATTTGAGGAAATACAAGTACTGAGAGCTCTGTTGATACTTACAGTGGGGAAGCAAGAGTTAATTTCCATAGTCCGATTCCTGTGTTCAGTC
Source organism: Orycteropus afer afer (assembly GCF_000298275.1). Classification (NCBI taxonomy): domain Eukaryota; kingdom Metazoa; phylum Chordata; class Mammalia; order Tubulidentata; family Orycteropodidae; genus Orycteropus; species Orycteropus afer. The sequence goes on along the minus strand of NW_006921616.1, from coordinate 12,903,699 downwards.
AGTGGCAATCGGTGAGAAATGGAGAGGAGAGAATGATAACAAACAAGAGCTTTCTGAAGATTCTGGCATGGCCATTTGGTTGAGAGCCATGACTGGATTTAGGAAAGCATGCTTTGAAAAACCATCCAAGAGGATAGATATTGCCCATGGGAAAAGATACGTTAAATAGCAATAAAACCTAAAAGGATAAAATAAACTCATCACCAAATGATTATTAATAATCTTGTCAAGGAAAAAAAGGGGAAACTTTTAAGGCAGCTGTCATACTTAGAAAGGATGCTTTCTTATTAGCTCAGTTTTTAAAAAAGGTGTGTTCAGAATAGAACGAGGCGGCACATAACCAAAGATGAGAGTCAAAGGTGACATAAGTAATGTCACCAAATCCAAGTCAGAATCCGCTGGAGACAAGTGGAGGGTGTGTCCTCCCTCCTGCTTTTCCGTCCTTTCTTCCTACCCTTTATTTAAAAAGTTATTTTTTTTTAACTTTTTTTTGTGATTTGAGTGAAATTTTACAAAGCAGACTCATTTTATATTCAACAGTTCATACACACATTTCATTTTGTGCTACTGGTTACTTTCCCCACAGTGTAACCTCTCACCTTCCACTTTTTCCCTGTGGTTACCCTTTCCCTGTGTCCTTCTCAACAATGCATTCCTGCCTCCCTCCATTTCTACCTGTACAATTGCTGCCCTTCTGGTCTCTCAGGGTTGATTATTCTAAGGAGTGCATCTCCCTGGTGCAGGTGTTCAGCTCATAGTCCTGTCTGTTGTTTGGCTGAGAGTTAATCCATAGGAGAGATATCAATTCCAGGCCTGAAGGGTGACTTGGGGCTATACTTTTGGGGGTTTCATCAGTTTCTATCAGACCAGTAAGCCTGGTCTTTTTTAGGATTTTGAATTTTTTGGACATGTTTTACCCGTTCTGTCCAGGTTGTCTAATTTTGATCCTTTTTCAAGTACTTGGCATTTGTAGCCAAGCATTATGCTGGTCTCAGGGTCATATAGGCTGTGGTTCTCATGGTGCATTAGTCCTTTGGATTACTTATTTCCATAGGTCTTTGACTTTCTTCACTTCTCTTTTCTCTAGACAAGGAGAGACCAATATTTGCCATTTAGATAGCTGCTTGTAAGCTTTTAAGACCCCAGTTTGCTACTTACCGAATTAAGATGGAAAATACTATTTTTGTATACCGTGTTATGCCAGTTGAACTTGATGTCCCCCAAGACCATAGTTACCAGCCCATAGGCCCAGGTGCTTACTCATGGCTAAGAAGTTCTCCTCATTTTGCCTCCTGTTATGTTTAAACTGTATTTGGGCATTTTTATAGCACATACAAATACATATGTAGGAATATCGTCTGCCAAACCTATGTGTGGTTGCGGTATATTCCTATTTGCCTACCCATACCTGTCAACCTATGTATCTACCCGTAGATGAGGGTTTGCTGTTACTGATAATGCAGTATTGTGTCTGCAAAAGTATTTGTCTTTCATTGTCTATACTTTTTGTGCACCTCTCTGTGTCTTCCTTTTCCTTGGTGATGTCCTAGTCACATACTTTTCTTACATTGCTTTTCCCTTCACTCATATCAAACCTGTCTCTTAATTATGCATGTGTTTTCTCTCCCATCCACCCTCTCCCTTCGCTAGTAACCAACAAAGAAAATTTCCTTCCCTGTGTAAACCTTTCCTTGAATTTTGACAATAATGTAAAAATGACTCATACAGTAAGAGCAAGACCAAATTAGAGAGAGAATCAATATTAAGGTAAGGTAGTGTAAGGTAGAAGGTGCCAAAGGGGCAGTGAACCCACATCTTCTGACCTTCTGTAACCCCACAAGAGGAAGACAGATTCACCATCTATAGCCCAAGGCCTATTCTTGTGAGGCCAGACATGCTGCCTCCCTCTAGCCCTTGCACCAACCCTGACACCAAGCATTCCTCCTGCAGCACCCACCACCTTTCTGCTGGGTTCGATAATTTGCTGCATTGACCACACAGAACTCACAGATTATGGAATTTATTAGGGAAGCACCAGGCTACAATTCAAGTTCAGGAACAACACCCAGTCTCTCTCAGTCTCTCTCCCAGCAGTGCGTGTCTCTCTCAGTCTCTCTCCCAGCAGCGCATGTCTCTTGGTATCTGTTTCTCAGCAGCGCATGTCTCTCAGGAGTGCGTTTCTCTCAGCAGCATGTCCTTCTCAGTCAGCAGTCAGAGAGACTCCTTCTCCCTCTAGGAGGGCTCCTTTTGAGCCTGGCAGAGTGGCCAAACTAACCAATCATAACATCAGAATTCTTAGCACCTGATAGAGAGTGAACTTCCCAGAATATTGCTTTGTACCACTCTCAACAGAAATACCCCAGGTGGATAATTTAACAATCAGGAGCTCCTCAGTTGCTCATGACAAATTCCACCGTAGAGTTTACAAAGACTTATGTCTAGAAAAGCCATACCAGGTAATTTACTACACCACAGAAGGTTAGGACAGTCATTAAAAATGCTCAATTGATTTGAGTAGAACAGAGAAGGGAACCGAGATGTAGTTTTTTATACTATCGTTTTAATACTTTTCTCGGAGCTCTGGTGCATGGTGCCTAAGGCATTTGACTCCTACCAGCCACTCCTTGGGAGGAGGGTTGGGCAATCTACTTCCATAGAGATTCCACCTCAGAAACCCAAGGAGGAGTCACTATGAGTTGGATCCAACTTGACAGCAGTGAGTGTAGGTTTTTGTTTTTTTTTTTGGTTTATTGCAATAACTTTAAAAAAAAACTTTTGATTTTAATTTTGATTTGGGTGAAAGTTTACAGAGCAAGTCAGACTTCCATTCAACAATTCAACTACAGGAGTGAGTTTAGTTCTAGGTCCAAAGGGTGACTAAGGGCCATAGTCCTGGGGATTCCATCAGTGTCTATCCAACTATAAACCTGGTCTTTTTTATGATTTTTGAGTTTTGTTCCACATTTCTCCCACTCTGTCCAGGCCCTTCTAATGTGCTCTCTTTCAGAGCAGTTGGCAGTGGTAGCCAGGCACCATCTAGTTCTTCTGGTCTTAGGGTCATGGAGGCTGAGGTTTGCGTGGTTCATTAGTCCTTTAGACTAATTATTTCCACGTGTCTTTGATTTTCTTCACTCTTATTTGCCCAGATGGGGAGAGACCAATAGTTGCCCCTTAGATGGCTGCTCACAAGCTTTTAAGACCCCAGCTGCTACTCACCAAAATAAGATATAGAACATTGTCCTTATAGACTATGTTATGCCAGTTCACCTTGGTATCCCCTGAGACTATGGTCCTGAGTCCCCAGGCCCAGCAACTCATTCCCTCAGGGTTTTTAGTTACAGCTAAGACTTTTTTTTTTTTTTTTT
>NW_006921616.1:12890690-12898172 GCF_000298275.1 Orycteropus afer afer | reverse complement strand
TTTCACATTTAAGTTTTGATCCATTTGGAGTTAGTTTTTGTTATGAGGTGCAGATCTTGTTTCATTTTTCTGCAAATGGATATCCAGTTTTGCCAGCACCATTTGTTAAAACAGACATTCTCTCCCCCATTTAATGGATTTTAGCCCTTTGTCAAAGATCAGTGTAGCTAAGACGTTTTAATAAGTTTGTCCCCTATATGCTATAATTTCAGCATATATAAATACATGTGTAGAAATATCCTCTGTGAAGCCTATGTATATATTAATGATTATAGTCTCATTCTCCTTCCCATACCTATTCAACTTGCATGTTTATGTATCCAACCATAGATTATTTTGATCATTGTTATTACTGTTATTGCAGGATTGTGTATGAATTAGTAGTTGCCTCTGTTGACTTTAACTCTTGTACTCGTTCCAGCATCTTCGTTTCCTTAACCATTTTGTGCTGACTTCCCCTTTGTTGTATATTGCCTTCCTCTTCACCCACTTTCATATATGTCGCCCTTAGTTAATGGTTTGTTCTCTCATCCCTTCCTACCCCTGGGAACCACCAAAAAATATTTGTGTGTGTAAAAATCTTTTCTTGACTTTTTATGGTAATGGTTTCATGGAATATTTGTCCTCCTGTGATTGACTAATTTCACTCAGCATAATGCCCTCTAGAAGAATCAAGATCTTTTAGGTCAGTTTTTCTCTAATATCTAGTGATCTGCATCCCAGGGCAATTAAAACTTTCTGTATGACAATAGAATCACTGTTATTTGATCTTGGGGGAAAAAATGTGGAGAAGTAAATAAAAATCTGCAGATGAGAGCAAATCTTTATTTTTTTAAAATGAGGGATAATGGGATATAAGAAACTCTAAACTATTTAGTGTGGTACCCAAATGTTCCAGAAATCTGCAATGGGTTATTGAATGTGGTTTGGGAGTATTTTGAAGAAGAAATGAGAATCAATGCAGGTAACTTAAGCCTCACCACACACTTGAATTTGATCACAGTGTTTCACTTGTGGTAATTTTGTTACCATCCATCACCTAAAATAATTTTGGTATTTTGGTGTAAGATGTGTACAATTCATCATAAAATGACATTTATACTCTTCTGTGGGTTTTTATTGCATACAACTCACAATAGAATGTGAGGTCATTCTTCTGTTCAAATTCATCTCATGATGAATTTGGAATTTTTTAGAATTTGATTCATTACTTGTTACTGTCATTACTTGCACAAGCATCAGTGCTGATATCTTACTCTTTATCATTTTATGATGAGGTTATCCAGTGACTCAGGGATTAGGGGAGAAGACTTCTGAAAAATAGGGGAAGTCTTTGAAGAAAGTCACAACAATACAGCCCAAGATTTCACCCAATCACTAATCATGTCCATAGTAATCACTGCTGCTACTGTGTTATACCTCCAAGGAGCTATGGTTACCACACCATGCACCTTCAGTACTTGTGACAGTAAGGTGTCTCCCTCATTGCACATTCTAGTAAGCAAACAGTCTTTCAGAGGGTCTGGTTTAGATCCCAGTGCACAGTTGTGCTGCTCAAGGTCTACGATGTGGTGTTCCCTCTTTTTAGCTCAGTGGCACAGATGGCAGATGTCTTCTACTGTGGAAGTCCATGTCCACAGTGTCATCAGATGAAACTGTATGTATTGACCAGGCCTGGGAAAGTCCCTGTGGAGGGGTTCATGATACACTGGCTGAGCATCTTTGAACTTGAAGGAATTAGCCAGGCAAAAAATGGGAAGGGAAAGGGTTTCCAAATAGAAGAAGTCAAGGTCTGGGAGGGAGAGAGATCAAGAGGTGGTCTAAGCATTTGGAGGGCAGTCTAAGGGGTGCTGTAAATGTAGTGTGGTGTAGGGACAGGGACAGAGCTGATGAGAGAGGAATCAAAAGGGGAGGCCAGAGAGGGGAGCTCTTTAAGCTGGGCCGAGTTGCATTCTCCTTGTTCAAGGGACAACCAGGCTCCAGTGAAGAGTTTCAAGCCAAGAAAGAGCGTGATCTGATTTGCAATTAGAACACTCTGGCTATAGGCACCAAATATGTTGGGGGGCAAGACTGTGGCAAGTGAGGATACCCCTTAGGAGGACCAGGGAAACCAGTGAAGAGGGGCAGGATGCAGTGGTGGAGCTGCCAGCTGAGCCCTGGGAGTGCAACTGAGTAGACAGAAACCCAAGATCCTAAAGGGCTACATTGAATACTCTTTTCTTTAAATGATACTTGTTCATGCTTTTTAAAAACATTCTGATTATTGAAAGTCCTCTAGGTTTATAATTGAAGTGAGTGAATTATTACCTATTATCATGAATGTAGTGTAGACTCTATTAGTATAAGTCATGTGTCATGCAAAACCCTTTTCCTAACTCCCCCATACCCTTATATTGATATATAGTACCTTACAGTTGAAAAGACTTTATTCATAATCTGCAGCTAGATTCTAGCCCAGGCTTTTACTCAGTATGAGGAATTCCTCATCCCACATCACTGAACATATAAAACCTACCCAGCCTCTGCTTGCACACTGTGTTAATTTTCTATTGTTGTGTAACAAATTACCATGAACATAGAGGTTTGAAACAACCCTTATTTATTATCTCAGTTTCCATGGGCCAAGAGTCTGGGCCCGGTTTAGTGATGTCCTGTTCTCTGGCTCTTGCAAGGCTGCAGGCAAGGTGTTGGCCAGGGTTAGGTCTCACATGAGGCTTGGAGTGCTCTTCCAGACTCATATGGTTTTTGACACAATTCATTTCCTTACAGCTGTAGGACTGAGGTTTTCTACTCTTTGAGGCCACCCCCAGTTTCTGCCACATAGCCTTCTCCATAGGCATTTCATGTCATAGCAGCTTGTTCTTCAAGACCAGTGTGTGCTGACAAGATGGAGGCTTATACATATGTTAATGTAATCATAAGAATATGATTAAAAAAAAAACACCTCACTGCCATCAAGTTGATTCTGACTCATAGCGATCTCCTTTGGGGTCTGAGATGGTAAATCTTTACTGAAGTAGATTACCTAGTCTTCCTTCCATGCAGTGGCTGGTAGGTTTGCACTGCCAGCCTTATGGTTAGCAATCAAATGCCTTAGGCACTATGCCACCAGAGCTTCTTAAGAATATGAATATAGCATAACTGGATCATGAGTGTGACATCCTATTTACCTTAACTATATTCTACTGGTTAGAAGCCAAGTCACAGATCTTGCCTACTCTCCAGGAGAGGGGGTTACATAAGGGTAACCTTAGGGTCACTTTAGGGTGTTTCCACCACACACATACCTGTGTGTTTGTGGAAGTCTAGCTTACGTTATCATTTCTTCCATATTTTGACTTACTGTGTGTGTGTGTGTGTCTGTGTGTGATCTCCATCCATATCGTATCTTTGCCTTTCAGCAGGTTCTTAAATGATCTGATTTCTAGATTCATTCTTCTCTCAGTTATCTGCACATTCTTCAGTTTGCAATGCTAGTCCTTAGATCATATCACCACAACTGACATACTACCACTAGCCGGCCAACAGAAGTCAGGTGGCACTGACCTGTGTACTCTGACTCCCAGATACCCTTGGTTTTCATCAGCCAGTATCCTACATTTTTGACTGCTAATGAGTATGTTATCATCTAAACTGTCAGTGTTTAAATGAAATGCTGTTAATTCAAGTCTCCCCAGTTTAGAAGCCAGGCTAGATATCTGTCCTTTTTTATTTTGATCTCGTCTTTGGTTTTGGCCAAACTGGAAACCTTTTCTGTGCCATTCGTGTTAGTCATTCCTCCCAGCTTTGTATTGTCTGTGAGTGTGACGGGCAAGTCTTCTATGTTGTCATGTGTTAACCACTTAATTGTGGACCAGGCCCCAAGGAGACTTCTGCAGCATATGCGTAGGGCCCACTTAGTCACCAGCACTGACATCACTGTCTGGGTACAGTGTTCAACTCCATACAAACCAACCCTTTTGTGGTGTTACAGAGCTCAAGTTTCTTCATCTTATTCACATTTACCCAGCAAGGAATTGCTGAGTCAAGAATATATTGCATTTATGGACCTTATAGAATTAAAATAATAACTTGTAAAATTGTGGTATCATTTAAACTGCAAGCATGTAAGGGGGTTTTGAATCATTCTTAAAATGCATTGAGTTGCAGTAATATTGGAAGTATATAATTTCTAATTAGCAACCAACAAAAAAAATCATTTTCAGCATTATCAGGGGGCACCTGGAGAGTTGATGATTTGCCCGATGCAGAACATCATTTCATTGTGTGATAGACAAGAGGGAAGTAAGCTTCTGCACATGGGTGTCGGGAAGTTATGCACATCTCAAAAAATATGTGGGAATTTCTGTTTCTGTATATTCACAGCAATACTGTTACTGCAGGATGGTGTGTGTAATAGTATTTACCTTTATTGCCTTTACCTCTTATGCTCCTCCCAATGTCTTTCTTTGTCTTGCTCATTTCGTGCTGACCTGCCCCTATTATATATCACCTTTCCTTCACCCTAGTTAATACGTGTCTACCCTGTAGTTAGTGATTCACCCTTCTTTCCCCTTCCACACCTGTGCGTAAATCTTGACTTTTTATAGTAGTGGTCTCATCATGTAATATTGTCCTTTTGTAATTTACTAATTTCACTCAGCATAATGTCCTCCAGGTGGAGTTTCGCTGATTCACTGTTGTTTTTTATTGCACAATATTCCATTGTCTATGTGTGCCACAGTTTGTCTATCCATTTATCTATATGTGGGCACTTAGGGTGTTTCCATCTTCTTGCTATGGTGAATAATGCTGTGATGAACAGGGATGTTCCCCCATAGTAGTGGGATTGCTGGATCATATGGTATTTCTGTTTCCAACTTTTTTAAGCAAGTGCCATACCATTTTCTACAGTGGTTGCAGCATTTTACAGTCCCATCAGCAGAGTATGAGGGTTCAAGTCTCTCCACACCCTCGCATTTATTTTCTGTTACTGTCCGTGCGCTTTCTTTTGGTGAAGCCTTTTGATGTCATGTTGTTGTTATTTTGCCATTCAGTCGGACCCGACTCATAGTGACTCCTCCTTGGGTTTCTGAGGCAGTATACCTATGGAAGTAGATTGGCCAACCTTCCTTCTGAGGAGTGGCTGGTGGGTTTGAACTGCCAGCCTTCTGGTTAGCAGTCAAGTGCCTTAGGCATTATGCTACCAGAGCATAGATGTTTAATTTTTAGGAGGTCCTAGTTGTCTAGTTTCTCTTCTGCTGTTTGCACATTTTTAGATATTTTGATAGTGTATGTATGCCATGTATTAGGGCCCCTAAGTTTTTTCTTTGATGATCTTTATAGCTTTGGCCCTTACATTTAGGTCTTTGATCATCTTGAGTTAGTTTTTGTATATGGTGAGGATGTGGATCCTGTTTCATTTTTCTGCAAATATATATCCAGTTTTACTGGTACCATTTGTTAAAGAGACTCTCTCGTTCCCATTTAATGAGGTTCACCCTTGTCAAAAATCAGCTGTCCGTAGGACGATGGATTTATTTCTGGGTTCTTAGCTCTGTTCCATTGGTTTGTATGTCTGCCACTTTACCAGTACCAGGCTCTCTTGACGACTGTGGCTGTGTAGTAGTAGGTTTTGAAATTGGAGAATGTGACGTCTCCTACTTTGTGCTACTTCTTCAGTAGTGCTTTGCTTATCCAGGGTCACTTTCCTTTCTCTATTAAGTTGGTCATTAGTTTTTCCATCTCTTTAAAGAATGGTGGTGGACTCTGGATCTGGATTGCATTATATCTGTAGAAAGCTTTGTGCAGTGTTGACTTTTTCACAAGGTTAAGTGTTCCTATCCACGAGCATGGTGTATTCTTTCATTAATATAGGTCTCTTTTGAATTTTTGTAGTAGTGTTTTGTAGTGTTCTTTGTATAAGTCTTTTGTATCTCTTATTAGATTTAGTTCTAAATACTTCATCTTTTGGGTGGCTATTGTGAGTGGTATTGTTTTCCTGATTTCCTCTTTGGAGTTCTCTTTGTTAGTGTAGATGGATCTGACTTATTTTGTATGTTGATCTGATAGCCTGCCACTTTGCTGAATCTTCTGTTACTTCCATTTTTATTGAGTCTCTGGGATTTTCTCTGCATAAGAGTATATTATTTGCAAACACACATAGTTTTACTTCTTCCTTGACAATTTGGATGCCTTTTATTTTCCCTTCTTGCCTTATTACTCTGGCTGGGATTTCTAATACAATATTAAAAAGGAGTGGTGATGAGGGGCATTCTTGTCTGGTCACATTCATAAGGGAATGTTTGCAGTTTCTCTCCGTTGAGAACAATGTTGGCAGTTGGTTTTGTGTATATGCCCTTAATTATGTTGAGGAATTTCCCTTCTCTTCCATTTTGCTGAGCATTTTTATTAGGAATGGGTGTTGGATTTTTGTCAGATGCCTTTTCTGCATCAGTTGGTATGATCATATGATTCTTTTCCCTTGTTTTACTTATGTGGTGGATTATAATGATTGTTTTTCTAATGTTGAGCCATCCTTGTATACCTGGTATGAATCCAACTTGGTCATGATGATTTATTTTTTTGTCATGTTGTTGGATTCTGTTGACTACTGCAAAAAGGGCAAGGAGGCCACATGTTCTGACCTCCTCTAATCCCACAAGAGGAAGGCAGAATCACTATCAGTAGCCCAAGGCCTATTACTGCAAGGCCAAATATGCTGCCTCCCTCCAGCCCTTTCACCAACCGTTCCTCCCAAAGCACCCACCACCTCTCTCCTGGGTTCTATAATTTGCTGCAGTGGCCACGCAGAGCTCACAGATTATAGGGTTTATTAGGGAAGCACCACAGGCGACAATTCAAGTTCAGGAAAAATGCTCAGTCTCTATCCTAGCCCACCGTCCCTCAGCCAACAGTCTCTCACAGTCTCTTTCCCAGCAGTGCTGGTCCCTCGGTGTCTCACTCAGCAAAGCATGTCTCTTGCATCTCTTTCCCAGCAATGCGTGTCTCAGGAGCCCGTGTCTCTTTCAGCAGCACGTCTTCCTCAACTAGCAGTCAGAGAGAGTTCTGCCTCTAGGAGGCCTCCTTTTGAGCTTGGCAGAGTGGCCAAACCAATCAATCATAACAACAGAATTCTAAGCACCTGAGAGTGAGCCTCCCATAACATTGCATTGTGCCACACCCAACAAAAATAACCCAGGTGGATAACATTTACAATCAGGAGCTCCTCAGTTGCTCATTCCACCACTGAGTTTACAGTGACTTATGGGTAGAAAAGCCATACTAAGTAATTTACTACTCTGCAACTAGAATATTTCTGAAAATTTTTGTGTCTGTATTCATGAGGCATATTGGTCTATAATTTTCTTTGTTAGTGATACCTTTGTCCTGGTTTTGATGTCAGAGTTATGCTTGTTTCATAGAATGAATTCAGTAATGTTGTTACGTGCCATCGAGTCGGCCCCAGCGACCCCTCCTTGGGTTTCCGAGGCAGTATCACTA
>NW_006921616.1:12889882-12890590 GCF_000298275.1 Orycteropus afer afer | reverse complement strand
TCTTTGTTGTCTGTACCTCCCATGTACCTCTCTCTATGTCTTCCTCTTCCTCAATGCCACCATGTTGATCACTCACATTTGGTACATTGCCCTTCACTTGGTTCTACCTATCTAACAGTGTTCCCTCCCCTCCCCTTCCACCCCTAGTAACCAACGAAGAAAATTTCCTTCCATATATAAACCTTTCCTTGACTTTTTACATTAATGGATTAATACAATATTTGTCCTTCTGTGATTGACTTATATCACTCAGCATAATGTCCACCAAGTTCATCCACGTTATGCAGTTTTGCAAATTGTACGTTATTCTTTAGCATTGCATAGTATTCCATTGTGTGTGTGTACCATAGTTTGGTTATCCATTGTGTGGTTGATGGAACCTAGGTTGTTTCCATCTTTTGGCTATTGTAAATAGTGCTGCGATGAACATGGATGTGCATATATCATTTCTTGTCCTGGCTCTCATTTCTTCAGGATACATACCTAGTAATGGAATAGCTGGATCAAATGGTATTTCTAATTCTAACTTTTTAAGGAATTGCCATACTGCTTTCCACAGGGATTGTACCATTTTACAATCCCAAAAGCAGTATATGAGAGTCCCAATCTCTCCGCATCCTTGCCAGCATTTGTTATTTTCTGTCTTGTTGAACTTTGCTACTAGTGCTGGGGCCAGATGGTATCTCATTGTTGTTTTGATTTGCATCT
>NW_006921616.1:12872955-12887237 GCF_000298275.1 Orycteropus afer afer | reverse complement strand
AGTGGCACAATACAATGTTCTGGGAGGTTCCCACTCTCTCTCAGGTGCTTAGAGTTCTGATGCTGTGATTGGCTAGTTTGACCACCCTGCCGGGCTCAAAGGAGGCCTCCTAGAGGCAGAACTTTCTCTGACTGCTGGTTGAGGAAGATGTGCTGCTGAAAGAGAAATGTGCTACTGAAAGAGACACATGCTGCTAGGAAAGAGACGCAAGAGACAGGCGTTGCTGAGTAAAACACTGAGGTTCATGCACTGCTGGGGCAGAGACTGTGAGAGACTTGGCTGAGAGACGGTGGGCTGGGAGCAGAATAGGCCTTGGGCTACTGATGGTGATTCTGTCTTCCTTTTGTGGGATTAGAGGAGGTCAGAACATGTGGCCTCCTTGCCCTTTTTGCAGTTACCTATTTCAATTTTTATGTGTTACTTGCATAATCATCTTCTTTTCCTTTGTTAAATTTGCCATTGCTTGTCAATATCATTAATCCTTTAAAAAAAACTTAGTCTTGTTGATTCTTTCTGTTGTTTTTCTATGTTCTGTTGCACTTATTTGTGCTGTAATCTTTATAATTTCCTTTCTGCTGGTGACTTAAGCGAAACGTAATGAATCATTGAATGGAAAACTAATTTGCTCTGTAAACTTTCACCCAAATCATAATAAGAAGTTTTTAAAAATTTTAAAAATTGAATTATAAAAAATTGTCTGTTTTTGATTTGACATGCTGTGATTTCATGGCATATTTATTGATGAAGTATTTATAACAATGTGTAAGGGCTTGATTTGAAACTTTTATGCCTTGTGTTCCTGTTTTTTCAGGGATGTCTGGTTGTGCATTTCTTAAGCACTCTGCTACTAACTGAAACGTCAGTGGTTTGAACGCACCAATCACTCCACAGGAGAAATATCTGACAGTCTTCTTCCATAAAGATTTATAGCCTTGGGATCTCTGTGAGGTAGTTCTGCTCTGTCCTGTAGGGCCACTATGGATAGAAGTAGACTCGATGACTGCAAGTTTGATTTCTTTTTTTAGTTATTGTTTTTGAAGGTGGCACAAAATCAAAACCTGTTGCCGTTGAGTTGAATCTGACTCATAGGGTCCCTAACAGACAGAGTCAGACTACCCCATAGGGTTTCCAAGGCTATAAATCTTTATAGAAGCCAATTGCCAGATCTTTTTCCCCCAGAGCAGCTGAGAGGTTTGAACTGCCAACCATTTGGTTAGCAGCTGAGTTCTCAACAGTCAGTTAGCACAGAGGGATAGTAAAATATGTAGATATAAAATCACTCATGTATATTCTTTAAAATATCACTTTAAAAAACAAAACAAAACAAAAACTTGATTTGGAGCAGAAAACTAAGAATCCATTCCCTCTGGTCTGTTTCGATCCTTGTTGGTATTTAGATATTTGCAGTTGACTGTATATGATTCATGAAGAAAATAAAGGGTCTTACATATTTATAAACATACTGTTTACTTTTCTGGGAATAATTTTCTTTAGATATGAAATACATTCCTTAAACTTCAGGAATTTGATTTTAAACGAGAAGAAGAAAATGTAGAGACTAATTGAAGGCTTTGTGTAGTCTCACCTATTTTGGTCATGTTGTAAGAAGGGACCATTCCCTGGAGAAGGATGTCATGCTTGGTAGGGTGGAGGGTCGACGAAAGAGGGGGAGGCCTTCAAGGAGATGGATTGATACGGTGGCTGCGATGATGGGCTCAAGTATAGCAGGGATTGTGGGGCTGGCGCGGGATTGGGCAGTGTTTCTTTCTGCTGTGCATGGGGTCGCTATGAGTCGGAAACAACTCAACGGCACTTAACAACAACAACAATAGCCTACATGTATATAACATTTTACTGAGTGGATAAACCAACTTAACAGATTTTTCCTTATTCTCTTCCAACTGGAGTCCATTCTTTTTGAAGTAAAAGCAACAGGTGCAGTAAGGCAGGACTTTCATCTCTGGCCAGGATTCACCTAAATTTTGGTGAAGAGTGAAAATGTACAACAAATGAAACCATCTGCCACTGCCAACTAACAAGCCCCTGGCCCATGGTGGGGACAAAGAGGGTGCCCCATGAGTCAGCCCCTGGACAGGGCGGGCGCCTGCTGGGGCTCATTACAGGGGGTTAGGGCAGATTCTGTCAGCATTTTGGGATGGATTCCCTCCCTAGCCAGTCTTACAGACATCAAAGAAGTTTTTAATTTGCGTTTAATTACTTCTTGAAAAGCCATCCACCACATCCAGGAATAGCTATTGTATAAAAAACAACCACTAAGTACGTTCTTTTTTGAAATCTGAGACGAATTTAACCTCCTCTTCAGATGCTAAACATGAGAATATGCGTTTTTCTTTGGCTCTTTCTTTATCTCTTCTCCATAAAATTATAATCAAAAGAAGGTAATATGAACAGAAGGGAGTATTTTATTTCTGACACTTTGTAGTAATTTTTATGCATTGAAATAAATCTTCAAATAAAACTTTTAAGAAGATGGTCTAGCCCATTTGTCAATGGGAATTTTTATGTCAAATCGTATCTTCAACTAAAATGATTTGTTATCATTTTCTGAGACTATTTGTATTGTAATTTTGATAGGATCATAATTATTACCAGGGTACTAATTCTGAGGGAGGGATTTTAAGGTTTTATGAAAACATCCCTCAGTATCCTGTAGTCCAAGGTGACTGCTCAGTGCTGTGACTGATGAACATCTGCCACAGCAAACTTGCACGTGCACTTTGTCTTTTGTCTGGTTTATGAGTTGACATCTGTTTGAGTGACAGATGTCAGTGCATTTAAGGTGCAGTTTATTTGGGGAGTAGCTCTGGTAGCATAGTGCCTAAGGCACTTGACTGCTAACCACTTAACTGCTAACTGGTGGTGCAAACCCACTAGCTGCTCCTCGGAAGGAAGGTTGGGCAATCTACTTCTGTAGTGATACCACCTTGGAAACCCAGGGAGGAGTCGCTATGAGTCAGGTCTGATTCGAAGGTGCATAACAACAACAATGTAAAAGAGGTTCCCCTTTTAATCACTGGCATTTGAAAAACAAACACGGCTATTGCCATTAATATAATTGGCTCTTTGCTTGGCAAAGATGGTTGTGCACATACACTAGCCACTATTTGGATCAGATTTTTGGTGGGTATGACCTGGAAAGCAATCTCAAAATTAGTCATCGTGACCATTTTGTGAGCCATTGTGACCAAGTCAGAAAAAAAGTCTATTGATTAGCAATGGCTGACATTTCAAAATGGCCGTGCAGAAAAATGTTACTGGATTCATTAATGTTTCTCATCAGCTGTAATCACCAACAAGTTTAAGTAAAAATGTCACAAGCTGAATCCATTTAACAATTTGCTATTGTGAAATTTTAAACAAGTTTTCTAACCTATAATTTTGATTAGTGTACTAACAATGCTACTTTGTCAAATCATTAGTGGCCGTAGAAAAAAATTACAGAGGAAAACATGAACTTGGGAATTAGGCTTAAGCTTTGAAGGATTTTGATTTTTTTTTTTAAATTCAGGTGAAATTCAAATAACATAAAATTGACCAATTAAAAAATGAACAACTTGATTTTTTTTTTTTAAACAGAAAGACATTCAGAATTGACCTACTTGTGTTCAATGCGTGGTAAGGCTTAACGTCATTGTGAAATGAAGGAAGGTGTGAGTTTCTAGTGAGACAAAATGCTGACAGATACTTTAACATTTGCATCGTAGTAAACAGCATGATGAACAAAATTAAGATTATTTCAGAAAAGCACTGAAAGTATGATGATGGTGATGATGAAGGTGATGAAGAAGAAGATAAATCTGGATTTGCATGAATTAATGTTAAGGAACTCTGCAAGCACTACAAATTAAAGTATATATTAAATTTTCTATATCATTATAGGAGCGCTGGTGGCATAGTGCCTAAGGCACCAGCCACCTAACCCACCAGCCACTCCTCAGAAGGAAGGTTGAGCAATCTACCCAAGGAGTGGTCGCTATGAGTTGGGTCTGACTCAAGAGCACATAACAATATTATAGTTTTATTTTGCTTGCCATTTACTTTTTTATATTTGAGAGAGGATTCTTTGATTCTTATTTAAGTTCTCAGATATTTTATTCTAAAGCAGGGTACACGGCTCAGACGATTTAAATTGAGATTCTCTGTGGTTTATAGGACAATATAGACTGGTTGTATCAAACTGTACCTACTTCCTTTGTATGAATAAATGATACAAGGAAGTTAATTCCATAGCATTTTGAATACTGGCTGATAGATTATAAGTTTTAATGACTAAATTTCGACCTGCTTCTGAATTTGTATATTTTATATTTATTTAATTTCTATCCTGAGGCAGCCAGCATTGTATCAAATTGTGTCCTCAGAGCAGAAAGCTTTTAAAAAGTGTTTACTGATTAAATTATTTGACACTGATTTCAATAGTGACATTTGGGAAAAAAATGAGACAGAGGCTCATTTGTGTATTAGACACACAGATTCTCGCTGGAGTTAGAACTTATTAGAATTAGAACTGAATAGTGTTGCTATCCCATGCTTCAGTTCAAGGAACTTAAGCCAAATGTATTTGGAAATGTTCTGCTTGTTTAATATGCAGAACCACTTGATAACCATAAATACCATTTCAGTGGTTTGGAATTTCAACCTTGAAATTTTATTTCATTAGTGCAAAAACAGCAGAGGCCACATATTCTGACCTCCTTTAATCCCACAAGAGGAAGGCAGAATCACCATCAATAGCGCAAGGCCTACTACTGCAAGGCCAGACATGCTGCCTCCCTCCAGCCCTTTCACCAACCGTTTCTCCCAAAGCACCTACCACCTCTCCTCTGGGTTCGATAATTCGCTGCAGTGGCCACACAGAACTCACGGATTACGGGGTTTATTAGGGAAGCACCAGGCTACAACTCAAGTTCAGTTGCTCATAGAAAATTCCACCTTGGAGTTTACAAAGACTTATGGGTAGAAAAGCCACACTAAGTAATTTACTACACCGTAGTTAGCTTTACATTTTTGTTGTTTTATAGATAGATACCAGGGCTAAATGAAAAACCTGTAAATACTTTGAAATATGAAATAATTTAAAGAAGACTTTTATTACATTCAAACAGACTATGTATGTGCTTATTTTAAAGGTGATATGATTTCTCTAATTTGCATACATTAATTCACAGAAACACTTTAACTCATTGGCCATTCCCCATCTTGTTTATGCTTAAGAAAAGCTAAATCCACAAGGAAATTCCAGTTTGATTCAGCACACTTTTTTTATGAAAAATTTCAAACATACAAAAAGTAGCAAGAATAATACAATGAACATTCTTTACTGATTACCTAGCCTCAACAGTTGTCAACATAAGTCAGTCTCATTTCATTTACCGTCACCACCCCTGCTGAAGCTGAATCATTTCAATGCAAACTCCAGACATCCTATCATTTTATTATTAAATCTTCAGTATGTCTATCTCTTAGTAATGAGTCTTTTAACTATAATCTGATTATTTAAAATTATTAATAGCTGCTAACCAGAAGGCTGGCAATTCAAACCCACCAGCCACTCCTTGGAAAGAAGGTTGGGCAATCTACTTCCGTAGTGATGTTGTTGTTGTTATGTGCTGTCGAGTCGGCCCTGACTCATAGCGACCCCTCCTTGGGTTTCCAAGGCAGTATCACTATGGAAGTAGATTGTCCCATCTTCCTTCCAAGGAGTGGCTGGTGGGTTTGAACCACCAGCCTTCTGGTTAGCAGTCAAGTGCCTTAGGCACTATGCTACCAGAACTCCTACCTCAGAAACCCAAGGAGGGGTCACCATGAGTCGGGTCCGACTTGATGGGACATAACAACAACAACACCACAGTTCTTTAATATTATCTAACATCTGGTCACTGAATTGATATTCTTTATTGTTCAAGTTGTGATATTCTAGGCTCTTCTGTACCTGGAAATCTCATCAGAGAGACAATTAACAGTATGAAGCAGAATGCGATGGTTGTCAGCCACTTAACCCTTTGTGGCTGCAAACTATTAAGGCTTAAAATTGAATGTAACCACAGGTGTGGTTTTGTTCAGGTATACTATTTTTTAAATGATTGAATGAACATATGGAACTGTAAAACCAAAAGGACTCATGATAAAGAAGAATGATGTTGTGTATTTTGTATCATTTTTGCTGTACCGTGGAGTTAAGAGAGGAAGAGAAGTTATTCTGAGACAGAGCTAAGCAGAAAATAGGGAGATTATAGAAAGAGAGGCATCCTAGTAGTGTCCTTGTTCAGCACCTGGCTGCTAATCAGAAGGTTGACGTTCAAACCCACCAGCCACCCCATGGGAAAAGATGTGGCATTCTACTTCCATGAATGTTTACAGCCTTGCAGACGTTAAGGAGCAAGTCTACTCTATCCTGTATGTTGCTGTGGGTGAGAATTGGCCTGACAAGAATGGGTTGGTAGAAAGAGAGAGTTAGTTACCTGTGACATTGGCTTAGAAGGTTTGTCCAGAGAAATAAAGAATTCAAAAGTAATGGAAATTTATAGAAAATAATGATCAATAGATTTAAAAATGGAAAGGAAAACTGAAGTATTATTTAAATTATAGGCATGGATAATTCAAAAAGAAAAAAGAAAAGAATAGAAGCAGGAAAATGTATTAATATATTCAAATAAAAATGTTCTAAAATAATATTAAACTAAGCACTAGCCTAAAATCATACTGAACACCAAGTGTTCAGAATTATTTTTGGGAAACATCATACTTATAAAAGACCATGTTTCTATAGTTTTATATAAAATCAGCATGTTAGTACATTATAAAACTAAAAAGTCACTTTGTAGTTTACAATTAGAAAAAAATAGGGATATTATAACGTGTATATAATACAGATTAATAGATTGTAAAAGAAAATGCCAGAAAGATGTTTACCTGTGTTTTGACTATGTGAAGGCATTCAGCTATGTGGATTGTAATGTATGGATAACATTGCAAAGAATGGGAATTCCAGAATACTTCATTGTGTTATGTGGAGCCTTTACATACACCAGGAGGCAGTGGTTCAAACTGAACAAAGGATACTGCATGGTTTCAAATCAGGAAAGGTGTGCATCAGGGTTGTATCCTTTCACCATACTTATTCAGTCTGTATGTTGGGCAAATAATCCAAGAACTGGACTATGTGAAGAGGAATGGAGCATTAGGATTGGGGGGAGACTCAAAATTGCTTGCTGCAAGTGATGAGGACTTGAAACACTTAGTGATGAAATCAGAGATTTCAGCCTTCTATGGATTGCACCTCAACATAAAGAAAACAAAAATCCTCACAATTGGACCAGTAAGCAACATCATTAATAAACGGAGAAAAGATTGAAGTTGTTAGAATTTCATTTTCCTTGGATCCACAGTAAACACCTATGGAAGCAGCAGTGAAAAAATCAACATGTTACATTGGCCAAATCTGAAGACCTCATTGAAATATTAAAAAGCAAGGATGTTACTTTGAGAACTAAGGTGCATCTGACCCAAGCCATGGTATTTCCAGTCACCTCATGTGCATGTGAAAGCTGGACAATGAATAAGGAAGACTGAAGAACTGATGCGTTTGAATTGTGGTGGTGTCAAAGAGTATTGAATGTACTACGGACTGCCAGAAGAATGAACAAATCTGTGTCGGGAAAAGTACAGCCAGGCTAGGATGCTCGTTGAAGTGAGGATGGTGAGACTGTGTTTTGCATACTGGGGACATGCTGTCAGGAGGGACCGGTGCCTGGAGAAGGGCATTATGCTTTGTAGAGTGGAGGGTCAGTGAAAAAGGGGAAGGCCCTCAGTGGGGTAGATGGACACGTGGCAAGGACTGTGAGGATGGCACAGGACCAGGCAGTGTTTCTTTCTGGCGTGCGTTGGGTCTCTGAGTCGGAACTGACCTGACAGTACTTGGTAGCAACAACAGAAAAGATATATATAAATTCAAAGAATATTTTTCTCATCACAACTAACATAAGTCTGTTGAATTGCTAGTACTAAACTATCTATTTTATGTGGGTTCTGCTACTTCACAGCAAGAATCATTTAAAGCACTCTCTGAACTAAAGTCTTTTCTGATCCCTTTAGACAGCTAGAGAGAGTCTGTCATGCCTGTTAAAAGCACAGACTCCAGAGTCAAGGTGTTTGGTTTAAATCTGGATTTTTATGGTTATAGGTTTCGATTTTGTTTTGTTTGTAAGTCAGTAGCACTATGTGAAGGTGAAGGCTGATTAGAACTTTTTTTTTCTTCCTTTTCTAATAAGGATTCGTTATGTTAGAGTCAGTAATTAGATTGCTTCTACATTTAAATATTAAAATATTGATTACTCACTTTCCATTTTTTAGCCCTTTAGATTATGGAGAGAACATTTAATCATACTCAATGCTTTTTATTTCTTGTGGAACAGCTATTTTTCTTCACTGATTCATCTTCCCTGGCCCCTTGCTAGATGTCACCTATATCTTCCTCCCTTTTATTTGAACATTTAATTGATGACTGATGCTATGCTGCAAGGTTTAGGATATTGCAGAGAATAGAAAGGGTATATGTTAGTTCCTATTTTTATAGTTTATCGTGTGAAGACTGTAGATTAAGGATACATAGCAACTCGTTGTAGCCTATTCAAAGTTCAACTGTGCTAAAGAGAATCAACACCACTGATAAGTCCCCAAGCATTTTTCCTATCAAGCTTTCCATTCTGACTTAATGTATGTATTTGTTTTGGCCACTGTTTTCTTCTTTCTGCTGGTTTTAACTTACATTCAAGCATCTAGTCAATTTCTTAGTGGTTGAGAGCAATTTTCACTACAACGTGCCAGCATGGGTCCTACCGGGAGACTGGCTGCTGGGCTTGATGAGCCACGGAGCAGACACCATTAGGTCACCTGCTACCTTTCAGGGTTTTATTCATACTTGCTCTTTTAAGGGAGCTGTGGTGGTGTAGTGCCTAAGACACTTGACTGCTAACCTGAAGGCTGGCGGTTCAAACCCACCAGCCACTCCTCGGAAAGAAGGTTGGGCAATCTACTTCCATAGTGATACCACCTCAGAAACTCAAGGAGGGGTCACTATGAGTCAGATCTGATTCTACAGCAGAGAGTTTGGTTTTTCTCTTTTAAACACATACACACACAGTGATCATTGTCAAATGCTAACATGAAATGGCTAAGCTAACATGTAAATATTTAATAACTAACTCAAACTGCCGCCGAGTTGGATCTGATTCATAGCGACCCTTCCTTGGGTTGCAGAGGCAGGGTCACTACAGAAGTAGATTGCCCAATCTTCCTTCCGAGGAGTGGCTGGTGGGTTTGAAATGCCAGCCTTCTGGTTAGCAGTCAAAATAAATGCCTTAGGCACTATGCCACTAGAGCACGCAAGTATTTAATATTTGAGAATAATGTCATTTAAAGATTTTTATGCAGCATTTGATTTGGTTATGTACGTGTAAGTTTCTAGCCATGCTGTCATAAAGATTTTGAAGTGGGAAGAGACGTTGAAAACTAAGATAAGTGACACATTTACGTGCTGCTAGAACCCTACAAATACTTGATTCTGAAAATGAACAAACTGCCACCTTTTGCATATCTTCTTGGAATTTGAACTGTTGCTCAAAATGGTCCATATTAACCTGTGACTGTGGGCAACTACTATTTGGGAGAATCATGCTGTTACTGAAAGAGTTTTTTTATATATTTCTTTTTTCTTTATTTTGTCTTATACATAAGAATGCAAAACTATATATTCTAGTTTCACTTGCTTTAATTTTAAAAAGGGATGTCACAGTGTAACAGTATATGCAGTATTTTGGTACTTCCTTTTTTTTTTTTTTTTTCACTTACATCCCATTAAAATGATTCATATTTGTTTTTGTGTGTAGCTGTAGTTCAGTCTTTATTATTACTATTATTACTTATTAATAATAACCAGGAAAACTCATTTCAATTTTCTTTCAATGGACATTTGAGGTTTTTGTTTTTTTTATGTTTGCTATTACAAAAAGCAGTGCTGTGAACATTCTTATCCATGTCTTCTGTACACATGCATACGATTTTCACTTGAGTAGGCACCTAGGACTGGAATTGCTGTCATAGGATATGCAAATAGTCAACTCTTCAGAAAGACTTAAGTTCTCATCTAAAGTGTATATGAGATTCTGCTGGACCACAGTTTCTCCAGTGCTGGGCATTTTCAGTGTTGCCAGTTGAAATAGTAGAAGAGGATGTCTTGTGCCCTGGTTTGCATGCCCCCGCGGACCGAGTTTCAGCATGTGTGTTTCACCTTCTGTGAAATGCCTGTTCATGTCTTCTGCCCCTGTTTTCATTGGATTGTTTGTCTTTTCTAATTTCAGAAATTCCTTATAGTTTCAGAATACTAATATTTTGTCAGTCTTTTGTGTGGAAAATATCTTCTTTCAGTTTTTACTTATATTTTCATTTTTAAGAACCTTTTGATGAAAAGTAGTTCTAATTTTTTTGGAATGAAATTCATCCGCCTTTCCTTTTATGGACAGATCTTGTTTAGGAAATCTTTCTTTAAATTGTCATGTATATTTTCTTCTAAATGTTTTAATGTTTTGTTATGACATATAAGTTCTTAATCCTTCACAGTTGATTTTTGTGGATAGTGAAAGTGCCGATTTCATTTTTATTCATACCAATGGTCCTTTTTTGATAATATAGTGTATATATCTGAACTCTGTTTTATAGTCCCTGTTTGTAAATTTATTCCTGCACTAACACCATGCTGTTTTAATTGCTGTGGCTTTATGATTAGTCTTTATGCCCAGTAGGACATATTTTCCCTCTTTTTCTCCTTCCTTTCTCAGTTGTTCTTGGCCCTTTGGTCTTCCATAGTACATTTACAGTCAAATTAATTATTCATCACAGGCTTTTGCCTCTCTACACCAGCCTCTGTAAAACTCATGACTTTGAGAGCGCAGCAGAATGTCTGCTCTTTGCAAGTGAATTTACCCCAAAGAAAGGGGAAGGGGCTGAACTACTAAGCTACTAAGCTGTTACCCTAGATGCCTCAGTCCTAAAAGTCACTAGCACTCCTGCAATAGGCTGGGTGAAAAGCAGTGGGCCTGGAAGCCAGGGGAGCTTAGGAAAATCTCTTCAGGAAAACTCAGGAGAGGTGAATAAGAACACCCCAAACATGCAATAATTTTCTGAAATTTTTCAATTGAATCTGTGGGAAAATTAGTGCCCTGACAGAATGCCTTCTCTAACAGATGTTCCTTTGTGTATAGCCATTCTACCAAAAAACATCAACTTCTGTTGTCTTTAAGAATCCTGTAACTTCTGACACCCTTTTTGATTTAGGTAAGAGTCATCTACATTTTACTGAAGGAAAAGGTTTGTTGTTATTGTCTATACGTCTAGATTATTATTGTGGAATTAAGACTTTTCTGTATCCATACCTTACAGCTTATAACAAAGTTTGAATAGCTGCCTGAGATTCCTAAAACTTCTTAAACAAACAAATGGTCCTGTGAAGCAAGAGTTTAGTGCTTCTTTACATTCCTCCCTTCCCCTTCCTCTGGTAAGTTTTTGAGAAGTAGAGACCATTAGTTGAGACCACAGCTATTCTAAAATTTTGGCTTATGGCTACCTCTCCCTTAAAAAACAAAACAAACAACAAAAAAACTCACTGCCATTGAGTTGAATTCCAACTCAAAGAGACCCCATTACGTTTCCGAGGTGATAAATCTCTATGGAGTAGATTGCCTAGTCTTTCTTCCATGGAGTGGCTGGTGGATTTGAACTGCCAACCTTCTGGTTAGCAGCCAGATGCCTTAGGCACTAAGCTACCAAGCTCCTTACCTCTCCCTTAGTTATTTTTTATAACCTAGAAGGAGAAAGTTGTGTAATATGAGGGAGATGTCTGCTTTTATTACTTCTAATTACTTTTCTGTCAGCCTAAGATAGCACCAAGGACTCTCTGAAAATGTGCTGAGTTCCTCACTAGGAATGAGACAAATTCTGTGAGCAGTATTGGCCCTATAATACTAAAACTCTCTGTTGGTTCAACAGAAAACATTAATGATAATCATCTTCCTTTGAGCCAATATGTAGAGCTTCATAGTTCTTTCATATTAGCAAGAAAGGGAAGTACCAAAGAATGGTTTCTGATTCAATATTTTCCTCCAGACAGTAGAATCCATAATGGACCAGGAGCCTGCTGGCAACACAAAACTTCACACACCCTGAAATGCACACATGTGCATCCATACATATTGGCAGCATGAAATGTATATGTGTGTGTATATTCAGGGGCATCTTGAAATAGGCTGTTATGATGTAAAGGGTAAAAGACATATGAAATAACCAATGTACAATACAGCACAGTAAGGCTTTGCACTAAACAGTGTGGGAGCACAGAGGATGGGTCAGCTAACAGACCTGGCATTTCTGCTGGACTCGAAAGGGCACGTAGACTTGTCAGATGAATGAAGTAGGGAAGGGGTATGTCCTTTACTCCATTGACTATAGCTCCTTTTCTCTCTCTAAAGTTCAAGATGTAAATGGGGTTTTCCCAGGGTCCTCCGCTCAGCCCTCTTCTCTGTCGAGATTTCTTTGGTAAGCGCTTAGCCGGTCTCACCTGAACATGAAGCATTCCTAGCCCTCTCTCTCCTGACCTTGTCTCTGCTGAGCTCCAGGCTTTTATTGTCAGTTGCTTGCGAGGCTTCTCCACCTGGATATCCTTTGGATACTTCACATTTCAGATTATTTAAACGGATGGTATTTTTATTAACGATGCCGTTCACCCAGACTTGAAATCATGTTTGACTCTTCACTTCCCTTTGTACCTCTTATCACTGTTAAACATAGTCACACACAGGTTTTATTGCTATAAAATATCTCTTCTCCTTTTTCACTACCACTACCCTAGAAATAGGAGCTCTGGTAGCATAGTGCCTAAGGCACTTGACTGCTAACCAGAAGGCTGGCAGTTCAAACCCACCAGCCACTCCTCAGAAGGGGAAGGTTGGGCAATACTACTTCCATAGTGATACTGCCTCGGAAACCCAAGGAGGGGTCGCTATGAGTTGGGGTTGACTCGATGGCATACAACAACAACAACCCTAGAAATACCAGAATGATCTGTTTTATCGCCTATGCAAATGCATTTGACTGTTGAATCACAACAAGTTATGGATAACATTATAAAGAATAGGAATTCCAGCACACTTAACTGCACTTGTGCAGAATCTGTGCATAGACCAGGAAGCAGTCATTTTGAACAGAACAAAGGGTTACTACATGGTTTAAAATCAGAAAAGGTGCGTAAAAGGGTTGTATCCTTTCACTTTACATGTTCAATCTGTATGCTGAGCAAATAATCCAAGAAGCTGGACTGTGAAGAAAAACAAGTCATCAGAAGGAAGACTCATTAACAACCTGCAATATGTAGACGACACAGTCTTGGCTCCTGAAAGTAAAAAGGACTTGAAATACTTACATATGAAAATCAAATGCTACAGCCTTCAGTATGGATTACATCTCAACATAAAGAAACCAAGAATGCTCACAACCAGTAAGCAACATCATAATAAACAGACAAAAGATTCAAGTTGTCAAGGATTTCATTTTACTTGGATCTGTAATCAATGCCCATGGAAGCAGCAGTCAGGAAATCCAAAAACACATTGCATTGGGTAAATGTGCTGCAAGAGACCTCTTTAAAGTGTTAAAAAGGAAAGATGCCACTTTGAGGACTAAGGTGTGCCTGATCCAAGCCATACTATTTTCACTTGCCTCATATGCCTGCATAAGCTGGACAGTAAATAAGGAAGACTGAAGTATTGATGCCTTTGAAATATGATATTGACAATGAATATTGAATATTTCTTATGTTCTGGAAGAATAAACAAAGATGTCTTGAAAGAAGTACAACCAAAATGCTTCTTAGAAGCAAAGATGATGAGAGTTTGTCTTGGACATTTTTGATACTTTGGACATATTATCAGGAGGGTGTAATCCCT
The DNA here is from genome assembly GCF_000298275.1 of Orycteropus afer afer. NCBI lineage: Eukaryota > Metazoa > Chordata > Mammalia > Tubulidentata > Orycteropodidae > Orycteropus > Orycteropus afer. The sequence goes on along the minus strand of NW_006921616.1, from coordinate 12,873,222 downwards.
AAAGAAGGACATCATGCTTTGTAAAGTAGAGGATCAGCAAAAAAGGGGAAGACCCTGAACAAAATGGATTGACAAAGTGACTGCAACAGGGGGCTCAAACAATTATTATGAGAATGGCAGGGGACCGGACAGTGTTTTATACTATTGTACATAGGGTTACTATGAGTTGAACTGACTTCTTGGCATCTAACAACAACAACAACAGCAACCCTTGTTGTAGTTTGCATCTTTCAGAGCTATTGACTCTCATACCTCAATCTTTGAAAT
>NW_006921616.1:12847453-12872260 GCF_000298275.1 Orycteropus afer afer | reverse complement strand
GAATGTGGAAATTATCGAACAATATAATTAATATCACGTGCAAGTAAAATCTTACTGAAGATAATTCAAAGACGGTTATAGCAATATATTGACAGAGAACTTCCAGAGGTGCAAGCTGGATTGAGAAGAGAACGTGGAACATGGGATATCATTGCTGATGTTAGACAGATCTTGGCTGAAAGCAAAGAATACCAGGAAGATGTTTAGCTGTGTTTTATTGACTATACAAAAGCATTTGATTGTGTGGTTTATAACAAACTGTGGATAACATTGAGAAGAATGGGAATTACTGAACAATTGTACTCATGAGGAACTTGTACATAGACCAGGAGGCTGTCATTTGAACAGAACAAGGAGCCACTGCATGGTTTAAAATCAAGAAGGGAGTGTGTCAGGGTTTTATCCTTTCACCGTACTTACTCATCTATATGCTGAGCAAATAATCCGAGAAGCTGGACTATATGAAGAAGGACATGGGATCCAGATTGGAGGAAGAATCTTTAACAACTTGAGGTATGCTGACAACACAACTTTGCTTGCTGAAAGTGAGGATGACTTGAAGCATTTATTGAGGAAGATTGAAAAATACAGTGTGCAGTATGGATTACATCTCAATATAAAGTAAACAAAAATCCTGACAACTGGACCTATAAGCAGCATCACGATAAGTGGAGAAAAGATTGAAGTTGTCAAAGACTTCACATTACTTGATTCTACAGTCGACACCAATGGAAGTAGCAGTCAGGACATCATACAATGTATGTTGTTGTTGTTGTTGTTGTTATGTGCCATCAAGTCGGACCTTACTCATAGCAACCCCTCCTTGGGTTTCCGAGGCAGTACCACTACAGAGGTAGATTGCCCAACCTTCCTTCCAAGGAGTGCCTGGTGGTTTTGAACCACTAGCCTTCTGGTTAGTAGTCAAGTGCCTTGTTGTTGTTGTTGTGTGCCGTCGAGTCGGCCCCAACTCATAGCGACCCCTCCTTGGGTTTCTGAGGCAGTATCACTATGGAAGTAGGATTGCCCAACTGGAAAGTTGGCTGCAAAGGACTTCTTTTCAAGTGGTAAGGAGCAGAAATGTCTCCTGGAGGACTAAGGTGCACCTGACACAAGCCATGATATTTTCAGTTGCCTCATATGCATGTGAGAGCTGTACAATGAATAAGGAAGACCGAAGAAGAATTGATGCTTTTGAGTTGTGGTGCTGGTGAAGAATGCTGAAAGTACCATGGACTATTGAAAGAACTAACTAATCTGTCCTGGAGGAAGTGAAGGTGGAATGCTCCTTGAAAGTGAGAACGGCCAGACTTTGTCTCACTTACTTTGGTCCTGTTGTCAGAAGGGACCATTCCCTGGAGAAGGATATCATGTTTGATAAGGTGGAGGGTCGATGAAAGAAAGGAAGGCCCTCAACGAGATGGGTTGACACAGTGGCTGTGTCGATGGGCTCAAGTATAGCAAGGATCATGGAGCTGGTGCAGGACTGGGCAGTGTTTCGTTCTTCTGTGCATGGGGTGGCCATGAGTCAGAGATGACTTGGCGGCACCTAACAACAACAACAAACTTGCTGTTATTGTTTGTTGCTGTCAAGTCAGCTCCGACTGATGATGACTTCATGTATAACAGAATGAACTGTTTGATCCCGTGCCATCTTCATGACTGGTGGTATGTTTCAGTTCTTGTTAGTGGCTAGTGTGTCAATCCTACCTCATTAGGGGTTTCCCTTGTTTTCGTCGGCCTGCTACTTTACCAAACATGAGATCTTTTTCTAGCAATTAGGAGCTCTGGTAGCATAGTGGCTAAGGCACTTAACTGCTAACCAGAAGGCTGGCGGTTCAAACCCACCAGCCACTCCTCGGAAGGAAGATGGGGCAATCTACTTTTGTAGTGATACTGCCTGGGAAACCCAAGGAGGGGTCGCCATGAGTCAGGTCCGACTCGATGGCACATAACAACAAGAAGTCATTCCTGATGACATGTTCAAAGTAAGAGTCAAAATCTGACCATCCTCACTTCTAAGTAAGATTCTGATTGTAATTCTAGCCTTTGTTGTTGTTGTTGTTGTATGCCATTAAATCTTTTCTGACTCATAGTGACCCTATAGTATAGAGTCTGAGAGCCCTATAAGTTTCCAAGGCTGTAATCTTTTCAGAAGCAGATTGCTGTTATCTTTTTCCTATAGAGCAACCCGCTGACCTTTTGGTTTGCACAGCAGTTCAACCACTGCCCCACCAGACCTCCTTCAATCCATCCTTAGCTTCTACTTCTTGCTTTCACAATCTTTAATGGGTCAAAGTAAACTAGCTCCTTTTTCCCCGGGCATGATTGGGGCTTTTCTGTTTCTGTGCTTTATTCATTAATTCAACAAATATTGTGTATCTGTGTGCCAGGAATTGTTCTAGGCCCTTGAGCTACATCTGTCAGCAAAACGATAGAAATGTCAATTCCTGTCCCCAGGAAGTTTACATTCCAGGGTGATTGGGGGGGTCAATAAAAACAATAAATTAATGGCATTTGTGGTATGTCAAGATAAGCCCTGGTGGTGCAGTGCTTAAGCACTCAGCTGCTAACCAAATGGTTAGCAGTTCAAACCCATTAACTGCAAGAGAAAGATGTGTAAAAATGCATTTACAGCCTTGGAACCCCTCTGCAGGCAGTTCTTCTCTATCTTGTAGGGTCACTGTGAGGTCGCATTAACTTGATGGCAATGAGTTTGATTTTTTGTGGTATGATATATTAAAAGGTGGTACATACCATGGGCAAAAAAATAGAGCAAGGTAAAGTTAATAAAAGCAGAGCCCATGGAGTAGGTGGGGGAGGATGGGGTGGTGGTCAGGTGGGCCTCTGTTTCTGCTGTGGTTTCTTAGGCCTTTCATGTATCCCTTTTTCTTGTCCAAATTGGAATGGACTCCAGGACCTGTCTCAAATGGTACTTCCTGTTTTGAGGTCCTCCTCGCTCCCAGCTGAGGTCAATTTCTGAACACCTATGACTTTCTTACTGTTGTTGCCTTTGCTTGATGACAAGTATTACTTTCTTCCTCGGGTTTTGATTATTTGTGAATTTATCTTTGCTTTCCTGTTAGGCTCTGAGACCTTTGAGGAAATGGTACATTACACCTGATTTTTATTGTTTCTTTAATGCAGTAGTTAAAAGCCTCAACTCTGGAGTCAGTCTGCCTGGGTTCTCATCCTGGTCCCATCACTCATTGTCTATGAGTGTGGGCAAATTATTCAATCATGGTGCCTCAGGTTCCGTATATCTGATTGTCTTGTCTAAACTTGATTGTTTCCTGTCTTGTTTTCTACCTTAGTTTCTTGTTTATTTCTTAGTATTACTGAACTTTGTCATTTGTATTTATTTGGCTGTGTGTTTACCTTCCTCACCTGTCAAGAAAGTGGAGACTGCGTGTGGCTCACTCTTTGCCATGCCTTCTTCCCAGTTTGAATGAGTGGGCACGGGCTGAGTAATGTGAAACTATCAGGAACACTCTGTCTACATAAACATAAAAGTACACAACTTAGTAGGAGATGTGCAGTGAACACATTCTTTTGTGACCATCGAATGCAAAGAGGTGTTTTGTTAATGCTTCGTAAAATGATGGAGAGAAAAATATCTCTTCACATTGTCCCCACTTCGTTTTGTCCTGGGAAGTCTGGCTCTTATACTTAATCCGCTTCCTTCCTGCGTTTCCCTAGGAAGTCATACAGGCATTCTCTACTTTAATGTCTTTCTATTTATGGTTTTAATAGCATCGATCTTTGTGAGGAGTAACTAGTAAATGATTCTAAGATATTTTGTGACTATAAATGCAAGGTAAGTATTGTATACTGACGGATAGGAGAAGAGGTCAGGGGAAAGGTTTCCACCCTTGCACTGAATTTCAGCCCCTGCCTGTGTGTGGTGGTTCCTGGAACGACCGTAGTCAGTACTGATTCACAAACCCGTCGAATCTGCTGACTGGAAACACAGAGTGATGGGTCCAAGGTTCCAAGAATGTGTGACTGTCTTCAGGGAATGCTGAAACTGACCCGTACTCTATCAAAATTCTTATAACCAATAGTACTTTATACCCATTGATCTCCAGATAATTGCCCTATATACATCAACACAAATTTACTGTTGAAAAATGTACTGAAATGTATGCAGCACTGTAAAAGGAGTCATAGCTCATTCCCATGGGAGCAAACTGGCTGTACCCAATCCCTAAACTGGATCTACATTTACAAAATCGGAGCAGTCCTCCCCACCCCCCGGACCTAATGTTTCAGTGCTCTTCTAATAAAAAAATCAATATCTGCATCCAGCACTCATGAGTAACCCTATAATAATAAGCCAGAGTACATGCAATTGAAAAAAATAATTTTAGGAAGAAACAGATTAGGATTCTTGCCAACTACAGTCTTTTTAAAAAATAGATGTTATGCAATAGTAGGAATATAATAATCCTTTTAATTGGATTATGGCAGTTTTTGAGAAATCATTACTTTTGAGTCAAAAAAAATCTTTACTCAAGTGATATTTAGTGTTCTTTGCCTTCCCACAACTAATGATAGAATTAATCTAAGAAGTTCTAAATTAAGATGTTTTAAAATCTCTCATTTAATTCAGTTTTACAATTCATTTGCTAGTTCCCTTTATTCAGTGAACATGTTATAATGTAAACATTTATAAAGGAATGTATTCATTTTAAATCATTAACTTTATATTAAATGACATGTGAAAATATTTTGGTCAAAAATGTGTCTTTTTAAAAATGTGTATCTTTAGTTCAGAGAACTCTTTTTATGTTGATCACTTTGTTTTGCTAGTCTTCCATTTCTCAAATTTTTTTTTCATAAAAAAAAAAGAAATATGCCTCTGATTTCCTCATACCTCCGCAAATACAGCATCAATTTCTTATGCAAAATAGTGTAAGTGCAAGAACATAGTATTCACTCTTTCACTAATCTTTGATGGTTGTACTCTGATAAATAAATAGATCATCTAAGATTCAATAGGCCAGTGGCAGCATATAATAGCTATTCAGAGGCAATTAAACTGCCTTTTTTCATGCCGGCATGCGAGCTGCCCTTTCCCAACCTTCAACTTGATTCGTGGTGATTCAAAATTAACTTAAAAGTCTTGTTTGCTGACAGCTTAAAGCTTAATTGACTGAAAGCCAAATAGAGTGTGTTCTGTATTCAGCACTAGGGCTATTGATAAAGCCGTGTGTAAATTGCGCGTGGTGAAAGACAGCGATCAGCCTCCTGTTCTTGTATTAGTCCACAACTTAGCGTTGCTGCCCAGTCAGAATTGCTTTGTCTAGTCTTTTATCACACCAGGTGAACTCTCTGGAGTTCCTCCGGCAGCAGGGCGGGCACGCACTGAGCTCCTGCAGTCAGTCCTGTAGGGCCTGTGTCCTTCTGCTTCTTACTGGTGTTTTGTTCTCCCCCCTTCAGTATAATATTAGCCTTTCATTTCTGAACAGGACTGTTGGTGGCATAAGTCAAGAATCTACTGATTTTCTCTGTTTCGCACTCTAGGACTGAATGTGGTGGTTAGGCTTAGGAGGTTTTGAAAAATATTTGAAGAAAACAAGTATCATGGTATTGATCTGTCTCTCATATGAAAATTAAATCTGGCCATTTTGAACGTTTAATTAGAATAAGGCATGCATGCTTAACAGCCTCTAGAGTAATATAATCCTTGCTAATTGCTAACAATTAGACTGTTGGACTCTTTCAATACTTTCACACAAAAAATATTTGATTATTGTACTGTATAGATATGTGCATTTCTTTTCCTCAGTTGATGCTTAAGGACTAAATGAGATACAGTAGTAGTATGTGTAAGTATCTTCTATACAGTTTTGTAATTATACCTTTTTCCAAATAAGACTAAACTATCCAGTTGTTTGGAAAGTGGAAGATAATTTTCATATAAAGACATATTTACAAAGTAAATATAGAAGGTAAATTTACAAAGTAAATATAGAAACAAAGCTAAAGCAGTTTTTAGGACTTTAATATTGTTTGCCATTATCTTTATATATCTTGGAACTCTGTATCCTTTATTATCTAATGTGAAAATTTTGATCTGATGTCAGTTGAAATACTTACAGATGTGCCTTTACCATGCAATGCATTGTGAAGGTACATCTTCTGGAAATATTTTCTCACTTACTTAGAACTGGCTGTACTAAATGATGATTTGAAAAGTGATAGGCTTAATTAGCTTATTTTATGTCCTTAGGTTTTAAGATACTTGCTTTAGCTTTTAGGACTTACAAATGACAAATATGAAGTCAAATCTAGCCTTGATAATAATAATGAAATAATGACAATGAAGATATTTTTTTTAAGCTATTGCATATTTCAGATTATGTATATATTAGCATTGAAAATACTTTCTGTACCTCAAATAATTACATGCAGAAAATGTAATTTTATTTTAGTCATTTTTGTTTTCTCTTTACTTTAGCATAAGACTTAGAATTTGATATTTCTTTATCTCTTATTGATATTCGGGTAAACTGTGGCTATCTAATTTTACCTGCCTTCCAATTGATTTCCAATAAGAACCTAGTCTGTTCATAAAGAAGCAGGATAAGTTGCAACTCAGTTTCAAAATGACTATAATTTAAAATAGTGTGTTACCCCTGTATGCTTTTCAATAAAATAGTAATCATGCTTCAAAATGTAAAATCCAGAAGAATACTGGTTTTATTGAAGTTTTACCTATATCCAGTGAGATTTGAGAGTCAAGTATGAATTGCTTTTATTGATCATGTTTTTGTATTAACAGTTAATCTAACATATCTTTAAAAGCATGAATTGTTTGAAAACAGCATTTTGTTTCTATTTCATAACATAGTGGGTTAGTTTATACAAAACAATTGTATTGTTAGGACAAGTGAAATCCCATTTCTTACTTAAAAGAAAAAGCCTAAATTTAATTTATAGAGATAATAAAATCAATTCTGTTTTAAATTAATTAAACAATTATAATGATAAAAAAAGAACAAAATTTATTAAAATTTAGGAAAGATGTTATAAATATATTGATCGCACAGTCAGGAAAAGACTGGCAGGAGAGAGACTCTTAGTACAGTTTCTGCAAAGCAGGAAAGTCTGTTGTCAGATTGCTGTTTTGTAGGTTAAAATAGAATTTCATTCTTTGACCAGTTCCATATAAATATTGATGTACCTTAACAAGTTAAAAAAGAGTGACCATTGTATGTTACGTAGAAGGGGAAATTTCACGTTAACAGTTATCTGTGATGAAATTTGCTTCTTTAATTTCTAAGCCTTAAAATGTTTTACAAATTGAAATAGAATATTAGGATACTACATTTACCCCAACTATCTGATATTTTGTTTGTTCATATCTTAGCAATCTTGTGTTGGGGGTGTTGATAGAAAAATGAAAGTTATAGTTTGAGTGGACTGATAAGTAGAGTAGTAGAAAGTTACTCAGAATTGCAATTTATATTTATAAAATGTGTGTTTGGAATTTTAAACTGCCTGATGCCTAAAAGAATACTTTTATTTTGTCTTTAAATACCAAAATATTCCTGGAAAAAAATCAGTGTCACTCAGTTAAATAAAATGTTCCTATAACATCATGACTCTCATTTAAGTTGAAATCTATATTAAATAAATTGAAAGTGATAAGTTGTAAAACTGTAGATGAGATCATAAGTAGCTGGCCATATATTTTTATTTGAGCTTTTAAAAATGAAGAACAAATTAATGTCTTTTAGAGATGACATTTTCATTAATATTAGCTTGAAATTGAGAGGATTATTGTAATAGCATATAAGAATTAACTTCTTCTAAGTGCAGAGACATTACCTTGACCATCAGTTTTATGCATGTGCTCCAATAATATGACTAAATAAAGATCATTCTATACTATTTATTTAGCTTTTCAGATAATAGAAAGAAGATAAATGTATCTTCATTTTCTCTCATTACTTTGTGATATCTAAAATAATGCCAGATCCATTATAATAGATACTCAGCAATAGAGAGGATCATGTATTGAGACTGAGAAGTAAGAAATATTGATAAAAGAGGATTATTGTAAAGTACATTCAATATCAAAGACCAGATTGTCTCCCGAAGAATTCCATGTCATGATTACATTAATTTTCTTTAGATTATATATGATGCTGCATAATATTTGATGCTGAATGGTAGCAAAGACCGGGGTTTTATTTGGATAGTTCAGAGAGAAAGAGTTGATTGGAGCTGTGTGAGGTTATGCTGTGTTATTCAAACAAGCCCCATTGTTACGTTAATACCCTTTTTGCTACTCATTTGTATACATTGCACTCTAATTCAGTGATAACTATGTAGTAATACTTTGGGGTATTTTTTTGATAAGGCCACGTGTGGCTGAAGAGTGGTTGAAACATCCCTGAGTGCTAATGAGTACTTACTTGGTAGTCTATACTAATGCTTTAGTGGATGCTGAACAAGTTTAGATGTTAAGCTTTTTAGGAAGAGTGAATGATGGCTAATGATTATTTAATGACAGATCTCTGGTCTGAAAGGCATTTAGCACTCAAAGTATACTGCAAAGCCTATTTCTCAAAGCTTCAGACAGGTTTATTTGGTCTCACCTTGAATAGAACAGTGTGTATTGATTTCATTGGTGTGGATTTAAACACACTATCGGCTTAGAATAGCACTAGTATGCAGTAGAAAATGATTGTCTTAACCCTTACGGTGACTCTTAGCTATTCTCTGATGTAACAGTGTGAACGTCGGAAATGATCGTGAATTTATTTACAATATTTGATGGTCAGTATGTGACTTTGGAAATATCTGTGGGTGGGACCCTATAGTAGACATTAACTTACAGAGAGCCTTACGTAGATGTAACTCCAACCTCTTTGAATTAGCTTTTGAAGTTAAGTTCAATATTGAATTTGAAGAAAACTTTTGTGCGTAAGAATTGTTGATGTCTCTGTGGATGACATGCTGATTTTATCACCTTCTTAAAAGAATGTTATTTCATTATTTGGTTTCTGAATGCAATAATGTTTATGGGCTTTGCTTTGTATTTTTTTAGTATGTTTCAACATTCCATACAAAATACTATTTTATCTAGCTACTATAAAATATACAATACATGCGTAATAAAATATCTTTCTAATTTTTTTTACATTTTTAAAAAATAGCTCAGTAGAAAAAAAATATATATATTACATTAAATATTATAGACTGAAACTTACTTCAAAATATTTTTCTAATTATAAATTTTGTTTGCTCATAGTTTTTAAGAACTATTTGAAATTATACAGGATTTGAAGATACCTAATGGAGACTCACCTTGGAACAAGTGTCACATACTAACTAACTTATATGCAACAAACACTGACTCTAGGCCAGTGAAGGTTCTGGAGATGGGTCTGGAATGATGTAGCCATGAGTGCCTACTCTTGTTGTGCCATTAACTTTGTCACTTAACCATTTAACACCCTTAACCTTCCTTATCTATGCAATATGGGTGTTGTTTTCATTGAAAGAATTTTTGATCTCTTTTCTCTTTAAAATTCTAAAATTCTAGAAAAACAGTCATATAATCTTGGACTAAGGGCCCTGGTGGCACAGTGATTAAATGCTCAGCTACTGACCAAAAAGGTCAGCAGTTTGAACCCACCAGATGTTCTGCTGGGAAAGATGAGGCGGTCTGCTTCTGTAATGATGTGCAGCATTGGAAACTCTCTAGGGCACTTCTGCTCTGTCCTGTAGGCTCACTCTGAGTTAAAATTGAGTAGCAGTGGGTTTGGGTTTTTGGTTTTCGTCTTGAGCCTAGGACATGTTTTATTCAGTCTCTTTTCTGTTTGTGTTAAATTCATTGGTATTTTGGTTTTTGTAAAAGAATTTGAAAAGTGATAGCAGTGGCTATATAATTATGTCATTATAACAAATACAGTAATAGTCATGGGAGGCATCAACATGTATTAAGTAAGCAGATGGAATTTGCATAAACTTAATCTCTTTTAATTATTTAAAAGATGGACTCCAAGGTTTGTGTGTTTGTTTTATTTTTTTTTTATCGGGGAACTTTTATCTTAAACATGCTTGGAGGGATTCTTTTTCTTTCCATAAGTAAATACTGTTTCTTATTATGTGACTATTTATATAAGTCAAAAACGTTAACAAAGCTTTAGGAATTTATTACTTTTATTTGTTTATTGCTAATAAGAGAACCAAGTTATATCTGTGAGACATTATTTATATGTGTTAAATTCTTCCCTTGGATTGTGATACGTCTGTGTTGAACTTTTATAGGTGATTTATGATACTGATAGGTGGTCTTGTGGCAGTGGTGTTGGGAAAAGTTCTCACTCAATTTTGTCTTCTTTTGATTTCACTTTCCTTTTTCCCTGCCAAAAAGGCTCAGTTAAGTACAACAAGAAGTATCTCAGGTCTGTCTTTGGTATGTATCCATCATCAACACATGCACGTATTGTCTGGGTGTTGATGATGGATATATACCACAGATCTACTTGAGATGGTTCTTGTTGTACTTAAGTATGGAATATCTATCCATCTTAATAATCTCATTAAAAAAAAAAAGATTTAAGACAAGAAATGATTGCACAGCTACCTTTTCACAGCTGATAAGTAACCTAATACTTTGAACTAGTCAGACACAACAGGATTTTAAGGCAAGATGACATGTTGTTATGTAGCAGAAACTTTTTCTTTCAAATATTATCTTTTGAAAAGTGTGACATATTGCAGACTTGAGTATCTGACTAAATACAAATATAGGTTAAAACATTTAAATTTTCTCTAAAGGTTCATTTCAGGATGGTAGCTTTTCCAAATCCATACTCATAAGAAATCAGTGAGTCAGATATGCCATATCTCTTGGCATATGTGTTAAACCTTTTTTTGTTAAATATTGGAAGGATTGTACCAAAATTCATGACCCAAAGCGTGTTTTGGTTTGATATATGCAAGGCAGACAACATGTATCCAAATCCTGAATAGAATTAGATAACCAACAGGCACTCTTACAAAGTAGTAACATGAAAGAGGCTATTAGTAGATTTTAGCATTTGTTTATGCTTGTTTGAGAAGGTATATAATAAAAGGAATCACGAGAACATAAAAGAACGCCTGAGAAAAAAACATTCGCCAAATAACAACTAGAGTCAATTTGATAGGCCAGTTATCTCTATTATAAAATGGAGAAATGTAAAATAATTTAAAATCATCTGTAATAATTTTAAGGAGCTGTAGTGACACAGTGGTTAAAGCACTTGACTGCTAACCAAATAAGGTTGGTGGTTTGAACCCACCAGCCACTCTGTGGGAGAAAGAGTGGCAATCTGCTTCTGTAACAATTTACAGCCTTGGAAACCCTATGGGGGCAGTTCTACTCTGTCCTATAGGGTCTCTATGCATCAGAACTGACTTGATGGCAGTGGGTTTGGTAATAATGTTAAAGGTACATAATTCATTTCTGTAAATGAAACTTAAAATGATGAAAGCCTAAATATATAATAGATCAAAACTGAAAACATGTAGCTGTCCAATAGCAATTCAGGCTTTTTATTTCTTAAAGCTCTTGGAAGCTGTATTTAGAATTTTCTTTGAAAAAATGGAGCTAGTAACCTACAGACAGTATTTTTAATCCCAGACTGCCAAGAATATATCTGTTCACCATGTACAATGGAAGAATCCTAATCCATAAAGAATCTTTAAACTTGAGCAAGCATAAAAATTCATTAAATTAGCTGAAGAAGATATTTGGTCAGGAGTTGAGATCATGAGGAAGAATAGAGAGTCATATAATTCTAAGAAAAATGTCTCAGAAACATGAGATAGAGTACAATTTTGGAATCTGCTCCTTGCCCATGTGCCTGCTCCTTGGGCTGTAATCAGACAGACTGGTCTTCCCACAGGTTGACAATATGGGCTAATGATTAGTATATATTTAGCACTTTGTGTGTGTGGTTTATTTTGCCAACAGCTTTTAGACTGTAAGCTGGACTTCGTAGTTTACTTTTGCTTATTGTGCCTTTTTTCTTTTTTTAAAGCTTTACTTCCTCTATCAGCTATTAAGTAAAGTAAAATTTGGAGGTTATCTTTGATCTTTTTATTTCCCCTCTAAATCTTTACATGGGCTATTTAGTTCTCAGGAACTATACCATATGTTAGACGATCTCAAGTTTTAGTAACTCGTAGGATGCCTGACCCCGGGCCCCTCAAAAAAGGGTAAAATCTCGTGTATCTCTTCCATTTATCAGCTGAGTAATTAATATCTTTACCATATGATTTTACATCAGGCTGAATCACCAGGCCTTTTCTCAGATCTGCTAGTGCCATAAAGTTTTGGCCATTAATTCCCAAGATACTGTGTTGCTCGTAACTGTACTTCATGATTTCTAGTCAGTACCTTCACTTATAGGGCAGAAGGCAGAAAGGGGGAAAGAAAAGCCTGTGAAATAAGGTGATCATTTTCATATTCAGAGATAGCACCATAAACTAATCTGCTAAGAAAATAAAAGCTAGAAGTCCCATAGAAAAGCTCCGCTCCAAGCAAACCATGAAAAGATAACTTCACCACATGTTACTCATTGGTTTCATTACTGTGATCAAATGTATAGTAAATGTACGAAACATGACTACTACCAATATTGCTTGTGAATGAACCGTTGTGCTTGTTAACTCCTCAGAGGGAGAGCGAGGCAGTTAGTTATCCTTTTCGATCTTCCCTTATATCACTGAGTGGATAGAGATAATTACCTAGGTGAAAATATTTTGAAGCTAGTCCAATAAATGATTTGTCATTTTATGAATAAAAATGACCTCAGTGTAACAATTTGTTTCTCACTGTGCTGAAATGCACCAAATCCACCTTCATGGACTGTGTTCTAGCAGTCCACCCAATGTTAGTCTCATGTGTTCTGTTTGGTCTCTTAACCAAACACATCATGTCTCCTCCCAGGAAGTGTATTTTTCTGAACATTTTAGGAAAGTGGGTGAGAAAACGTGACCTGAGAATGTTTTACTGTGGTTTTAGACTTACATGATTTCACAACTGCTAACCACTGTGCTTCTGAAATACTTCTTTCCATGTGAAAAAGCTCATAATGATCTGCTTAATGTTACAGGCTGTACATTTTTTAAAACACATTCACCTCTGAAAGGTAAACTGAACCAATACATGAATGTCTTTCGAGACAATGGTTGCCTAAAATCAGGGATCCTATCAGGGACTGTGGGTTTGGGAAGAGGCTTGGATTCTGTAGGAGGGCTCTGTGGGGCTGGGAGAAAGAGAGCCGCCAACCATCCCTAGAAGCAGAATCTTGGATGTGGTGAAAAATGTGAAATTGTTCACTACAGATTAGCAAGTAAGCACAAGGAAGCCTATGCTTACATTGATTATTGGGTGATCTGACACTGCTTAAAAGATTTCAGACTGCATAGCTATCTTAAAAAAAAAAAAGCAAACCCACTGCCATCAAGTCGATTCCGACTCATAGGGACCCTATGGGACAGAGTAGAACTGCCCCATAGGATTTCCAAGGCTATAAATCTTTTTGGAAGAAGACTGCCTCATCTTTTTGCCACAGAGGCAGCTGGTGGGTTCAAACTGCTACCCTTTTGATTAGCAGTCGAATGCTTTAGACACTGTGCCACCATAGATGTCTTAGATACTTAAAAATCTCGGTGTTCTCCCAAACTAAGATGAGAAGGTTTGCAGTGTGAAAGCCTTTTATATTGATAAAATATTCAGGAAGAGAATAAAGGGGAAAATAAGATAATGCAGAGCCTGAAAATCTGGATATACAACAGTGTTCTGGTGAAGAATAAGAAATAGTTACATGGATTACTTGAAACACTTGCAAGTTGCTCTCAAAGCTGTGTTTTCTAATGATCAAAACAGTCGACAACGTACCAGGGTAATAATCATATAAAATTGCCTGGGAAAAAGAAAATCATTCTGGAGTTGTCATATATTTTGTTCTACCTGCTTGAGTGGGAAGCAGATTTGGTGCATTTTGTCAAGTGCACACACACATAACACACATGTACAAGAGGCATTATTTCAAAATGGCTTAATCAGCAGCCGAAAGAAGTAGCATGCCTTTGCAGAACTGTCATGTTCCAGAAGGGGGCTATCTCACATGGATGCATATGAATAGCGTGTGTGTTTACTTCAGTTTCCAGAGGGTGTGGTGGAGGGCCCCGCAGTACAGCAATAACAGCAGGAACAAAATCTCCTGGACTTGGAAGCAAATTCCATATGCTCTGCCAGGGGTGAGAAAAACACTAGCAAAGTGCTGCAAAGCAACCAAAATATGTCTTTAATACAATGGGGAAACTCCTGTCCTGTAAGCAAGAGTGAATGCTAAGCTTTTTTTTTTTTTTTGTCACTGCCCACTGTCTTCCATTTCTACCCTCCCGGTCCCTTTCTCTCTTCCCTCTGGCGGGATTCGCCATTGGGCTCAGACAGGGGACTGGCTCTCGTGGCTTGTGGATGCTGAGCATTCTGCATGCACGGACGGCTCTCTGTGGTGATGATGTGAAGGTTTAGAAAGAAATGCTGAGTGCCCCGCGTTGGTGATTGATTAGTCCATCTTTTTCCTAGGAGATGAAAAACTGGATCTGTGAGGAAGATGCAGGAAATGTGCACGCTGTTTTATTTACTTCAGGCGCACATGTAGAAATTTGCATGCTGGCCATACAACCTCTTGCAATTTTTTTTTTTTTTTTTTCATATTGTCAAAACTTACTTGCCACATTTGGTAAAAACTGCAGAATTTGCAGTGCTCTAAGTTTTGCCAGCAAATAAGATAGTAGGTAATAGTTGTATGAAAGCACTTGGTTTAGAAAAAGGAAGGTAACTGTACATTTCCAGTGGCATGAGCCCATCAGCCCTTCCACCTGAGCCTGTGAAGCCCTGCTGCCCCTCCAGGAGAGCACGGGTTCGAGTCTTCCTCACACACTGTTGTGTCCCCATTTAACTAACTCACCTTTGAAAAATCTGACAAAGAAGTTGGATACATCAGGTAACTGAAATATGTAACTAGAAGAATACTGTAGCCTTTTATGGTCTTTTAAGATTGTTTTAAAAATAAACTAGTATTAAATTATTTTTGCTGACTTTTAAGATTTTGTCCCTGTATTTGTTAACGAGCTTGTTTGGGACACTGCTACTACGTATCTGGTAGAATGTAACATGTTCATACCATTCTACTTTATAAGTCTTCAGCAAGCTTAAAAGTACTAAGTGAGTATGGAGAATGTTTGGGCTAAATAAATATGTGTAAATAGTTTATTTACACTGTGGAGACTCTACTGAAGGCTAACATTTTCCTGTGTCTCTAAAATATGAGCAACATGTTTCAGAATCTCAAAAATGCAGTTGAAGCTCACATAGGCAAGTCTTGGTACCTCACTGAGACTCTCTTACACATCTCACTGCCATGGAGTTGATTCTGACTCACACCAACTCCCACTGGTTTCCAAATCTGTAAGTCATTTTGGAAGTAGATTGCTTCATCTTCCTACTGTAAAGCAGCTGGTGGGTTTGAACTGCTGACCTTCTGGTTAGCAGCCACATGTCTTACCCACTATGCCACCAGAGCTCCTTTGTGTACGTAGATGTATACAATCACATAGACACACACATACATACATGCATATGTAGGTAAAGTTAATATATCTGATTCGCACCATAGAATGATTATTTAAAAAGCATATCTTAAAAGTAAATTGTAAATATTCTGTTAGGCAACCAAGTACATCAATATAGATAGCAGTCAGGAGGAACTTTAAGTTTCTTGATTAAAGTACGATTACAAAATAACTTGAACTCAACTCATTTTTGAAGATATAGTTACGTTTGATATTCTGTTTATGTTTAGGAATGAATTTTATATATTTAATACACAAATATTAAAACATTTTGGCTGGACAACTTTCACTGTCATGTGTTTCTAAATTATCTTAACTTAATATACATTTATATATATTATTTTTGTCATATTTGCTGATAGTGCCACATTCCATTTCAAATATCCTTGGGGCTGAGAAAAGAGAAATCGATTTTGAAAAAGAGTAAATTTGAAAGAATATTTTACTGCTCTGAAAATAGAAATAAATCTTTTGTTATTTATTGAGTAACATTTGTAGAGTTCTGACCAACTATATATGCTAAGATATTTTAACTCTATGCAGACATAGATAAATAAAACAAAATTTGTTACTGGGTGCTATTCTAACAGATACTTAAAATGTGGAAGCAGTTTTGGAACTGGATAATGGGTAGAGGCTAGAAGAGTTTTAAGGTGCCTTACAGTAACGCCTCAAAGGAGCTCTGGTGGCCCAGTGCCTAAGGCATTTGACTGCTAACCAGAAGGTTGGCAGTTCAAACCCACCAGCCACCCTGCAGAAGGAAGACGGAGCAGTCTGCTTCCATAAAGATTTACTGCCTCGGAAACCCAAAGGGGGTCACTATGAGTCGGAATTGACTTGATGGCAGTGAGTTTGGTTTGGCTTATAGTAAAGCCTAGATTGCATTGAAGAGACTGTTTTTGGAACTATGGGTGTCAGAGGCAGTTCCCGAGAGGGCTCAGAAGGAAGTGAGGAGAACTGCAATGCTGGAGGTGACACAGACGGTGAGAAGCGGTGGCGGAGAAACCGCAGCAGAACCGGAAGTCTGGCGCGAGACGGTGCGAGAGCTGACCCATGGGGCGAGAGAGCTGAGGAACGTCGCGTTGGACTTGCTGGCAGAATGTTGTTTTTTTTTCCTTTCTGGGTTTATATTGGCAGAACTGATGAGCTTTGTAACACTTGCCCAAGCAGGGCAGAGGCTAGGCCGGCCCAAAAGGCCTGAGAGGCCAAGAACCAGGGAACAGAGGCTGATCTCTGAGGGCTGCTGGCCCCTAGATGTGGAAAGGAGGCAGGACATTGCCCCAGAGCCAACACAGGGAGAAAAGCCTTCCCCTGGAGGTGGCGCCCTGGATTGGGACTTAAAGGCACCTGAACGATGAGAATAAATTTCTGTTCGGTAAAGCGGTCCTCTTGTGGTAACTCTATTATAGCAGCACTGGATAATGAAGCCACATACACCGTTACCTAGTTTAATTCCTGTTATTATTGTAACTAGTCTGTACATGCTGCCTGTAGTTTTCTGCTGGAAGAGCTTACAACTTAGTCTCTTTTCTGATCATTCATAAACAAACTTTCATAGTCATAGTTATTTATTAATTTATAAAGTATGTGCTTCATTAAATACAAATTGTTTCTTTGCTTTGCTAGACAACACAAATGAAAATTTATTTCTACATTCATGTGATTCTAAGATATATTACTATTGAAAAAAAAAAGAAAACATTTAAAATTTTATTTTCACTTAGCATTATCAACTAGACAGTTCTGAATTTCCAAAATGATATGTAAGGGCAAATTGAAATTTATATAAAATTCAGAAAATATTTATATTATGAATATCACTTGTACTCTCTCATTTATCAGAAATTGCCGGCATAAAATTGGTATGCTAAAAGCCAATCTGAATATAATATTTTGTGTGTATGTGTATGTGTGACACGTTTTAAATGTAGTTATGATCTTAAGCTAAGATTGAATTCAACCACACTCTTTCATTAATTTCTACTAGAATCTTAAAAATTATTTATAAGGCAACTATACAAGCATTCTGATACTCAATCCTAAACAAAGACTCAAAATTTTGAAAACTGTTTCTTTAGGTTAAATCACACAGTTCTTAAAGTATATTCTCAGTGTAATAAATTGCTGGTATCTTCTTATCTAAGGTTTTAATACCTAACACAATAGCAGAACACCATCAATATGTGGCTAATAGCAGATATAAAGTACCTACTGGTACTCCATCTCTCATAAAACCGCCTTTAGCCTTAATTCAAATCCATTGATTCCTATTCCAGTTAAGACTGAAGAACTTAATATGTCTTTTAATCCTTTTATTGTTAGCTAGGATAAAATTAATTTTACCCTAGAACTGCACAAAGCCAATTAACATGATCTTTAGAGTTATTTAGTAAAGTGCTTCAAACTGTTAAATATTTCTTGACCTCTTGGTTGCACTCTCTGACTGCTTTTTAAATGAAGTAATCAATATCTCCCTGGCCCTTTAAATAGCTTCAACTTCTCAAATATTTTACCTGTGTCCTAGTTAAGCAATAAGTAACGTGTTTACTCCTGTTAGTGTAAATCCACAGTCAATTATGTTAAATCTAAAGACAATTATGTACTTTTGAGGAACACTGTATGAATTAAATTGTTGTTTTAATGAAATCAAAGGCTCATATTTTGTTAAAAGTAACTCAGTAATGAAGAGACATCTTTTTCACACAGAACATGCATTCTGCTGGCAACTTAAAACGTGGAACATTTATGTCCTCTGTCGTTGCACGGAGCTTCTGTTTTCCACACAGGGCTAGTTGAGGGTATTAATTTTCTTACTGTGATAGGGTGATCAACCGTCCTGTCAAGAAAATGGATCTCCATGTCACCCTTTAGCATGATTAAATGGAGGCATGTCTCTGTGAAAAAATACCAAATTTTCATGAGACAAATGAAACTGGAGAAAGGTCTACTTTTACCGAATTATTTCATTTTCAATATCTCAAAATCTCCCGTTGATTGTCCATTTATATACAGATAGCACTGTAACTAATTGCATCTTTCTTCTATTATTAAAGAAAACACGCAGGCAAAGCTGTTCATTTAAAGACGCTTCCAAATTTGTAAAACTAAAGAATCACACAAATCTCTGCGCTACTCTTAGAATGGTATCAAGCTGGGCATCTGTACCTTATGCAGTTACTAATCAGGCAATGTCTCTTTGAACAGATCCTTTTCTGGCTCCTGCTTCTTTCCTTGTTAACAAAGAACTATCATCTTTTCAGATCTGAGTACTGATGAAAACTACATACCGCAAAATTTCAGCGTCAAGAATAGCATGAGCCAGTTGGGCAGCGGTCTCGTGTGCGTGTGCCAAGCTTTAAATTACAGCCAGTGATGTCCTTGACAGCTAATTAAGATTTCATATTTTGGCCACTTAGCAGGGGGCACCTGTTAGGAGTCCTTCTATTAGCTTAGGGATGCAGTTTACAAATGGTGGTGTTAAGAGTCCATTATTAAAACTTCCCTAAAGTCTTAATTTCTTCACAAGTGGGAGTTCAGACAAGATTGAGGTAATTAAACAAAAGGGACTCCCGGAAGGTGCGGGCAGGGAGGAAGGCGGAGCTCTCCCAGTGCCCTGTTGTTTAATTTCCTTCTGGAAGCAGCCCCTGTGTGTTCCCTCGCCCCTCCCCCTCCGAGCCGTGGCCATCGCCGGCTGAGCGGCTGGGGTCAATGCCTCGCCTATTGATCAGTATCCCTGCAGCCCCTTGCTCCAGCAGCTGCTTCATTGGCTTCTTTCAGGGCCTGCTTCAGTACATTAGAATAGAAATCCATAACCAGAGCTGTGCTCATCCAAGCAGGGGAAGAAACTAAATTAAATGGTATAAAACAATCTTGGATCAGGAGTTTGTGCCAATTCATCTTGATCTAAGATGTCACACCGGGCTCTCTGTCTGAGCACCTGGGCTAGAGGCAGCCATAGTGAAAATAGATGGAGCCGCAATCATTCATTTGTCAGCAAAGGAGCAAGGCAGCGGTTAGCAATTCCCTTCTGCAGAGGTCAGCTGACAGGACAATCAGTGCAACTGCAGAATAGAGCTTTCCTTTGAACTATTGTTAGGGAGCATGCTGTTGGCGAGGCGCGGGGGAGGGGCGCTGGGCTTGCCTCCGTTTGGAGACCACTATGTGAAGAGTAAAATACTATCTGTATCTGGACGTGATTACACAGTACTCTTCCCTTCTCGGCTCTGTTCTTCTGCACAAATACATTTAGTGAGATACAGAGCAAACTGTGAAATGCCACTTGGTCTAGAATTAGGGTCCATTGCATCCTTCTGAACACGGAGGCAGTGATTACTGATTCCGGCCCCCCCCCCCCCTTTAATCTGCGTAAGCTTTTAGGTCTTCTCTCCACCTTTAGTTGCTGTGACCATCACAGAGCCTTGTCCTACTTGGAATCTGTAATAGCATGTCCATGCTAACCCTTTATCCTAACACTTCCTCTTTGTCTTTAAAACACTAGAAAAATTCCTCATGGAGAAATCCGTATCAGATTACCAATTATTTCTTAATAGTAATTACATTTTTTAAAACATTTTAATCTAGCATCTTTATAAGAAATATAACTCATAAAATATGATTTATTATGACCTTGGGAGCTGTGATATAATTTTATAACATTGGAGGAACATCTTTATAAAGCAGCCTGCTTGTGATTTAAAATATACTATCCAAAATTATACAACTTAGGAAAACCGGTAATAACTAAAATTCTACATGAAAGACTAAGAATAATTTGATGGATGAATCTGTTCTCTCTGGACTCGTTTTAGACTTTGTCATTCCATATACTACTTAAATACTAATGGAAAAACTTCAGAACTTTTTTTCTTTTTAACCATAAAGTGTGACCTATGGAACAGGAAAAGCTAATGACAACAATAGATCATTTTTGTATTCACAACTGCACCAAAATTTCCTTGGAATCCAAGGAAATAGAAATTACTTTTTGATATTGTTATCTCAATAAAACCCTCCTTTTTTCCTCCTAAGTAATTCCATGCCACTTCCTTACTCCATTATTCCTTTCCATCTCATCAGTTCTTGAAAATATTGCATCATTTCTGGTTCTTAGATTGACCTAGGTCTTTGCCCATATCCACATCTAGTCCTTCTTTCAGCCCAACTGAAGAACGTAATTTAAAGTATTTACTAAAAAGCCGTGTGCTCCAGGGGTTTTATTCAGCTTCTGGGAAGACCATGTGTAGTTTTCTTGCCAGGGCATTTTTGTTGTATACTATTTTTGTTTGAGTTAACTAGAATTTTTAAAAGACTTCAGAATATGCCATCTCAGATTTTTCTGCAGTGTTTTCATCAACTACCCAGAACTCACCATGTATCTTGAAGCTATTCTTTCTCTGCATCTCCTATTTAACATCCCAAGACCAAATCATTCTGAATGTCTCCCTTTGGTTTCTATAGTACTCTCCAAACTGATCACTCTCTGTCAGTCCTCTATTTTCTGTAACCAACATGCCACACCAGGCTTAGAGTGGTTTCTAAGACATTCTGTGAGGTAAAGCCTATCTTCAGTATCTTCCCATTGTTCTTAGGATAAAAATTAAAATGTGACCTTGGCCTATTGAGCCATGGCTGATCTGGTCCTTGCTGCCTCCTGCTTCATTTTCCACTATTCTTCTCTTAGCTACAAAGTTCTGGCCACATTGAGAAACCTATTTGCATCAAGTTGATTCAGACTCATGGTGACCTCATAAGTTATGGAGTAGAACTGCGCAGTAGGGTTTTCTTGGCTTTAATCTTTATGGAAGCAGATGGCCAGGACTTTCTTCCATGGCACTGCTGGGGGGGTTCAAAATGCCAATGTTTAAGTTAATGGTTGAGCGCAAACCATTTTTCTTGAAATAGAAATCAGTACGTTTCATCATGCTTTGGGTTCTTAAAAATACTGTTTTCTCATTCCAGAAGTTCTCATTAACTCATTTCTAATTCACGTTTAATATCTTTTGAGCTCAGTGAGGGCAGGACCTTTGCTTTTCTCATTCCTATTAGTTCATATCTAGCATAATAGCAGGCATACACTAAACCTTTAATTGTTATCTATTTGATGACTGAGCGACTAATGAGAGAATGAATAAACTGCTATCATCACTGGTACTTATGATTTTCCACCTAATTAATGTATTATCCCTTTGAAAATCTTCTTGAATGTCACACTCCACCACTGTCATTATAATGATCTTTCTAACAGTGGCTGAGTCTGATATAACTACCTTATGCAAAATTGTTCAATGATTTTCCATAAGCCAAGGTTAAAACTGAGTCTTCACTATCCTATATGGGACTTCTCATTGGTACTTTCTTAGCTTCTCCTCTTGTCATTCTCCTGCCTGCCCTGCAGTAATACAGAATGGCAAAGCCAAAACAAAACAAAACAATGAAACAAAATACCTGTGTGTATTCTGAAGGCCCTACTGCTAATTTCTTGGTTAACATTCTGAGTTTTGAGGGCCAGTTGTTTTTATTGATCTAATTTATATATAGAACAGAGAACTGAGAGAGGCCAGAAAAGCTGATGGATTAATATTAGAAAGAGGAAAAAGCTGACTTCCAATAAAGATGACTACAGAAGTTTACTTTTTCAATGCCTCTGTATCAAATCCTAGCTATGATGGATAAAATATATAAATAGAAAACCAAAGAGACATAACAAGACTCAAGAAACATTTCTCTATGGGGCAGTAATGGAATAAAAATGCAGTAATCTGAGTTGAAACCATGAACTGCTTTCTAAAAGTAGGCTTTTTGTTCCTATGAGCTAAAAAAGACTTAAGTGTGCTATGTATAAAGCATAAAGCCAGGGTCTGGGCTATGACTTTTTTACTAACTGAAAGGATCTGAGTACATTGCTACCCAGAATAAAATTGAAGTTTAGTTATTAAAGAAGAGGAGGAAAATGGATATTATGTATATATTTGGGAGTGTTAACAATAATACCTATTGCCATCAAGGTGATTCTGACTCGTAGTGACCATACAGGACAGGGTAGACCTGCCCCATAGAGTTTCCTAGGCTGCAGTCTTTACAGAAGCAGACTGCTGTATTTTTCTCCCATGGACCCACTGATGTGTTCTGTCATTTAGGGATGTCTGCTCTCTTTGAGCTTTTAAGACCCCAGATGACAACTCTGATGGTACCTTGTTATAGCTTCAGGCCTCATCTTCCAGGTGAGTTGGTTCCCTTTGGGGAGGGTGTTGCAAACAGGGCCACATTAGAGGATTAACTTGGCATTCCAAAATAGTCTGATCCAAGAACTAAACTTCATTTTCCTTAGCAAAATTAGTTTCTTCTAAATACATGATTCATTGCATGGCTAGATCCCTTGAAGATTGGCTGTGACAATGAGAAATGCAGTGCATAACACATTTAATAAGCCTTATAACGATTACAGTAATTAAAAGTAATAGGCAGGCTAGTAAAAAAAAAAATATATTCCAGATCCAATACTTTAGGGTAACTAACTAAAAATATCAAAAAAGGAAGGTATAGTCATGGGGGAAATGATATGTAATCAAGAGGGTTTTTGAAGTATTTTAGTAATGCCCCATTCTACTTCTCCAAAAATGTTTATCCATGAATAGCAAGTGTATTAGCAATAACATGAACTCTTTTTATTGAGCTAGGAGGAAAACAAGGGCTATTATATTATCTAAAACAATTTTAGCAAAGGATTCTAGGGATTTCTGTTGAGTTGCCATTCCATCAGCAACATTATCAGCAATTGAAAGAGTCTGTGACCACCATGATAACATTGGGGAAAGGGAGGACACTGAATTGTGCACATCAGATATAGATGACAGAGGCTTATACTAGTATATCTACAATACTGCATTACCATTAACACCAAACACCAGGCTACGATAAACATATAAACATCTGAGAAGATCAGATGGGGGTCAGTGAACAGGATAATACTCTAGACCAAGGATATATTCAGCTGAGGCTAATCTTGCACAGATACCAGTGATACAAAATACCTGAAATCCTTAAGAAACAACAGAAGACAGACATGGAGCAGTCCCTCACAGACAGCCAGGCACTGTGGGAGAGAGATCCAATGGATCTACTGACTCAGGACCATAGTACTGGAGGACTCAGACTCAACTGGCACAACAAAATACATGGAGATCTTTTTCCACAACCTACATTGATGGGTAGCAACTGGGGTCTTAAAAGCTTTTGAGCAGCCATCTAAGATGCAGCTAATGGTCTCCTATCATCAGAAGCAAGGAAGGGTGCAGAAAACCAAGGGCATTTGGAAGCAATCAGCCCTAGGATATGATCGACCTTGAGACCAGAACTAGGTGGTGCTTGGCTACCAATGCCAACCACTCAAGAAAGGATCAAAGCTGGAAATCCTGGATAGAGTGGGAGGGAAAACATAGAACAAAATCCAAAAACATGATAACCAAAAAGCAAACCAAACTCACTGCTGTCAAGTCAGGTCCAACTTACAGTGACCCGTTCTTGGGTTTCTGAGGCGGTATCACTATGGAAGTAGATTGTCCAACCTTCCTTCTGAGCACTGGCTGGTAGGTTTGAATTGCCAGCCTTCTGGTTAGCAGTCAAAATGCCTTAGGCACTATGCCACCAGAGCTCCTATCAAAAATACAATAATGACCAGAATTACTGGTCAGATGGAGTCTGGTGGGAACCCCAATACTATGGCCCTGGGATATACTTCGAGCCTGGAATAAAACTCACTCCCAGGGGCTGGCTCTCAGCCCAATGGTAAACAAGACACAGACACAGGGTGACACAACAATATACTCTATGGAGATGCATCCCTTGGAGCAATTGACCATGGGGTATCAGGGGGGCAACATTTGCATGGAGGAAATGCAGGACACACAGGAGTGTATAACTATGAGGGGCACAGGGGGAGGGGGTACTGGGAAGGAAGGGAGGAGAGTGGGTTAGGATTAGGGATGGTAATTGGGAAAGATTAAAAAAAAAAAATCTATCAGTAATTTGGACCATAGTGGAAGATCAATTGCCAAAATAACCAAAAAAAAAAAAAGAAAACCACTGTCATTGAGTTGATTCTGACTCATATTGACCTGACAGGACAGAGCAGAACTGCTGCATAGGGTTTCAAAAGCT
>NW_006921616.1:12819492-12847265 GCF_000298275.1 Orycteropus afer afer | reverse complement strand
CCAGCCTTCTGGTTAGCAGTCAAGTGCCTTAGGCACTATGCTACCAGAGCTCCAGAATGCAAATAGATTTTTCTAATTGTATGTGCCATAAGTGAAACAAATTCTCAAATAAATGAGCAGCCCCACCCAAGTCTATCAGCACTGAGATTATTTGAGACGACAAGTTCTCTTTTCTGTGGAGATGTTAATGTCAAGTCACTGTTCCATAGCATGCTGTCAGGAATGGATATTCATTGGAACTCCAGGGCCACCTAAGGTGCATTGGCCTAATAGATTCCCACAATCTAAACATGGCAAGGCCAAGTGTAGGATAAATCACTGGACTTTTTTCTTCCCCAAATAAGCTAATATTCCACATAAAAAGATGTATCCAGATGAGGCACCAAACATACCTGTCTCAGTGTAAATATTAGGGAATGGAATGGATTGATTGACTCTCTCAAAGTATTCCATCATTAGTGAATCATCACAAATGGATGGTTCTCCAAATTGTAGAGGATCCCAGAGTTGGACACAAACTGAGAGATTATGATCATTTTTGAAATAGTAATCTATTAAGCAAAACAAACTCAACGCACTGCCGTCAAGTCAGGTCCAACTCATAGCGATCCCTCCTTGGGTTTCCGAGGTGGTCTTACTACAGAAGTAGATTGCCCAACCTTCCTTCCAAGGACTGGCTTGTGGGTTTGAACCGCCAGCCTTCTGGTTAGCAGTCAAGTGCCTTAGGCACTATGTCACTAGAGCTCCTAGTATAATCTACTACTGAGGAATAATATAGAGCATCATTAATAAAAGTTATGAGATGTGGAACGAATAAAACATTGTAACCAGGTATGCCACCTGGTTAACTGACAAGTCTAGATAGGTGCTATAGCTTTCTTTAACTGTGGTAATTCCTTCAGTTTGCTGCATAAGGATTAGTTAAGAGAACTAGATAAAGCTGTTCTACTGGTGTTTTAAAGATTCTTTTAGTTGCTACCGATTCCAATGGTACCTTTTCCATGGTACCCAAGACATGGTATTTTAGTAGCCTCATATGCATATGAAAGTGGACAATGAACAAATTAGACCAAAGAAGAATTGATGCATTTGAATTGTGGTGTTGCTGAAGAATACTGAAAATAATCATCAATGACCAGAAGAATGAACAAATCTGGTTTGGAAGAAGTACAGCTGGAATGCTCCTTAGAAGTATGAATGTCCAGATTTGGTTTCACATACTTTGGTCATGTTGTCAGGAGGGACCAATCTCTGGAGAAGAGCATCATGCTTGGTATAGTAGAGGGTCAGTGAAAAAGGGAAAGACCCTCAACGATATGGATTGCCACAGTGCCTACAACAATGATCTCAACCATAGCAAAGACTGTGAGGGTGGTGCAGGACTGGGCATTGTTTCCCTCTGCTGTACATAGGATCTCTATGAGTTGGAGCCAACTTGAGAGCACCTCACAACAACAATAACAATAACCAGGTAGGAGTGAGGTTAAACCACAGAGCTGATGGATAGGTGGACAGTTGTGGGGGTAGTTATAATTTGATGCTCATGGGCCATTTAAATGGTTTTTCAAAGTCATTAGTAAAATTAGATATGAATTTATAATCTAAGACTAGTACAGTGAATTGATCAGTATGGTCCTGTATAAACTTAGGAGAAGAGTGACATACTCAACAATCAGTCAAATTGCTGACACTAACTATTGATAGAGCTAATTTGATAGACACATTTTCCTTCCAGGCATCAGTGATGGTTGTAATAAACAGAAAGAGAATGCTTGTTATAAATTTCATAATGGAGAATATGTTAGTTAGAAATCATAAGATACTATTATATCTAGAAGATGAGCCTAAGTTGGTAAAATAAAACTTACTTATTTCAAAAGCTATGATTATTAAGCTTTGTGCAGCAATTTTAATACAGTTTCAATTTACTGGGTTAAGGTTAAAAATATTCAATTACTACCAAAGTCTTTAAGAAATAATTCCATTAAGTATGCAGAAGCAATCAAAACTATTAAAATACCACTTTGGAAACAGAGTCCAAAAATAATAGCAGCCAGCATGTAATCTTATTCCTCAATCTTGAAATTACTCCCTGCTTCTGAAGTTATCAACTTCTAGTCACTAAGGAGGTTTAGCCTAAGTCTCAAATCTTTGGTTGGCTGCAAGTCTAGATAGGTGCTTTAGCTTTCTTGAATTGTGATAAATGAATGGATGGGTTAATTCCTTCTAGTTTTTCTGCACAAGAATTAGTTGAGAGAACTAGAGAAAGCCCCTTCCAGTGAGGTTCTAAAAAATCTTTTATTGGTGCCTTTTCCAATAAACATAATCTCCTGGGATAACATTAAATAAAAGAGGTAAATCAGATTTTTGCTCCTTAAATTCATCTTTAATTTGTGAAGAATATATTTTAGAGTATTGAATTAGAGATTGACAGTATTTCAATACAAGTTGTTCTGAATTGGGGTTGGCAGAGCCAATGTGGGAAAGAATCATGGACCTTCCACTAACTATTTCATAAAGAGTGAATAAGTTATGGGATCTAAAAGGAGTGCTTCTTAAGTTTAAAAAGATTAAAAGGAGAACTTTAGTCCAAGTCAAGCTGAGAAGTAGAGCACATCAGCAAATCTGAGTGCAAACTCTGAGAGAAATATTTTGGAGATTATGTAAAATTTGGGGCATGACAGTCCAGATGAATTGTTGATTGGCCCAAGTAAAGCAAATAAATAATGGTTTCCATGTTGTGCTGGAATACTAGAAAAGGTGCTACAAAGATTTGTTATAGCAAAGCATGCCACATTGGAGTGAGCACGGGAAATTAACAAATGTAGGTTAGGAACAACCAGGAATCTAGGAATGACAATCAGGCTAATTGAACAGAAGTCCTGAAAAAATCATCAAATTCTATTGTGTAGCTTCTTAACTGGAAGGACAGGGGTGTTGCAAGGGCTAGGGTAAAGCATGATTAACCCTTTAAAAAGAAATTCCTGAATTGTAAGAGATAGTTCTTTTTTGCTTCTTGTTTAAGTAGGTGTTGGGGAATTAGGGGCAGGGCTTTAAGAGTGAACTAATGTTTGTTCTTTATAGTAACCCACACTATTTTTGAGGTCCTTTTACTCCGGGGCAGGTGCTTTTGTAAACATACGGGGTTAATTGCAAATAGGGTAGTGCCTGTGTTGATTAAACATATTGTCAGAGTTTCCCATTAATATGCATAGTCATTTCTCTTTGAGTGTTTCGAGCCTCCATGGGAAAAGTCCCTGTATTTTCCTCGGAACCCATTCATCCTCAATTAGGGGGTGGAATGGCAGTTGGGGTGGAAACCTTCAATTTGAAACATTCATTTTCTCAATGGCCAGGATTTTTTTTTTTTTTTTTAGCACAATAGTGGTGGAGACTGATTTTAGATCCATTGTAGGGTTTTGAATTTCTTTTCTGGCTAGGCCCTTGTAGCTGCTGCAGTTGAAGGGCCATTAATTTATTAGCCTTAGCAGACTTCTTTGTTTCTAATGTTTGGGCAAGCTTGAGAGCCAAGTTTGTCAATTCAGCAGTGGGAGCAGCTTTCTGATCCAAACTATGTCTTTTAACTAAGGCTAAAGTTTCAGGCTTGAAGCCAAATATAAATACTGCATTAAAGGCATCTGTAGTTCCTTCATCCGAAGAGTCTAAACCAGAATGGGTTGAAAAGTTCTGGAACAATCGAACATGGTAATCATAATACTTATTTCATCCTTATTTTGTATGCAAGAATGTATTTTTGTCCAGTCAGTTACTGGGGAAAAGGCCTTAGAGATGGCTTCCTGCAACTTTTAGCCCCTATTGCAAGCTTCTGTGAGAACAGTTTCAGCTGTTTTGCCTGGGTCTAAGGCTAAACCACCTTGGAGATCTTTCCATTCCATATATTTTAACCATATCTGGGTTCCATGGGGCCAACTAACATATCAACCAGGCAACCTGAGCTGATAAGCTTCAATAAAAACTTTAAATTCTTTAGCAAATTTGTAAGGATCCTCATATAATTTTGGAAAATCTTTAACAATGGTGGGTAGTTCTGTGCAGGTGTAGGGAGAAAAAGAAATAATAGTAGTCTTTTGGATTTTCTCTGATACCCACTCCAGATTTCATGGGGCAAATCTTAAAAGGCATTTCAGGAATGGGCTTGGGGCATTCTGGATTTGGACTTTCTGGCTTTGAATCCTTAGCAGATTCTTCAAGGAGGAAAGGAAGTTCAAACAAGGTGTTTCTAGAAAGAAAATAGAGGTAGTACAGAGAAGTGGCTGTTAGCAGAGGGGCAGAAGGAACTGTTGTGAGAGTGTAAGCACAGCAGAGCTCTGACTTAGAAATTTCCTATTTTGCTTAGTTACTTTGGAAACAGTATTTTGCAATTTTTTGTTCTGTTTTGTTCATTTAGAAAGAGTATCTTGTGAGAGGTTATTTAGCTATTTTTGATGTCTTTATAAGGCCTCTGTGTACCAATTTTACAAGGTTTCGCATTGCAGTTTCTTAACGTGGGAACCTTTATCTTCTGATTTATTGTGCAGAAAATTTAACTTAGAAAGATCAGAGGTCCTCCAAAGGGGCCGCTGATCTGAACTGCCTTTAGTTAAGCCATGCCAAGAAGATAGAAAGAAGTATGTCAAAGAACCAAAATGCTTGTTCATGTAATGAGTGGGAATGCCTGAAGGAGGGTTAGCATCACTCTTAGATTTGGCATTTTCCATGTTCCCAAAGACAGTGTAAAGTTAGCTTCAGAAACTTTTCAAACATAAGGCCAGAGCTTTCAGTTTCTCAGAACCAGCTCTAAGGTTCTGAGACTCTTAAGTAACAATTGTATACAACCTGAAAACCAAAGGCACTTATGTTCTGTTTTATAAAAACAGAAAAGAAAGAGAAAGGCAAATCTTACAATAACAATCATTGAGCTTCTGTTCAAAGAGAGCAGAGTCTTGGACCTGAGAGGTGTTTATGTTGCAGCAACTCTGGAATCTGCCATGGACAGTGAGGGTCCAAAAATGACCCAGTCTGGTACTGATGAACTAAATCCCTGTCATCTTGGAAGTTGTAGAGGCAAATTTACTTTTGGGTCCCTTTGTGGCCACAAGAAAAGTCATAGTCTTATACTCTGTTAGAAGTAAAAGCAAAGAGATTTCTAGAAAGATA
Source organism: Orycteropus afer afer (assembly GCF_000298275.1). Classification (NCBI taxonomy): domain Eukaryota; kingdom Metazoa; phylum Chordata; class Mammalia; order Tubulidentata; family Orycteropodidae; genus Orycteropus; species Orycteropus afer. Next base: position 12,842,108 of record NW_006921616.1, on the reverse strand, counting down.
AAGAGATGAATTGAGAGATACCCTACTACCTAGGCAGGTTACTTTAGTATTCCAAATTGAAAGAAGAGAGAGAAAAGGTTTTATTGGGTGAATAAGCAACTGCCTATATGCTTAAAGGCACAAGGGGTTACATGACAATAAGTTACGAGGGGGTTGTTAAAGTACAATACTTAACATTCTCTGTTCTATTTTCTAAACTCCGGGAATATGTTAACCAAGGCATTGTTCTTGGAGCATGCTGCTAAACACTCCTGACAAACATCTTTTAACAAATGATCCTCACACAAGGTAGTCTTGGCCCTTGCTTCTTTTACATTACAAGCAGTTAAACTTTTACAAGAAGCTGAATTTTCTCTTTAGAGCATCAGAAACAGAGTTTTTTGGCCAAGCTTCAGTTTGATTTAAAATGGAGTTCAATTTACATCTGGGGCAGCCATCTCAGTCTTGTCAAATGTCTCAGTTTTGGGGTTCACTTCCTCAGTTCAAAGGACGAGTGTTTCAATTAGCAGCCAAGTGCTTAACCAGTGTACCGCTAGGGCTCCTGTTAATGATAATAAGGAATGTTGTTGTTAGATGCCAGTGAGTTGTCTTTGACTCGTAGCAACCCTATGCATAGCAGAATGAAACACTGCCTGGTGCTGTCGCAGCCCCACAATCCTTGCTATACCTGAGCCTATCATTATAGCCATTTTGTCAATCCATCTTATTGAAGGTCTTCCACTTTTTTGTTGACCCTCCACTTTACCAAACCTGATATCCTTCTCCAGGGAATGGTCCCTTCTTACAGCATGACCAAAGTAGGTGAGATGAAGTCTGCCCATTCTCGTTTCCAAGGAGCATCTGGCTGCACTCTTTCCAGGACAGAATTGTGAGTTCTTTTAGCAGTCTTTGGTACTTTTCAGCATTCTTCGTCAACACCACAATTCAAAAGCATCTGCTCTTCTTTGGTCTTCCTTATTCATTGTCCAGCTCTTTCATGCATATGAGGCAATTGAAAATACCATGGCTTGTGTCAGGCACACCTTTGTCTTCAAGGAGATATCTTTGCTCTTAAGCACTTGAAAGAGGTCTTTTGCAGCAGATTTGTTCAATGGAGCTCTGGTAGCATAGTGGCTAAGACACTTGCCTGCTAACCAGACGGCTGGTGGTTCAAACCCACCAGCCACTCCTCAGAAGGAAGGTTGGGCAATCCTACTTCCGTAGTGATACTGCCTCGGAAACCCAAGGAGGGGTCGCTGTGAGTCGGGTTTGACTCAACGGCATATAACAACAACATACATCATCTGGTGTCATGACTGCTGCTTCCATTGGTGCTGATTGTAGAACAAAGTAATATGAAGTCTTTTACAATTTCAGTCTTTTCTCCATTTATCATGATACTGCTTATTATCCAGTTGTGAGTATTTTTGTTTTCTTTATATTGAGGTGTAATCCATACTTCAGACTGTAGTCTTCAGTCTTCCTCAGTAAGTGCTTCAAGTCATCCTCACTTTCAGCAAGCAAAATTGTGTCATCTGGGTATCTCAGGTTGTTAATAATTCTTCTTCCAATCTTAATGCCGCATTCTTCTTCAAATAGTCCAGCTTCTCAGATTATTTGCTTAGCATACAAATTGAATAAGTATGGTGAAAGGATACAACCCCTGACACACTCCCTTCTTCATTTTAAACCATGCAGTATTCCCTTCTGTTCTAATGACAGCCTTCTGGTCTATGTACAGGTTCTTCATGAGGACAATAAAGTGTTATGGAATTCCCTCAATGTTATTCATAATTTGTTATGATCCACACAATCAAATGCTTTTGCATACTCAATAAAACAAAAGTAAACATCTCTTTGGTATTCTTTGCTTTTAGATAATATCCATCTGATATCAGCAATGATGTCCCTCATTCATCTTCTTCTGAATCCAGCTTGCATTTCTGGAAGTTCGCTGTCAATATACTGCTGCAGTCGTTTTTGAGTTACCTTCAGTAAGATTTTACTTACATGTGATATTACTGATATTGTTCGATATCTTCCACCTTGTGTTGGGATCACCTTTCTTCGGAATGGGCACAAATATGGATCTCTTCCAGTCAGTTGGCCAGCTAGCTGTCTTCCAAATCTCTTGGCATAGCTGAGTGAGTGCCTCCAGTGGGGCATCCAATGTTGAAATATCTCAGTTGGCATTCCATCAATTCCTGGAGCCTTGTTTTTCTCCACTTCCTGTGGTGCAGCTTCAACTTCTTCCTGCAGTACCATTGGTTCCACCTCTTGAAGTGGATAAGCATCAACCAATTCTTTTTCGTACAGTGACTGTGTATTCTTTCCATCTTCTTTTGATGTTTCCTGCATCACTCAATATTTTGCTCATAGAATCTTTCTATATTGCAACTCGAGGCTTAAATTTTTTCTTCAGTTCTTTCAACTTGAGAAATGCCAAGGATGTTCTTCTTTTTTGGCTTTCCAACTAAATGTCTTTGCAAATTTCATTTTAATAATTGACTTTGTCTTCTTGAGCTGTTCTATGAAATCTTCTGTTGAGCTCTTTTATCTTGTCATTTCTTCCATTTGCTCTAGCTACTCTCCATTCAGGGGCAAGTTTCAGATTCTCTTCTGACATCCATTTTGGTATTTTTCCCCTTTTCTGTCTTTTTAAAGACCTTTTGCTTTCTTCATTGATGATGTTCTTGATGTCATCCCACAGTTTCTCTAATTTTCGGTCATTGGTGGTCAGTGCATCAAATCTATCCTTTATAGATGGTCTCTAAATTCAAGAGGGATATAATCAAAGTTATTTTGGCTCTCATGGACTTGTTTTAATTGTCTTCAAATTCAAGTTGAACTTGCATTTGAGCAGATAATGGTCTGTTCCACGATCAGCTCCTGGCCTTGTTTCGGCTGAAGATGTATCACCTCTTGCCACAAATGTAGTCAGTCTGTTTCCTGTGTACTCCATCTGGCAAAGTCCACATGTATAGCTGCTGTTTGTGTTGTTGAGAAAAGGTATTTGCAATAAATAAGTCGTTGGTCTTTCAAAATTCTATCATGTGATCTTTAGCATTATTTCTATCACCAAGTTCAATTTTCCAACTACCAGTGATTCTCCTTCATTTCCAACTTTTGCATTCAAGTCATCAGTGATAATGAACACATCTTGACTGCATGTTCGGTCAATTTCAGTCTGCAGAAGTTGGTAAAAATCTTCAATTTTCTCATCTTTTACTTTGGTGGTTGGTGCGTAAATTTGAGTAATAGTAGTATTAACTGGACTTCCTTGTAGGTGTGTGAATATTATCCTATCACTGACAGCATTGTACTTCAGGACAGATCTTGAAACATTCTTTGTGATGATGAATGCCTCGCCATTCTTCATCAATTTGTCATTCCCGACGTAGTAGATTATATGGTTGTCTCATTCAAAATTGCCAAACTTGTCCATTTCAGCTCACTAATGCCTAGGATATCAATCTTTATGTGTTCTATTTGATTTTTGACAACTTCCAATTTTCCCAGATTCATACTTCATACATTCCATGTTCTGATTATTAATGGATGTTTGCAGCTGTTTCTCAATTTGAGTCATGCCCCATCGGCAAGTGGAGGTCTGAATGCTCTGCTTTATCCATATCATTAAGGTTGGTTCTACTCTGATGAGGTAGTTCTTTCCCAGTCAAATTCTGAGTGTCTTCTGACCTGAGGGGCTCTTCACTGTAATGGACAATGTTTCAGGGCTATTCATAAACTTATCCAGTAATATATCAGATAGTGTTTCACTGCTATTGATAAGGTTTTCATTGGCCAATTCTTTGAGAAGTGGATGGCCTCTTCCTTCTTTCAAGTCTTTCTCAGTCTGGAAGCACTGCTGAAACCGGTCCACCATAGGCAACAGTGGTGGCATTGGAAACACCAGTGGCACATCCTCCAGCCTCACAACAACATGCAAGCCACCACAGTCTGATAAACTGATAGAAAAGTTCCTCTGCCTCAGCTGTTCCAAACTGCTCTGCTCACTTCCTGGCCTTCCCCATACCTGTTCCGGCTGTCGACCCTGGTTGCTGCTTCCTGCCTGGGGGCTCTCCCCTTATCTGTTCCGGCTGTCTGCCCTGGGATAGCAAAATACTAAGGAATAGCAAAAGGAAATTATAGACAAAATGAAAGAGAGAGAGGAGAAGGAGAAAGAAGAAAACCTAAAAAACGTAGAATAGAAGAGAAATAATAAAAATAGCAAAAAATTATTGAAAATAGAAAGCAGTGTTAAGATCAATAAAACAAAAATTTTTAAAGTAATATAATGAAATACATATTTATAGCAAAACCAAATGAATACACTGTTGTTGAGTTGGGTCTGACTCATAGCAACCCCTCCTTGGGTTACCAAGATGGTATCACTACAGAAGTAGATTGCCCAGTCTTCCTTCCAAGGATTGGCTGGTGGGTTTGAACTTCCAGCCTTCTGGTTAGCAGTCAAATGACTTAGGCATTACTCTACCAGACCTCCTATTTACAGAAAAACTGATTAAGAAAAGCACAAAACACTTATGGAAAAGGCACAAATACATAATATTTAAAAGAATCCATAGCAACTGTCACAACTGAGATTTTTAAGTTACAGTAAATCTTGTAAATAACTTTATTCCAATAATTTCAAAATTAGATGTAACAGATCATTCTTTTAGAAATCTAAATTACCAGAAATGAGTACAATGTAAATAGAAAGCCAGACTAAATATGTACTTTTTTAAGGAAAGTAAATTCATAATAAAAAGCATTCTTCCTCTCCCCACCTCCCTCTACTCTACCTCCACAGACACACAGGCCTTGATGGATTTAAAGGAAAATTTTCACCCAAACCACAATAATCCAATAGCTCTTATTTCATCCAACTCTTCAGAGAATGTTGTTGTTGTTGTGTGCTATTGAGTTGATTCTGACTAATACCAACCCTATAGGACAGGGTAGAACTGGCCCATAGTGTTCCCTAGATTGTGATCTCTATTGGAACAGGTTGCCATGTCTTTTACAACTCAAAGTAGCTGGTGGACTCAAACTGCATACCTTTTGATTAGCAGCTGAGCGCTTAACCATTGTGCTACTAGCACCCCTTTTTCAAGGACTAAAACCATTGAGGCTAAATTGATTCTGAGTTGATTTCAGAGTAGAACTGTCCTGTAGGATTTCCAAGGCTGTAAATCTTTATGGGAGCAGATTGTCACCTCTTTCTCCTGTGGAGTGGCTGCAGGGATCAAACTGCCAACCTTTTTTTTAGCAGCCAAGCGCTTAAGTACTGTGCCACCAACCCTCCATTTTCAAAGAATAGGAAGAAAAATAGGGAAAGTTGCTTATCTCATTTTTAGGTTATTGTTATGCTAATATTATGACCCAACAAGTAGTATATGAAAAGAAAATCATAAACCCATCTCACTTATGGACATAGATGCACAACACCCTATTAACAAGTTTAGTTCAGAGTCAGTCTGTTGTCTTTCTGTCTGTCCATTTATCCATCCATCCACATACCCATCCTGAATTTACTTCATAAATGCAATCATAGTTTAAGGCCAGAAAATTTATTAATGTAATAATTATATCAATAAATAGATTTTTTTAAAATAACTACATTTGATTAGGTCAGGATTGTGGTGATCTCTAGAATAGAAGGGAAGGGGAATGAGGTTAAGGCATAATCCACAGTGGACTTCAGTTGTATCCATACTAGTTAATTAAAAAAATCTGAAGGACCTATAGAAAATGTAAAGATTTTATAAAGATTGTGTTGTGTCTTGTGATATTCTTTATATATTTTCTATATAATTATAAGTCTAGGGAGAGTTTGGGTAAGTGACTGAGATGTAGTTACCCTAGTGAGAGAAAGATTGGAAATTTTAAGTAGTGTTAGGAATGTAAGTTCTCATCACTCCTAATTATGATACTTTAATAATATTTCTTCACTGTATATGTGCATCAAATATTTTTGTTTCCTTCTGTTATGTACTGTGAAATGTAAATAAGGTTAATGTTTTGGTTGTACGTGTGTTAGCGTACCACCTCCTCAGTCACACTTTCTATTTCATCTTTTGGGGCTCGCTTGGACTTAACTTTAGTTACAGGTCTAGCAGCAACAATGGGTGGTTGAAGTAGTTCCTGAGAATGTTCAGGAATGTCTTCCATGGCCTCTGCCTCAGGCAATGACTCAGCAGGACCAGTTTGGCTAATCCCATCAAACTGAGGTGGAGGGGATAATGGTTTTACAGTAATCCCTTCAGATGGGAGAGATTCAACAGAATTTACAGGCTCCATATCCTGATCTTCCTGACTATCTGCCCATATATGCCAAACATTCCAGGTTTCAGGATCCCATTTTTTCCCAATCAGTGCCCTCACTTTAACTTCAGACACCATTCTGAGTTGGCAATTTAATTGGCATTGTAATTCAACCACACTTACAGTAAGACTCTGGGTTTGGTTTTCGGCAATATCAGCTGTTACTAGAAGAAGTAAGGTATTCTTTCAGAGCACAACTGGAAACACTGATGTCTTTTATGCAGTGCTTAAGCTGAGACTCAGCAACTCTGAGCTCATTTCACTCTTTCATTACTTTGTTTAGTGTAAGGAGGACCAACCAATCAGCTTCCTTATACTCCTCATGCTGACAAAATTGCAAAAAAGTATCAAATATCTGATCACCCAGAGCATCACTTCTCACAAGTACTTGATCTGTTGGTGGTGCTATTTTGCATATTAATGTTGCCACTTCACGCCACGGATTAGCAGGGCCCTCTTTACTAACAGAGGCAGGGTCACTAGTGTCTTTAAGATTAATCAAACTGGAGAACCAATTTAGGAAGCCCATCCTTATGATTTTTGTCTCTCTAGAACCACTCTTGGTACCACATGTGTTAGACGAGGTTCTCTAGAGAAACAAAACCAGTAAAGCTTATACATATATGTATATAGAGATAAATTTATTTTAGGAAAATGGCTCACACACTTATAGAAACTGCCAATTCCAAAGTTCCTGGATCAAACGTCAAGCTGGAGGCTTTTCCCGACTCTTGCAGCTACCAGGGCTGAGGAGCTCAGAGCTGGCAGACAGTACACTGGCTGTTGACTCCAGCAAATGATGAATCCAAGATCTCCAGGCCGAATGGTGGATTGTTCAGTCATGGACAGTTGTAGGCAGCACAACAGAATCCCAATCCACAGAAGAGTGTCTCTTTTCCCAGGATGTCCATAGATAAACTGGAAGCAGACCATACTCCCTTTCAACAGATTGGCTGTTCAAAACATAATCATCTGATCCCATCATGGGAATAACCACATCACAACAGCTTAAACCATACAGAATTGTGGTCCAGCCAAGTTGACACACAGCTCCAACTATCACAGTTGATTTTCATTATTTTGTGGGTATGTGTTATAGTTCAGTTTGTGTGTCAACTTGGCTAGGCCTGGTTGAGTGGCTGGGCAGCTGATGGTAGTTACTCCCCATGATGAAACTGGCAATCAACTCCATGGTGGGATCTACCACAAGCAGCTGAGTAGCTGCTTTTGGGTATGTGGTCTGCTTCCCGTATATAAGCAGCAGCTTTGGGAATGGTCTCTAGCCTATGGCACGCTTGGACCCTGCATGTAGCTGTGTCATTGTTCAGCAGCCTGCCATGCTCTGCTGACCTTGGGACTTACAATGAACTTAAATTAATGGCCTGCCGTGTGGTTTGGTAACATTGGGACTGTGCCTTTTTACTTGTCAATCTTGGGCTTGTCAGCCTCAGCAGCCAGCAGCTGTCTGAGTGAAGAAACACCTCTAGCTTCAGTGGGCAGGGAGCAGGAGGCAGAGCTGGACCCCAAGGTTGAGGGGCTTTCACCCAGCCCCTAGAGACTGGCACTTTGAACTTGGATGCAAAGCCTCCAAACTGTAAGAGAAGAAACTCCTGTTTGTTAAGGCCATCCCATTTGTGGTATATACTTGTCAGAGCGGCAGTAGGTAACCACGGTGGTATCATACTGATATTTCTTCTGAATATAAAACTATGCAAACTTTGGCCATGTTATTCAATTACTTTGTCAAGTGTCTGATTGCTTTTCTGCATTCTGGTCCTGGACAAAATACTCATCCTTCCTTGTTGCCTCTATTCCTTATTGCCTGAAAAACTCCTGTTTAACCTTGTAGTCTTAAATACAGCATTTGTTTCATTGTGAAGAGGTTCTGCTTTCTTCATACACGTCTTTTTTTTAAATTTTTTTGAACTTTTTGTGATTTGGGTGAAATTTTACAAAGCAGATTACATTCAGCAGTTCATACCCATTTTGTTTTGTCATGTACTTCTTGAGAACTGTATTTACTTTCATGATTCTTATTCCCCAACTCAGAGTAGATGCTCTGTAAATATTTGCTAAATTAAGAAATGAGTGAATGATCAATCTTTTTTAAAAGAAACTTTATTGAGATCTGACTTATATATTATAAAATGAACAAATTTAAAGTGTACAGTTGGATGGTACTTTGTATAAGGATCACTGTAATCTAATTTTAGAATGTTTTTATCACTCCTAAAAACCTATGTCCATTAGCAATCACTGACCATTTTCACCACCTCATCTCTAGGCAACCACTAATCTACTTTCTGTCTCTATAGATTTTCCCATCCTAGATATTTCATATAAAAGGAATCATATAATATGTTGCCTTTTGTGGCTGACTTCTTTTCCTAAGGTCATCTATATTGTAGCATGTGTTAGCATTTTGTTCCTCTAGCTTGCCAAATAATTCCCCATTGTTTGTCCATTCCCCATTTTGTCTGTCCCTTCATCACTTGAGGGACATTTGACTTGTTTCTATGTTTTGGCTATTCAATTCATTTGTCTGTTTTTAAAATTTGTTTATATGAGTTGTACATGTTGTTATTGAATTGTAAGCATTCTATATATATTCTTGATACTATCTTTTATTAGATATATGATTGTAAATATTTTCTGCCTCTCTGTGGGTTGTCTTTTTATTTTCTTGATTATGTTGTTTAAAGCACAAAGGTTTTTAATATTGATGAAGTCCAATTTATAATTTTTTAAGTCACTTATACTTTTGGTATCATATCTAAGAAGTCATTGCCTAATCCAAGGTCATGAAGATTTACACCTGTGTTTTCTCCTAAGCGCTCTTTAGTCTTAGCTCTTATATTTAGGTCTGTGATTCAGTTTAAATTAATTTTTGTTTATAGGGTGGGGTTGAGGTCCAGCTTCTTTCTTTGCAATTGGATGAGCTGTTGATTCAGCACTATTTGTTGAAAAAACTGTTCTTTCCTGAATGAGTCATCGTGAATGTTTTTCTAATCGTATGCCTTTTTTTTCATGATAGTCTTTTAATTTACTTTCTGTGTTTTCATTTTTAGGTTGCTTGTCAAGTGTCCCACAAATGAAAAAAATTTCTACATCTTATGAGGAAAGACGGAAGCAAGCTACTGCTATTGTTTTACTGGGAGTGATAGGAGCTGAATTTGGTGCTGAAATTGAACCTCCCAAACTGTTGACCAGACCTCGAAGCTCTAGTCAAATTCCTGAAGGATTTGGATTGACTAGTGGTGGATCCAACTACTCATTGGCCAGACATACTTGTAAGTTTTTGCGTTTTTAATGCTGATCTATTGCTTCTCAGTACACACTATTCATCATCAAAATCTCAAAACATGTCCTGAATTTTAGCTCATCTACAATGTTTAAATGAAGTTAGGAAGCAGTACAGTCATTTGGCCCATTGTTTTTTATTTACCCAAACCTTTTTGAAAAAATTAAGGTATGGTCTTTTAAATACTTTTCTCAAAATAACACATTTCTGAGCTTTGCTTTCTCACATTTTTAGTCAAGATTCTAGCCAAAATTTATGAAAGAAGCTTCAAGGTAAAATTTCTGAAATAATTTTTGGAGAACTTTGCAGTTTGTTGTTCTGCACATGATTTTAAAAGTGAGAAATTGAGGCATAATACCAGCTTTTTCTTTTGATTTTATGTGTGTGTGTGTGTGTGTGTGTATACAAAAAGAGCACAAGTGATGAATGATCTCTGTAATTAAAAAAAATCAAATAATCCAATTAAAAGATGGGTAGAAAACACGGACAGATGCTTCACCAAAGAAGATATTCAGGCAGCTAACAAACACAGGAAGAAATGCTCTTAGCCATCGTTGTTGTTGTTGTTACGTGCCGTTGAGTCGGACCCGACTCATAGCGACCCCTCCTTGGGTTTCCAAGGCAGTATCACTATGGAAGTAGATTGCCCCATCTTCCTTCCGAGGAGTGGCTGGTGGGTTTGAACCGCCAGCCTTCTGGTTAGCAGTCAAGTGCCTTAGGCACTACACTACCAATAGCAAAGTTTAAAAAACTAGGAAACAGCAAATGCTAGTGAGGATGTAGAGAGACTAGAACCCTCATATACTGCTGGTGGGGCTGGAAAATGGTACAGTGGTATGGCACTTCCTTAAAAAGCTGGAGATAGAAATACCACACAATTCAGCAGTCCCTCTACTAGGTTTATATCCTAGAGAAATAAGAGCCATGACACAGACAGATATATGCACACCCATATTCATCACAGCACTATTCACAGTAGCAAAAAGATGGAAACAACCTAAATGCTCATCAGCAGAGGGATGGGTTAACAAATTATGGTCCGCTCATACAATATGATGATATGCAGTGTTAAAGAACAAGGATGAATCTGCAAACCAGCTTGTAACATTGATAAACTGAGAGGTCATTATATTGAGTGAAGTCAATCAGTCACAAAAGGACAAATATTATGTGACACCACTGTTGTAAAAAGTCAGGTAAAGGATGTCACACACACACAAAATATATGATGATTATCAGGTGGGAAGGAGAGGAGGGGACATCACTACCTAGAGGGAAGACAAAACAAAACAAAAATCCACCTCAGTAACCATTTTGAAATGCCTCAAATCTTATGGTCAGCTCAGAGGGCTGGTGTTACACTGCTGCCTTTAGCTGTGTGCTTGGTGATTAATAATAGGTGTGGCTGTTTTATAAGGGGGCCTTTGGGTACTTTAGTGTTAGGACTTCTTTAGATAAGGTCCACAATGTTCCTACCATATGGCAAAATCATTTCTAACAAATTGTGTTACTTTTAAGATCCAAGTATAAACATGCTGACTACAAGACATTATTTGTAGAGCAAAATGCAATGTATTCTTTTGGGTATTTGGCCTCTAAGCAAAAGATATATGTATATATGTATATATGTATGTGTATATATATGTATATGTATCTATATGTATGTGTGTGTATATGTATGTATGTATATGTATATATATGTATATGTATTTGTATATATGTATGTATGTGGACAGATGTGTGTGTATATATATGTATGTATGTATATTTCTTTGTTAGTTATGACAGCATAGAACTTTAACAGACCATTGCCACATACTTCTGTTGTAAAACCAAGGAACAAGATAGTGGCTTTTACTATTAAAACCCTCTAATAGATTTAACTGCTGCTTCTGTAGCTTTATTATTTTAAACACTCTTAATTCAACAAGTACTTATTAGTGGTCGCTAATCTCTTGATTTCTGCTTTACATTGTGAATTGGAAAGTAATAATAACAATAACACAACTACCACTGCCAGTAATAAATCAACTAGGTGTTCAGAGCACTATTTTACACCCTGATTTACATACATTGACTCAATCTTCCTGCTAATCTTTACTCTATAAATTGGGTACCTGTATTATCACCATTTTACACACATAGGCTGCTGACCACAGAAAGGAGATGGCTGTTCTTGTCTTAACCTAGTTGGTTGGTTCCAGAGCCCATTTCTTGAACCATTGGGTAAACTGCTACCCTTCAAGGATTACCACTTGAAAGGAAGTGATGTCTAACATGTGCTATCACTTTATTAGTTAAAAGCACTTTCTTTTATATGCCTTTATGTGTTTTTCAAAGAGTTGTGGTGGTGCAGTGGTTAAGGCATTCGTGCTAACCAAAAGGTCAGTGGTTTGAAACCATCATCCGCTCCATGAGAGAAAGCTGAGGCAGTCTGCTTCTGTAAAGATTTACAACCTTGAAAATCCTAGGTAGCCATGCTGCTCTGTCCTGTAGGGTCACTGGGAGTCAGAATCAACTGAACAGCAGAGGGTTTGGTTTTGAGTTGGTTTATTTAATCTTCAAAGTAGAAATTAAGACTTCTTTAAAGTGGCTCAGCTTAAAAGTGGTAAATCCTGAACTTGAACTCAAGCTGCTTTTGACCTGAAAATCCATGGCCTTTCCGTTTTCCAGCTGGGCACGCTTGCTTTCCCTCTCCTGCCATGCATGACATGCTTCTGACCACTATCTCTCAAGTCCAGCTGATTTGTGTTTTCTTAAATTCAAGCTCCCTGCCTTCCATTAGTAAAACCCTGCTCACATCTCACCCCCTCCACAAACGGTTCTTTGATGAGGCCTGCCTGTGGCACTCCAGACAGCCCAGACCTTACATATACGCTTCCTTCCTTAGAATCTTGGCATGATGATGTTAGAGTTAATGAAACTTTGATGTAATTTATTCCGGTAGCGTCAAAGTTTTTTGACCACCATTTCCCCAGTGAGTATGGATAAATGTAACCCCTTGCATGTATTTTTGTTGACCATGACAACTTTTTAATAGTAAGTTCCAACATTTACAAAAGATGTAATTTTGAGGATAATTTCAATATTGATGTTTAAAAGTAAAACTGTTGTGTAGCTCTTTTAAATGGCTCCAATAAAATATTTTCCACAACTATTTGATATACCCTTCATCATTTATTTAAAAAAAAAGCAAACCCTGTAACCAAGCTTTTCTTTAATAGTCAGAAATCTTACACCCGTGATCATTTTCCTCAAAGAGAGAAAATGTCTACCTTCACAGTTTTAGGGAAGGAATTCATTTGCAAAATTAGCATCTGAGAGTCAATTCCATTGTAATCACCTGTGTCTTAAAACTGTGTGTGCTGTGAACTAACTGTTCTTTAAGAAGCATTAATATGCTTCCATTTGAGGGGTGGTTTTTCTTTTGAAGACCACCAGTTTAGTCCAGAATGTTTTATATAATTTCTCAACAGTTGTTCTTTGAACCTTTAGTGTTCTCAAAAGTCTTAGGTTGTTTGGTGGTACATTTGCCTAGTACTGGGATTTTTCAAGATCTTTCTTATTTGAGTTGGGATGTTTTGATTGTTTTTGTGTTTACCTGTTTAAATCTTGCTGTAGTATTCTCCTGGTTGGATATCTGGATGTGTCTGTCCCTAATTTGGATTCTTTAGATTAGTCATGTATAATATTAACCTGTTATAATGTTAATATGATGGAAACTCCAATATGTATTGCCATGTTGTCTGTTTATATGGCATTTAGGATACCTTACCTGTACCTGTTGCTGTTGGGTTGACTCCAACTCATAGTGACCCTATAGGACAGAGTGGAACTGCCCCATAGAGTTTCCAAGGTTGTAAATTTTTACAGGAGCAGACTGCCACATCTTTCTCCCTTGGAGGGGCTGGTAGTTTCAAACCGCTGACCTTTCAGTTAGCAGCCAAACACTTAACCACTGTAACACGAGGATTCCTTTAGAATGCATTGCTGCCATTAAATATTTACTCATTATGGCATCTTAGTGAATGAGATAATAATAATTATCCTCAATTTAAGATAAGGCCATTAAGATACTATGGTTGAAGAACTTTGATTGCTAATGTAGTTAGAAGTGTAGATAGTAAGTTTTAACCTTCTTTATAAACCATTCTATGAAAATCATAAGGTAGACAAATCCCAATTATCCACATAATGGGAGAGAAGAGTGACATGAATGCATAATTCAAAAGCCATATTTGGTCTTAGAATACATTTTTATATTTATATTTGAATATAAATGAATCTTTTGTGGAAGTTGCACTTTACATAAAATATCAAAATCACATATTTAGAGCACAGCTGAAGAAGCCTGAAGATTAAGAGGCTTAGATGAGACCCCTCTCTTGCATCATATCTTGGGTAAACTAAGTGTCTGTCTAAATCATAGTTTCCTCTTGTGTAAAATGAAAGATGGAAGTTATCCTGTCTTAAAGGTCCCCCTAGCTGCAGTCAGTCTTTGCTTCTGAAGCAAAGTGAAAGTCACCTTCCTTACCACCTCCACCACCTTCCTGTTCCGTGCTCCATGTAGAGGTGTGTGCTCTCCTGCTTCATGTAAATCAAGTTCAGCAGAGATCCTTCTTCATTTTTTTTGAACCCACACGTGCGGCACCATGAGAACACTTCATTTAGAATATTGCCTTTTAGGTCATTCAGTTCATTCTTTGGTCTCTTCCTCATGTTTGGTAATTGTAGAATTACAGTTGTGGCATATCTGGGGTAAATCCGGTCTGAGCTCTCATTAGCTTTTTAACTTTGGGCAGGTGTCACATGTCATTCCTATAAGCTGAAAACTGACACAGATTTGTGTGTAGGAGTATTCTTGGGATCAGTACTATCTGGGGAGTGAAGGAAGCAGAATTTGGCAGGGGGAGAAGTTGGATTTGTGTTTTAGTTGCAAAGAAAACTTCAGTCCAGATCTTTGGGGGACTCTGGTGTTGGATGGCTGCAAAAACGGCACGGAGGCCACATTTCCTGACCTCCTCTAATCTCATAAGAGGAAGGCAGAATCACTATCAATAGCCCAAGGCTTATTACTGCAAGGCCAGACATGCTGCCTCCCTCCAGCCCTTTCACCAACTGTTCCTCCCAAAGCACCCACCACCTCTCTCCTGAGTTCGATAATTCACTGCAGTGGCCACACAGAACTCACAGATTACGTGGTTTATTAGGGAAGCACCAGGCTACAATTCAAGTTCAGGAAGAACGCTCAGTCTCTCTCCCAGCCCACCATCTCTCAGCCAACAGTTTCTCACAGTCTCTCCCCCAGCAGTGCATGTCCCTCGGTGTCTCACTCAGCAATGCGTGTCTCTTGCGTCTCTTTCCCAGCAGCACGTGTCTCTTTCAGCAGCACGTTTTCCTCCACCAGCAGTCAGAGAGAGAGTTCTTCCTCTAGGAGGCCTCCTTTTGAGCCTGGCAGGGTGGTCAAACTAGCCAATCATAGCATCAGAACTCTAAGCACCTGAGAGAGAGTGGGCACCTCCCAGAACATTGTTTTGTGCCACGCCCAACAGAAATACTCCAGATGGACAACTTCAGCAATCAGGAGCTCCTCAGTTGCTCATAGAAAATCCCACCTTGGAGTTTACAAAGACTTATGGGTAGAAAAGCCACACTAAGTGATTTACTACACGACAATGTCCCTTGAGAGTTGTCCTGAATCGGAGCTTGGGACTGCCCTGGAAATGGAGCAATGCAGCACTCTTAATCCTAGGACAAAGCTCACAGAGGGACTCAGCCGAGACTCGTCAGCCGCTAACACCTCAAGAGCAGTGGGAATGACTATCTCAGTCCTGAAGGAGCAAGAGACCAGTGGCCTCGGAAGCTTCCAGTACAGCATATGTGTGTCCCAGTTAACTAAAGTGTGTCCCAGTTCCCCCTTCCATCATAACAGAAATGGAGAAAGGGACTACCATATCTTTAACTCTCATCTTATCCCAACTCCATACATATTTCTTGCTACCATATGAGGCGGCTATTTTTATTTAACTTGTAGCACAAGATAAGGCTACAAAATAGGCATGGGGGCAGCATCATCTGACCTCCTCTAACTTCATAGGGGGAAACAGAATCACCATCAGCATCAACTGCTCAAGGTTGATTCCTACGAGGTAGAAGTCAGACCATCACCCTCCAAACCTTTTACCAATTCTGACACTAACCATCCTTCCCACAGCACTCTGTACTTCTCTGCTGGGTTCAGTAATTTGTTGCAGTGGCCACACACAACTCATACACAGTACTCATGATTATGGGATTTATCAGGGAAATACAGGTTATAATTCAGGATCAGGAGCAACTCAGTTCTTTGATGAAGAGAGAGCTTCTTCTCAGCCATGCCACAGGCACACTTCTCTCTGCCTCTTGGCCCTGCATCCCCTTGGCCTCTGCCCTGCTCAGGCAAGTGTTACAAAGCTCTTTGAGCTCTGCTGATAATTCTCAGAGAGGCACCCTGTACCCAGCAACCCTCCTCCCCAAAGGCTTTCAGCTTCCTTGGCTCCGTGGGCTGTGAAGCTCACTGCTCATGGGCCATGGTCAGCTGCTGAGGTCTGCTGCCATCATTTATCTACTGATGCTTCTCAGTGTCTCTCACCATCTCAGCAAAGTGCTACAGCTGTTTCTGTCTCTAGGGTTGAGGAGGTTCAGTACAGGGATCTCAGATCCAAAGAACACACTCTACTATTGGCTCTTCTTTCTTGCTAGAAGTAGGATTCCCCCCGTCTGCCTCTAGGATGGCTTGCTCATTTTAAGCCTCAGCTCACTCACTGCCATCGAGTCAGATCTAACTCTTAGCGAACGCTCCTCGGGTTTCTGAGGCAGTATCACTGTAGAAGTAGACTGGCCAACCTTCCTTCCCAGGAGTGGCTGGTAGATTTGAACTGCCAGCCTTCTGCTTGGCAGTCAGATGCCTTATCCACTATGCCACCAGACCTCCCATTTTAAGTCTAGTGGAATGGTAAAACTGATTAATCCCCATGTTAACGTTCTGTACACCTAATCTGCATGGTTCCCACCCCACAAGTGTGCCATATACCTTATTTACATTATTAACAAGCTAGCCAATCTCCTTGGTGGGCCATAAGCACCTCACATTTTCACAGTCCCATTCAGTCATCTGGTGGAAGTCACAAAGACCATGGCTAGAAGGGGCATATTAAGTAATACACTGCACCCCAATGACACATTACCAAACCAAACTAAAATCACTGCCATCAAGTCAATTCCAACTGATAGCAACCCTATAGGACAGAGCAGAACTGCCTTATACAGTTTCCAAGGCTGTAAATATTTATGGAAGCAAGTAACAGCTAATTATTGAGCATTTACTCTGTGCCAGGCATTTTGCTTTATTCTTTATGAGTATTACCTCATTTAATCTTCTCATCCTATCAGATAAATCCTACTTCTGTTCCCATTTGTCAGGTGAGAAAAGTGAAGCTGTACCAAGTACTGAGAAAAACACACACTAAAGATTTGTAAAACTGGATTAAACTTTAATTGTTCTGACAATAATTGAGGACATGAGTTAAATGTTTTATTTAAGATTATACTACAAAAAGTGCCAAACCTGTACTATAACACCTGTTTTCCAACACTAAATCTGTGTATATCACCACTTCCTACCCTCTTCTTGTGTTATAAACAAATAAGATTCAAAAGGAGGGCAGAGCAAGTTGGCAAAGTGAGTAGACACTCCCGTTTACTCCCCTAGCAACTAACCTACTGTACGACAGATGGAAACAAGCCCAGACTAAGATCTCAGAACTCTGAATGGCAGCTGAGGTGCTGAAGAATCATGTGAATCCAGATGTGGGGGAGAGGAGGAGCGGGGACGGTACAGAAGCTGGGAGAAGCCACTCTCTCACTTCTGCAGCACTTGGTCATCACAGCCATTGGAGAACAGGCTGGGCAACATCCCAGACAGGGAATACAGAAAAAGAGCCAATCTGAGGAACCTGTAGCTCAGTGTTTTAAGTTGACATATATTGGCTATGGGAGTTTACAGGTCCACATTGGGGTGGGGGTGAAGGGAAACCATGGGGCTATGAGAGAATGCTTTTGAATCTCACTGAGGCCTGAGACACATGGGCACTAGGACCAGGAGGAACTGCAGGGGCAGCAGGGTGAGGGGAGTACGTTGGACAAATGGACAACAAAAAGGGAGTTGGCTAGTTTCCTACCCACAGTGGGATATTGAGGAAGAGCCAGTACAGGTGCACCCATGAGGGAAAAATAGCATTCACCACAGGAAAGTCAAGGCCCACTGCTTAAATCAGCACCTGCAACCAGCTAACCCCCCCCCCCCCATGCATGTGTATTGAATTCCAGAGATCAAGCATCCAGAACTCCTGAATGAGCACTGAAAAAAACTCAGCATAAGAGTGTCCTATATTATCTCTCAGGAGAAGTTACCAGGCCCACTCACTTTGGCTCAATTCTGACTCCTAGAGACCGTGTAGGGTGGAGTAGAGCTGACACATCTGGTTTCCAGGGCTGTGAGTCTTTGCAGAGACAGGCTGCCACTTCTTTCTCCCATAGAGTGGCTGGTGAGTGTGGGCCCTGGCCTTTCACTTGGCAGCCAAGCACTTGGTTACTGAACCACCAGGGAGCCCAATCAGGAAAAATTCCCATGAGAAACAGAATACAAAATTTAAAGTTAAAAGAAAAAAAAAAAAAGTTAAATGGCCCAAATTCAACAACAACAAAAAATGTATATAGTAAAACACACAAAATCACAAAAGCAAAACATGAAGAAGAGGAAATTTCTCCTATGGAGAGCAGACTAATAGAATGAATTAAAAATTTTCAGACTGTGGTACTAAATATGTTTTAAGAAAGCAAAAAGCACACAGAAAACCTAGCAGAGATCAGGAAACAAACACAAGAACAAAATGAGAGACTCAAAAAGGAAATTGAAAACATCAAAAAAAAACGAATAAAAAAAAAAAAAAAAAAAAAAAAAGAGTGCTACTGAAACTGAAGAATATGCAACTAAATTAGAGTTGAAAACAGAAGAAAGAATAAATTAACTAGAAGATAAAATGACTTCACAAGTCTCAAGAGAAACAAGAGAAACAAGAGAAAAGAATAAAGAAAAGCAAACAAACCCAAATGGAAATATGGGATTCAGTTAAGAAACCTAATAGAATTTAGAATCCCAGAGCACTATTACAGCAGTAAGTGCATGAAAACATTTTTTCCAAGAGCTAATCAGAGAATTTCTCAGACCTGAACAGAAAACCAAGCCTGAGAATACAGGAAGGTACACCAACTCCATTTAGAAGAAACACACAAAAAATAAATTCTGCAACATACTTAATAAAATTCCTAAAAACCAACTATAAGGAGAGAATCCTGAAGAGAGCAAGAGAAAAATGTAACATACCAAGGGTCTTTTATAAGAATCAGTGCAAATTTCTCCACAGACTGTAGAGGTCAGAAAACAATGGAGGAACATATATAAAATGCTGAATGAAAACAATTGCTAACCAAGAATTTTTTACCCAGCAAAGCTGTATTCAAAAAGGGGAAATTAAGGCATTCCCAAACAAATAGTAGCTCTAGAAATTTATCACCACCAGAAATGCTTGCAAGTACAACTCAAGGGAACACTCCAAATGGAAAGTCAAGAACATAAGATACTATATATATATATATATATATATATATATATATACACATATATATATATATATGAAATAAGAGAGAGAGAGCTCCGAAAAAACGGAACCACATGCGCAATCATAAGGCCCAAGTATGATATTTTTACAGAATAAATTCAGTAATTAAATCCCACAAACAGTACAATATCAAGTTTGTAAGAAGAAATAGGTACAAAGTAAAAGTATAACGTATAGGTTGTATATTGATGGTAATGGATACACACCAACAGAAATTGGGGAGGTTCATATTCATGCCCATTCCAAAAGAAGGTGATCTGACAAAATGCAGAAATGATCAAACAGTATCATTAATATCACACTCAGGTAAAATTTAAGATAATTTAAGTAAGATAATTCTAAAATGGTTACAGCAGGGCGTTGACAGAAATTCAAGCCAGATTCAGAAGAGGATATGGAATGAAGGATATCATTCTGATGTTAGATGAATCTTTGCTGAAAGCAAAAAATACCAGAAAGATGTTTACCTATGTTTTGTTGATTGTACAAAGACATTTGACCATGTGAATCATAACTAATTATGGACAAAATTATAAAGAATGGGAATTCCAGAACACTTAATTGTGCTCATAAGGAACCTGTACATAGACCCAGTGGCACTTGTTCTAACAGAACAAGGGGATACTGTGTGGTTTAAAATAATAATAATAATAAAACTGTGTTTCTGATTTGTATCTTTCACCATATTTATTCAGTCTGGATGCTAAGCAAATACTTGGATGAGTTGAATATATGGAAAAGAATGTGGCATCATGACACAATCTTGCTTGCTGAAAGTGAGGATGAAAACCCACTTATTTATATTTTGTCTGTGGCTGCTCAGTGCTGCAGTGGCAGAATTGTATCATTGATGAAGATGAAAGACTACAGCCTCCAGTTTGGATTACACCTTAATATACAGAAAACAAAAATCCTACAACTGGATCAATAAGCAACATACTAAGGAACGTAGGATATATTGAAATGTCAAGGATCTCATTTTATTTGGATCCACAATCAAGGCCCATGGACATAGCAATAAAGACATTACATGATGTATTGCATTGGGTGAATGTGCCTCAAGAGACCTCTTTTAAAGTGTTAAAAAGTAGATGTCACTTTGATGACCAAGGTGCTCCCTATCCAAGCTATGATATTTTCAGTCACTTCATATAGATGCAGAAGGTGGATAATGAATAAGGCAGACTGAAGGAGAATTGATGTCTTTGAATTATGCTGTTGGTGATGACTATGGACTGCCAGAAGAATGAACAAATCTGTCTTGGATTAAGGGCAGCCAGAATGTTCCTTAGAAGGTAGAATTGTGAGCCTTCATCTCACGTACTTTGGACATGTTATCAGGAGGGACCAGTCCCTGCAGAAGGTATCATTCTTGGTACCGTGGAGTAACGATGAAGAGGCAGACCCTCAACAAGATGGACTGACACATTGGCTGCAACAATAGACCCAAGCACAGCAACGATTGTGAGGATGGCACGGCACCGGGCAGTGTTTGGTTCTGGTGTGTGTAGGGTCCCCGTGAGATGGAACCAACTCAGCAGCACCTGTCAACAACACGTGCTACTCTCAGCTAACTCCTTAGGCAGTTTATCCTTTTTGTTTGCTTTGTTATTCTGGAGCTAGATTGCTTAGGTGTGAATATGTATATTACCACACAGTACTGTGTGGTCTGAAAACACCTTATCCTTAACTAAAAAATGGAAGTAATGATAGTATCTACCTGGCAGAATTGTTGTATTAAGTGAATTTATTTAAAAAGTGCCTGAGACGTAAGTGCTTTGCTGGTGGGTTTGAACCGCCAGCCTCTGTTATAAATGTTAGCTATTATTATTTTTACTAAAAAGTTCATAGGTGAATGGAGAAAAGAAACAGCTCCTTTTACAGCATCTGCTGTATCTTAGGACATTTACATGTCTATATACTACTTAAAAAAAATCTCCAAGAACCTTATGAGGTAGGTGTTATGAACAGCATTTGATAAAAAAAATAAAACCAAACTCACTGCCATCAAGTTGGATCCAACTCTTAGTGAAGCCTCCTTGGGTTTCCAAGGCAGTATCACTACAGAAGTAGATTGCCCAATCTTTCTTCTGAAGAATGGAGTGGCTGGTGGATTTGAACGACCAGCCTTCTTGTCAGCAGTCAAATGCCTTAGTCACTTTGCCACCAGAGCATTTGATAGATGCGTGAAAATTATGTAACTTTCTTTAGGTTATCTGCCGTGTAAGGAATTTGAATCCATATGTGTTTTTTCCTGAAGACCATGTGTTTTTCTACAACAAATTCTTACTGCATCTATCTGTGGTAAAGTACATTGGGCCCTGGGGGGGAAAAAAAAAACAAAAACTCACTGCCATCGAGTCGGATCCCACTCATAGGGACCCCTTCTTGGGTTTCCGAGACAGTATCTCTACGGAAGTAGATTGCTCAGTCTTCCTTACGATGAGTGGCTGGTGGGTTTGAACCGCCAGCCTTTTTGTTAGCAGTCAAATGCCTTAGGTACCACACCACTGAGTTTATATAAAAATAGACTTTTTTTGGGGGGGCACATTATTATACACATGCTTAAACACTGTATTTTTATAATTTGAAATTTTTCAATTAGCTAAATTTCTATGTATTTATGACTTTTATTTCTCACTTTAACCACGTAAATGTACCAAGCTGAGATCAAATGGAAATTTTGACTACTCATTATGCTTTTATTTGTAAATAACTTAAGTGTAACAACTTTATCATTCTTAACTGAGTTCTGACACTTGCATTATAGGCCCTATCTTCATGATGTAATTTTATGCGCATTCTCTAAAAATAACTTTAATTTGCCATCTCTTTTTGCTAACTCACTGCACTCTGTGCTTTGACTTCATTTTCCATAAAATGAGTTGGACAAGGTTATTTCTTCTTTTTTTTTTCTTTTTTAATTGTGATTTGGGTGAGGATATACAGAGCAAATTAACTTTCCATACCGCAGTTCACATACACTTTGTCTCATGACATTGACCACAGTTTACCACAATGCAACAGCTCCCCTCCCACCTCCTCCCCACAGTTACTTCTTCCCAGTGTCCATCCCTCCATGGGCTCCTGCCCCCTGAGTTGTCTCCCTGTACTTAAGCAGCCCTTCTTTCTCCCATGATTGTTCTCTCCAAGGAGCATATCTACCTGAGGTAAATGTTCAACTCATATGGTGTCTTTTGTTTGGCTGGAAACCACAGGTGTGGGTTCAATTCCAGACCTGAAGGGCAGCTAGGGGCCATAGTCTCAGTGGTTCCACCAGGCTCTATTGG
>NW_006921616.1:12778989-12812682 GCF_000298275.1 Orycteropus afer afer | reverse complement strand
GGGAGCAGAAGAAGGAAAGCTTGGTGTTGCTAGGGTTGGTTTCTAGGGCTTTGCATAGGGTATTATTGATGATGTAGTTATTTACAAGACCGCGGCTCAGTCCCAGGAAAGATTCCCATCATTAGGGAGTTGCAGCCCTCCACCAGGCTCAGGCATGCTCAAAGGCCCCGCCTCTGAGGCCCCCCAGCACCAAAGAGCCAATCCATGGCAAATTCCCGGGACTGCACTCAGCCATGGCCCCCTCTCTCTCCCTGCCCCGTCTTCCTGCGGCACTGGTGCAATTCCACCAGACCTCTAATGGCTCTGGAGTTTGTCTGTGATACCACCCACCTGCGGCACCAAAGATGCACGCAATTTCAGCTGTGTTGGTGTCGGGGGAGTACCTGCCAGCAAACTGCGGTCCCGTTATCTGTGACAAAGATAAGCACGATGTCTCCTGGGCTGACTCGAGCCCACCCAGTGACCTGCTGAGAGGGGAGGGAGCTCACCTCCCTGGCAAAACAGTGAGCTCTCTGCCTGAGCCTCAGAGGTGGTGCATGCGCCCGCCTGCACCCAGATGACCCAAATCACCAACAAAATCAGGTGCTGGAGGCAGATCCCTGGGGCCGCCTGCTGGGACACTGGAGTGATTGCTGGCATGCTGACACAGGGTGTCTTCTTTCCTGGCTCATGGGGATCCCAGGTGGCCATCTTCTCCTGCCAGTCAGTGACCACCCAAGGGAAATTTCCACTGGCCTCTCTCAGCTACCTGTCCGTGGTCCACCAGGTAGTTCTTTCTTAAATAATCTCCCTGTGCCTTTCCTCTAATTCTGCTCTTCTGTGTTGGTGCAGTCTGATTCAGTGAGCTGTTCAGAGCACCAAAACTCCTAATTCAAACTGCTGTACCTAGTTTTTCAAGCACTTAGATGGTTAAAGGAAATAGTGTGGTGCTTACTGACGAGACTCCATTTTGAATCCTACCTTATCAGCTTTTATAGCTTTCAGTAGTCCACAACTATGGCATATGGTTGAAGCTGAACATCTTTAAAGTGTTTTTCTGCCCTCCCTCCTTATGGGAGCTCTGGTGGCATAGTGCATTTGACTGCTAACAAGAAGGCTGGCGGTTCAAACTCACCAGCCACTCCTCAGAAGGAAGGTTGGGCAATCTATTTCCATAGTGGTACCACCTTGGAGTACTCATGAGGAATCTGTACCTTGACCAGGAGGCTGTCATTTAAACGGAACAAGGGAACACTGCATGGTTTAAAATCAAGAAAGGAGTGTGTCAAGGTTGTATCCTTTCCCCACACTTATTCAATCTATATGCTGAGCAAATAATCCAAGAAGCTGGACTATATGAAGAAAAGCGTGGCATCAGGATTGGAGGAAGAATCATTAACAACCTGAGATATGCAGACGATACAACTTTGCTTGCTGAAAGTAAGGATGACTTGAGGCACTTACTGATGAAGGTTGACGAATACAGTCTGCAGTATGGATTACGTCTCAATATAAAGAAAACAAAAATCCTCACAGCTGGACCAATGAGAAGCATCCAATAAATGGAGAGAAGATTGAGGTTGTCAAAGAATTCACGTTTCTTGGTTCTACAATCGATGCCAATGGAAGCAGCAGTCAGGACATTAGACGATGTGTAGCACTGGGAAGGTCAACCGTGAAGGAACTGTTTCAAGTGCTGAGGAGCAAGGATGTCTCCTTGAGGACTAAGGTGCATCTGACACAAGCCATGATATTTCCAGTCGCCTCATATGCATGTGAATGCTGGACAATGAATAAGGAAGACCGAAGAAGAGTTGATGCTTTTGAGTTGTGGTGCTGGTGAGGAATGCTGAAAGTACCATGGGCTGCTAAAAGAACTGACAGAACTGTCCTGGAGGAAGTGCACCCGAAATGCTCCTTGGAAGCAAGCATGGCCAGACTTCGTCTCACCCACTTTGGTCATGTTGTCAGAAGGGACCATTCCCTGGAGAAGGATGTCGTGCTTGGTAGGGTGGAGGGTCGACGAAAGGGGGAGGCCTTCAATGAGATGGATTGACATGGTGGCTGCGATGATGGGCTCAAGTATAGCAGGGATCATGGAGCTGGCGCGGGATCGGGTAGTGTTTCATTCTGTTGTGCATGGGGTTGCTATAAGTCAGAAATGACTCGATGGCACCTAACAACCACCACCTTGGAAACCCAAGGAGGAGTTGCTCTGAGTCAGATCTGACTCGACAGCAGTGAGTTTTTTTCCCTCCTTGTGGTTACCTCATCTCAGCTCACTATGCAGCAGCTTTTTCCACATACAGCTCATTCTCTATACACATCCAGCTTCATGGACTTGTGTTATGTTGAACATAGTTGTACTGCAATCCAGAAGTCAGCAAACTATATCCTGTGGACCAAACCAGCCCCTTAATTGTTTTTGTAAATAAAGTTTTATTGGAACACAGCCACACCCACTTGTTTATATTTGGTCTATGACAGTTCCATGCTACAATGGCAGAGTTGAATGGTTGCTACAGGCTATGACCTGGAAAGCTGTAAATATTTCCTATCTGGCTGTTTACAGAAGAAGGTTTGCCAATGCCTGAAAAATTTGTTAGTGGTCCTTTCTTGCCATTTAATACACAAAAGGGCTTTGAGGTGACTCTGAAAAAACTACTTCACTAGCTAAGTATGACATCTGCAGTAGTTTGAGAGCTGTGTCTATATAGGACTTTAAGTAGTACCAAGGCTTTATAACCATTTTTTGGTCTAGAATGTGATACATCACTGGTACAAGATTCTTTTTGCCAGCTGTCTCACATGTAAACTGGTTACCTTGATTCAGTTTTCAGTTTGGGTTCACAGTTCAATATCCGTGATTCCTTGTACTGGCTACCTGAGTAGCAGATTCAGTGACAAGTTTTAGCATTGTATTGCCAGCAACAGCTATTTGTTTTTGCATAGGGCATGACGTTTGTATATCTAGTTCTTAAATAACCCTGCTCTGGAGTTTTCTGACAGCTCTGCAGGTTGGGTCCTTCTCGTTTTTATGCCTTATTCTATGTGTGCTCTAGAATCTTTGCCAGTAACTTATTTCTGTTTCTGTAAGTTTAGATAGTTTTATGTCAGGAAGGGACAATGGATAGCCTAGTCTAACCACCTCAAGAGCTACAAAACTTTTGATGGTTTTTTCAGAAACAAGTGAACAGAAACATTTTGTGAACTTGTTTTAGATTCTCTGCCATGTCATTTAGAAAACATAATTTCTAAGACTGTTGAATTGTTGTGACCCAAGTCTATTTTATTTCTTTACACTTTGTTGCATGGCCATACAACACGTGCTGGTGAACTTCTTGTTGTTGTTGTTGTTTTGTGCCGTCAAGTTGGACCCGATTCATAGCGACCCCTCCTTGGGTTTCCGAGGCAGTATCACTCCGGAAGTAGATTGCCCAACCTTCCTTCCAAGGAGTGGCTGGTGGGTTTGAACACCAGCTGAACCACCAGCCTTCTGGTTAGCAGTCAAGTGCCTTAGGCACTACGCTACCAGAGCTCCTACTGGTGAACTTGGTGCTGCCCAGTTCTACTGGTAGGTGCCAGACCCTTTGTGTGTGTGAAATCAATCAATAAAAAACATGTCTAATACTGCATTCTATAGCTTTTGTAGAGTTTTTCATCTTAACTAGAAGTTTTTCTTTTATTACATGACTTATGAGATATCTTTGATAATCTTTTTGAACATGTATCATTTGTTTACCTGGATCCTTATGGTATGACACATTGTCCAATATAGAAAGCATCCAAGTGGTTAAAAACAACAACCAAAAAAGGTATGATTATTTCAAGAGAACTGAAAAATGGCATTTATAAAATTCAGGTAAGGGCTCTTAGTAAACAACGAATAGAAAGACTTCATTTACATGATAAAGAACATTATGCTGAAACTACCAGCCACAGCCAGATGCCTTAGCTACTGCACCACCAGCTCACCATACACCTTCCTTAATTGTATCCTATTGGATACATTCTAACAGGATGTGGCTGCCATCCTGCTGTTGTTTAGCATGAGCATTTTAGCTGATGCAGCACAACAGGAAATGAGAGTGTTGAATACTGGACAGGTTATGATGTGTACTTGGAAACTTAAAGGTATCCAGCAAGACACATACCCACTGAGAGAAATCAGTAGCTTCTCTATATATTCATGAGCAGAATAAAATTTTAAAAAATATAAAAATCATATATTTTAAAAGCCTACAAACTAATAAGACCCTAAAAACTGGTCAGAGAAAGACAGTTTCATAAAATATTGGCAAGACTATGCACTGAAATTTCATCATAGACTGAGTGCAGATGGCAAAAAAAAGAGAAAAAGCTCAGTTTACCTAATAAAGAATTTCAAAATGGCAGGCATAGCTTTCAACACTTCGATTTTTAAAAATTAAAGATTTATGACATCTTAAGTCAATGAAATTCAAAATAACAAAGAGATACCATTTTCAATAGTTTACTTACAAAATTAAGGGTTTATGACATACAGAAGATGTGACAGGTATGAGAAAATGAGCATTCCTATTTATTGTTGAAAACCATGTAAATTGGTGCTGGTTCTTTTAAGGATAATGTGATGATATTTATCAACATCTAAAATATTCTATCCTTTGATATAGCATAAGGCGCTTTTTTAGGGAATGACATTTATCGGCATTATTCTGTAATAGCTAACGTTCTTACATTTTCTCTACTAATAGAAGACTTATTTATATACATTGTGGTACACTCATACTGTAAAATACTAATGTACCAGTTAAAAAGAACAAGGGAGACCTGCATGTACTAATATAGAAACAGTTCTAAGATACATGAAGTAAAAACATAATTTAATATTAATTTATAAAAATTAGAACATCATTTAATACTATCCACTTCTAAAAATTGTGTATAAGTGTGAATAAATAGAAAAAAATCAGGAAATTTATTTAGCAGTGTGTTAAATTATTTTTTTTTTAAAGAAAATTTTTATGGTGAGTGCATGTTCATGTAATTAGATGCTAAAATTTAAAGACAAATAGTAAAAAAAAAGAGATCTCAATTATCATGGTAATTAAAGTCACATAGCTAAGACAAACTTAAGAAAATTTCAAGAACTACACAATCTTACTAAGGGAAATGTAATACCATATTTCTACTGTGTTGCTCAAATTTCTGCAATTTTAAGGCATCTTTCATTTTACACTTCCAAGCTGATTGTTTTGTTTTTTTTTTCCCTCCATGTACCCACTGCAAGTAAGTATTGTGTTCCTGGAACCCAATTGAGGAAAGCCACCTTTTGAAATTAGGTCCCTGTACTTCTCATTTTTTAACTTTAGTTTATATTTTACTGTTCAAAGATCAGTCTAAATTGCACAGGCCTGCAACTGATCTTGACTAGATTCAGTACATAATAAAGAAATGCTTTTTGAATTTATAATTTCTGGTCATCACATAACCTCCAAGAATAAATGAGTTTTTCATTTCCATTGAAAAATGTTAACACATTGATAAACAGATAATTTGAGAAATAACCCCTGAGAGTTCAGTATTTACTCAAGTTTTGACTTGTGTGTGTCTGTGTGATGTGGATCTGATTAAAGCCCCATAGAATTTCTCCTGCAAGCAAATAGGATTCAAGTCATGCTTAATTAAGTGCTCTCTAAATTGAGCTCACTGGATGTATAGGTATAAGAAGTAAAATGTGGTTTAATGGATGATCTCATTGTCATTTAGGCATCTTCATAAATGTTTACTGTTAATCAGAAATTTCACCATGCCATTTCTAGATTAAATTAGGCTGGATATTCAAGAACTATCATAGTGTCTGAAATGTACTACTTCACAATAGTATGGAGAAAAGAGGAAGAAGAACTTTTTGGAAGACCATGAAAGCTATGGAGTAGTCTTCACCCAGAGGAGTGAAAGCAGTGATGTTGATTCCCATTAATTCTTGAAGGGAAGCTGGGAGGAGGGGAAGTAGATCAGTCAGAAATAGAATCCACATCAGTTATCTGAACGGGAAATTTCAATATAAAAAATTGCTTACTACTAAGAAATTGGTTGACTAGTAAATGTGGGATAAATACTTAACGTGGGTAGGTGCTAACAGAAAGACTGGAGGTCCAAGTCCATGCAGAAGTGCCATGAAAGAAAGGCCTGGGGATCTTTTTCCAAAAAAATCAGCCTTTAAGGACCCTGTGGAGCACAGTTCTACTCTGACACACATGGGCTCACCGTGAGCTGGTGTCAACTTCACAGCAACTAGTGGCATTAGTAAAGGAAGTAAGAGACTCTTCGAGGTCCAGAAGTAGCAGATGCAAAAGAGCAGCTGCTACCTCTGGGATGAGGAAGAGTGGATAATAAAGGAAGTAAGGCTAGGAGAGGCCCTCTTCTTCCAAGGGCAAGAGGATCACTTCAAAGAGGGCATGGCTACCACAGGAACGCCTAGCCTACAAGTGTTGAAAATACTTGTGAGAGGGCATACAGAGTGGCCAGCTGTTGTCTGAAGAACGTGGGCAGGTTGGAACTGGTCCAGAAGATTTGCGAGTGGAAGCTGGAGCTCTTCAGAAGCAGCCCACTGTTACTGAAGGGTTGGGCAGGCCAGAGCTGCTTGGAAGGGAAGTGTCTTTCTGGTGCTTTTCATTCGGAGGGTGGCTCCATTGCGCTGTCTTGCTAAAGCTGAACATTCCACCAGCTGGCAAAGCAGGTGTTTATAGGGCCCAGCTCAAATATTACAAAGGAGGGGGAAAGAAAAGTAGATTTGGATCTGAGACACTGCACATTGCTAACTGGTCCAGGAGAGTATAATTATAATTCTAAGATAAGTTGTGTTGTTGTTAGGTGTCCTCAAGTTGGTTCCAACTCATAGTGATACTGGGTACAACAGAATGAAATTCTACCAGTCCTGCAGTGGCCTCACAGTTGTTGCTGTGTTTCAGCCCATTGGTGCAGCGCTGTGTCAAGGCATCTTATTAGTGAGGGTCTTCCTCTTTTTCACTGACCCTCTGCTTTACCAAGCGTGAAGTCCTTCTCCAAGGACTGGTCCATCCTGATAGCATAGCCAAAGTACATGAGATAAAGTCTTGCCATCCTTGCTTGTCAGGAGCAAGGATGGCAAGACAAGCTATATTGATTACAAGACAAGTTTGTTCATTGTTCCGACAGTCCATGCTATATGTGATGTTCTTCACAAAAACCATGATTTAAAGGCATCATTCTTCTTTAGTCTTCCTTATTCATTGTCTAGCTTTTGCACACATATGAGGCTATTGAAAATACCATGGCTTGATAAGGTGCATCTTAGTCCTCAAAGTAGTAACATCTTTGCTTTTTAACACTTTAAAGAAGTCTCTTGCAACAGCTTTGCCAGATGCAATATGTTGTTTGACTTCTTGACCAATCAGTGGTGTTGATTGTGGATCTAAGTAAAATGAAAACCTTGACAACTGCATCTTTCTAGTATTCTCTGCTTTCAGCAAAAATCCACCTGACTTACATTGGCAATGATGTTCCTCAGCTCATGTCCTTTTCTGAATTTGGCCTGAATTTCTGGAGGTTCCTTGTCTTTTCTCCATGTATTATGATGTTTCTTATTGGTCCACTTGTTAGTTTTATTTTCTTTAGTTGAGGTATAATCCATAGTAATGGCTGTACTCTTTGATCTTCATCAGTAAGTACTTCAAGTCTTCTTCACTTCCAGCAGGCAAGGTTATGTCATATGTATCTCAGGTTGTTAATGAGTCTTCCTCAAATCCTGATGCCACATTCTTCTTCTTCTTATACTCCAGCTTCTCCAAGTATATGTTCAGCATCCAGATTGAATAAATATGGTGAAAAGATACAACTCTGACACACACTTTTCTTGATTTTAAACCATGCAGTGTCTACTTATTCTTTTCAGATGACTACTTCTTGGTCTATGTATAGGTTCCACATGAGTATGATTAAGTGTTCTGGAATTCCCATTCTTCTCAATGTTATCCATAATTTGCTATGATCTACACAATCGAATGCCTTTGTATAGACAATAAAACACCAGTAGACATCTTTCTGTTATTCTCTGCTTTCAGCCAAGGTCCATCTGAATCAGCAGTGATAGTTCTCATTCCTCATCCCCTTAAGAATCTAGCTTGAATTTCTGGCAGTTCCTATTAATGTATTGCTGCAACCATTTTAGAATTCTTTTTAGCAAAATTTTACCTATGTGTGATATGAATGATATTGTTTGATTCTGTTGGATCACCTTTCTTTGGAATGGGCATGAATATGAATCTCTTCCAGTCAGTTGGCCAGGCAGCTGTCTCCCAGATTTTTTGGCATAAACTTGTGAGTAACTCCAGCGTTGCATTGGTTTGTTGAAGCATCTCAGTTGGTGTTCTGTCAATTCTGGGAGCCTTGTGTTTTGCCAGTGTCTTCAGTGCAGGGTAGATTTCTTCCTTCATTACCATCAGCTCTTGATTATATACTACTGCAATGGTTGAACATTGACCAGTTTGTTTTGGTACAGTGATTTTGTGTTCCTTCCATCTTCTTTGATACTTTTTATATTGTTCATTATTTTGCCCAAAGAATCCTTTAACATGAGGCTTGATTAATTTCTTCAGTTCTTTCAGCTTGAAAAATGCCAAGCGTGTTCTTACCTTTTGATTTTCCAACTCCAGGTCTTTGCATATTTCATTATAATACTTTACTTTGTCTTCTCAAGCTGCACTTTGAAATATATTCAGCTCTTTTATTTCATCATTTCTTCCATTCATGTTAGCTACTCTGTGTTCAACAGCAAGTTTCAAAGTCGCTTCTGATAACCATTTTGGTCTTTTCTTCCTTTCCTGTCTTTTTAGTGACTTTTTGCTTTCTTCATGTGTGGTGTCCTTGATATAACCCCAAACCCATCTGGTCTCTCTGGTCATTGGTGTTCAGTGCATCAAATCTGTTATTGATTTGGTCTCTAAATTCAGGTAGGATATACTCAAGGTCCTACTTTAGCTCCTGTGGACTTGTTTTAATTTTCTTCAGCTCCAACTTGAACTTGCATATGAGCAATTGGTGGTCTGTTCTGTACTTGACCCCTGGCCTTGTGCTGACTGATGATATGGAGCTTTGTCATCATCTCTTTCCACCAATGTAGTTGATTTGATTCCCTTGTACTCCTGTGTATTCTAAGGCATATAGTCTCATAAATTAGAACTTTCACATCACTAACATTCCATTCATTGGTTGCTCATTTATAAGGACCTACCTAACGTTCTCCTAGGGAAGCTCTGGTAGCATAGTGCCTAAGGCACTTGACTGCTAACCAGAAGGCTGGCGGTTCAAACCTACCAGCCACTCCTCGGAAGGAAGATTGGGCAATCTACTTCTGTGGTGATACTGCCTCGGAAACCCACGGAGGGGTTGCTAGGAGTCGGGGCCAACTCAACGGCACATAACAACAACAACAACATTCTCCATAAATATTTTTGAACCTAGTTATGCTAAAGTTACTGTGTCAGATATGAGAGCTCTACCAAGAAATTGTTCCCTATTTTGTTTCTTCTTTCTGAGAAATAGTATTAGCATAGCTATGTAGATCTCTAAGCAGTATAGTCATGGAAGCATAGAAAGGGGTAAGTTTAAAATAAGAAATAGGCCTGACCTCAAGTAAAATGAATTGTGTAAGCACATTTTGCATTTACAGATAAATAAATGATACTTGTCAACTGTGATCCCCAAATTTGCATTTTAGTGGCCTAGTAATGTCTCATCCCTTACCTTCTACTTCTCAGGGATGATGATAGTGATAAGGAGTATTTAATGATTTGTTAAAACAAGATCAGATCTTTGATTATAGTGTACAGTAGATGTACTAATTCTATATTTAACTTTTATTTGCCTTTTAATTGCTATAGATTTCTGTGCCTGCTACTAGCCACTTTATCAGACTGAAGAAATGGTTCCTATAATCTCTTATCCTTAGTCCCAGTGGACATTACAATGTATTTTCTCCAAAATAGAAAGGCAGTCCAGTTCCATTATATGTTGTAAAATGTTTCAGTGCCATCCATTTTAGCTGTGGTTGTCAGTTCACTGGGACAGCATTCTGGGAGTTAACAAAGACTAAATATGGCAAGCAGAGGATTAACTAGTGGTTTTGTGTTGAACAGTTTAAAGAAGGGATTCTATTGGCAGGTAGTGAGTTCCTCAGACTTTCAAGCACGAGAAAAGAATTTCAGGCCAAGAGTAGGTAATGTATTAAGCGCAAGCTCATTTAAAATTCTACTTTGTCTGACTGACCGTCACATTACAGAGTAGTCTGCTCAGAATGTCTCCAGTGTCATCTCCATGACCTCCCTGAGCTTCGGCAGCAATTGGCTTGAGTGGAGCAGGCCACTCCGTTTCTGGGAAGAGAAGAGTTCTGGGCAGTAGCACAAGTCCTAAAATATTGATGTGGCCACTCCTGAAGTACAGCATTATGATACAGTTATATGCAGCATGTCATTCAAGCTGTTTTCATTGCCCAGAAATCATATGCTGAACCTATAGGTTGTCAATCAAGGTAATTTTGGTAACTGCAAAGTATAGTTTGCCTTTGTGGACATTTATATATAATTATATAATATGCTTATCCAAACAATTTGATATTTTTAAAATGCTAAACAAAGACTGAAAAGCTACTGCCTTTTATATTCTAGGACCTGCCTTCAATCATGTATATATAGTCATCCATATGAACACAAGTAGAAGCCCCTTGTAATTCTTCTTAAATGTTTATGTTGAAATGTAATGATGATTATACGAGTATCAAGAACTTAGACTATACCGTATGGAGTTGCCATTTTTGTAAGTCAAAAAGGGTCAAATATTGGCAATTCCACATGCTTCTATTTAATAGTGAAGTATCAACTGTGCTAGGATTTAGAAGAGTATCAAGTTATTAAAGAAAATTATATTAACTTTTATTAGACAAATCGCTAACAACTGGACCCAGGACCAAGTGATATGACTGTTAAGGAAAGTAAAAGCTTTGAGTGATTTATGACTTGGTCCTTTCTGAAATGATGTAAAGGGAGTGTGATCCTCATCACTGTGTTGACAGAAACTATTTTGGCCAACAGATTTTTCACCCTTGAAACCATGTGTTTGATGTCTATGATTATGTAAGTCCTTGCAGATAAGTTCTATCAAATTTGCTTTCATGATTGCCTTCCAAATGCTTTGCCACCTTTCTGATTTTATGGTATCTTAGTCTCATGGTGGTGCTGGTGTTAGTGCCGAGAGTTGTTATTTGCTGTTGTTTTCTACTTAATGACAACTTTGCCTGAAAAGATGGTGCTAGAAGGCAAATGCCTCATCCACCTTTGAGGCCCTGCATTCTCTACTGCTCTACCTTGTTATTCTGATACTTTTTAACAATGGTGTTTCGCTAAGGTCTCTCAATTCTGTGAATGCAGTTGTGATTAACCTGATATATCTATGGTCTTCATTATTTTGGGAAAGCACACTTGTTCTTTTGGGAGGTGAACTATGGGTTGTTGTTGTTGTTGTTAGGTGCTGTCGAGTCATTTCTGACTCATAGCGACCCCATGCACAGCAGAACGAAACAGCAGAACTATGGGTAGTGAGTATCTATTAATACAACAGTGGCCAGTGAGCATACTTCCTTTTTCATTTTTAATGGAAGTTGGGAAGAAGCTCTGGTGGCATAGTAGCTAAGGCACTTGACTGCTAACCAGAAGGTTGGTGGTTCAAACCCACCAGCCACTCCTCGGAAGGAAGGTTGGGCAATCTACTTCCATAGTGATACTGCCTCAGAAACCCAAGGGGGAGGGGTTGCTATGAGTTGGAGATGACTCGATGGCATATAATAACAACAAACAGCAATGGAAGTTGGATTGGGGTTGTTCTGGTAACCTTGAAGAAAGCAAATAGTTAGTCCCAGTGACGTCTCACTGATGATAAAAAGTCATTTTTGTCTATTATGTCAGAAATGAAACTATTTAAAATTTTTGATTGCACTTACCTTTGTTGACCTTACACTGACTCACAATATATTTAAAATACAGTGTGCTATCCAGATGATTCCTATTTACTGATTCACAGCTTTGCATTTAAAATGCAGTTAATGCAGTGTTTATAAAACTCATGGGTTGATAAATCTGCAGTCTTTTATCTTAAATATGAAAATATTCAGACCAATTTTAATTTACTATAGTTTTCAAGAAATGAAATACAAGAGCTGAACAGAAGACTTCAAAGCACAGCTCAGAAAGACAAAATAAAATGTTATAATGGAATGTGCAAAGCCTGGAGATGGAAAATCAAAGGGGAAGAACACACTCTGCATTTCTCAAGGTGAAAAAACTGAAGAAAAAAATTCAAGCCTGGAGTTGCAATATTGAAGGATCCTAATGGCAAAATATTGAACGATGCAGGAAGTATCAAAAGAAGATGAAAGGAATACACAAAGTCACTGTACCAAAAAGAATTTGTTGATGTTCAACCATTTCAGGAGGAAGCATATGATCAAGAACCAATGGTATTGAAGAAGTCAAAGCTGCCCTGAAGGAATTGGCAAAAACAAGGCTCCAGGAATTGGTGGAATACTCACTGAGGTATTTCAACAAATGGATGCTGCACTAGAGGCACTCACTTGTTTATGCCAAGAAATTTGGAAGACAGCTACCTGACCACCAGACTGGAAGACATCCATAATTGTGCCCATTCCAAAGAAAGGTGATCCAACAGAATGCGGAAATTATTGAACAATATCACTAATGTCACATTCAAGTAAAATTTTGCTAAAAATAATTCAAAGATGCTTGCAGTAGTACATTGACTGGGAGCTGCCAGAAATTCAAGCTGGATTCAGAAGAGGACGTGGAATGAGGGATATCACTGCTGATGGCAGGTAGATCTTGGATGAAAGTAAAGAATAACAGAAAGATGTTTACTTATGATTTATTGACTCTGTAAAGGGTTTTAATTGTGTAGATCATAACAAATTATGGATAACATTGTGAAGAATGGGAATTCCAGAACACTTAATCGTACTTATGAGGAGCCTGTACATAGACCAAGAGGCTTTTGTTCAAATAGAACAAGAGGATACAGCATGGTTTAAAATGACGAAAGGTGTGAATCAAGGTTGTATCCTTTCAGCATACTTAATTCAATCTATATATGGAACAAATAATCTTGATAAATAGAGAAAAGATTGAAGTTGTAGGAGGATTTCATTTTACTTGTATCCATAATCAACATCCATGGAAGCAGCAGTCAAGAAATCAAACAATGTATTGCACTGGGCAAATCTGCTACAAAAGACCGCTTTAAAGTGTTTGAGAGCAAAGATATCACTTTGAAGACTAAAGTGCCCTGACCCAAGCCATGGTATTTTCAGTAGCTTCATATGCATGTGAAAACTGGACACTGAAGAAGGAAGACTGCAAAAGAATTGATGCTTTTGAATTGTATTGGTAAAGAATATTGAAGATACCATGGACTGCTAGAAGAGTGAACAAATCTGTCTTGGGGGTAGTACAACCTGAATGTTCGTTAGAAGCCAGAATGGCTGAACTTTTTCTCTCATACGTTAGTCATGTTGTCAAAAGGAACAAATCCCTAGAGAGGGATATCATCCTGGGCAGAGGGTCAGTGCAAAAGGGGAAGACCCTCAATGAGATGGATTGACACAGTGGCTGCAATAATGGGCTCAAAGATAGCCAGAATTGTGAGGATGGTGCAGGACTGGGCGGGGTTTCGTTCTGTTGCACATAGGATCGCTGAGTCAGGACCAGTTAGACGGCACCTAACAACAACAACATACGTTTCAAGACCTCAGCTATCAATATAGGTATCAACTGGAATTGCTTTGAACTTATATCAGTTTCAAACTTGGTGGCAACATTAGCTTATCTTTTTGGGAAAGCATGCAATTTTTGGAGCCTTTTGATTCCAAGATTCTCATGTGGATTGGCAAGAATATGCTCAGGTTCTTACAGTGCATGCAAAATAGAGATTGGCAGCGATCATTCCTGCTTTCACATACAGAAACCAAAAAGAAGTAATGTTGTTTGTTCCTGATAGGAAAAAAAAAATCCAACATGCAGCATCTTTTTCTTTCAATTACGAATAGTAAGGGACTATGTGTAAGTTTGTGTTTGAACACATTAGCTTGTTGGGGGAACTTCACTTTCAGGTTTTTCTTTTGGCCTGTTCCCTCAGAATTCCAGAAATTTGTGGTATGCTCATCTCTGAATGAACTACACAGCATTTCTCTTAAACTGTTTTACAGAAATGGGATGAGAGCGTTGGAAGAGGTGAAGCAGGTTGAAGTAAATATTCAGTTAAGTAAAATGTTCTGAATACAAAAAATTGACATGATTGACATGACTGATTTACATATACGATAAGGGGTATAGGTGGTTCACAGATACTGAAGGGTAAGTACTGTTTAGAGAATATGTGGAAGACAGACCTTTGATGAAGAAAAGACTGAAAGCTGACATTATAACTAAAGTCTAAGGAAAAGAAAAGAAAAGACCAACATGAAATAATAGCCCTGAAAATCCCCAAAGTAAGGAAAGTGTAGTTGGGGAACTGCTCCTACTGGATGGTAAAATGTACCATAAGGCCTCTGGGATGACAACAGTTTGCTGCTGGTGGGGGAGTACTAGATATGCCAGTGGAACAGAACAGAAAATCAAGTAGCAGATCTAAGTGCATAATAGAAAGTTAGTTAAAAACAAAGGCAGTCTCGGAAGTCAGGGGGGAAATGGACTTTTAAATTAGTGGTCAGTAAGGGGCTCTGTTGCCATATGGAAAAAGATAAAATTGGATCCATTTCATACTTTCTGTACCAATATATTCAAAATGTATGAGATTTAAGTATAAAAAATGAAGTCATACAATTGCTAAAAGAAAACTACTTTGGTGGAAAAACTTCCCCAAAAGACTCAGAATGTAGAATAGTTTGTTTTTATATTTATACTTATAACATCATAAGGAAAACAGAAAAATAATAAAAGTGATAACCACAGTAGTTTGAAACACATCAAACTTGTTTTGGTCCAAGGGTTCAAAGTGACAATTTGGCAAAATATCACACCAGCCTCAGTGTCACCTTTGAATGAAATTAGGGAACGAACTTGTTATTTTGAGAACCAGTAAGTAAAGGGAAATAAGCCAGCATCAATCCAGGGTGCAAACAGTTAACAGATTTTGCTGCAAACCAAAGGTTGGGGGTTGCAGTCCACCCGAGGCACACAGAAGAAAGAACTGGCAGTCTGCTTCGGAGAATCAGCCATTGGAAACCTTACGAAGCACAGTTCTACTCTGGCAAGAATGGCGTTGCCATGCATCAGGGGCAACCTGATGACAACTGATAACTCAAGCATTCATCCTGCCTTTTTTCATACACGTAAGGAGCTCTGGTAGCGTAGTGCCTAAGGCACTTGGCTGCTAACCAGAAGGCTGGCGGTTCAAACCCACCAGCCACTCCTTGGAAGGAAGGTTGGGCAGTCTACTTCCATAATGATACTGCCTCAGAAGCCCAACAAGGGGTCGCTATGAGTCGGGTCCTACTTGACGGCACATGACAACAACAACAACAACATACCTCAGTGTAATTAAATGGTTGGTGAGAGGGAACTCTTCTCTATAACAGTATTCTATCAAATAATTGAAGAAGGCATGATAGAATATCGCCGTTTCGCAACCCCTGAGAAATTAAAGAGTAGTCATCGGTGGTGTGAACAGTTCAATACTCAATTTCTGGCCCAAGTTTGGTGGTTCAAACCCACCCCGCGGTACCTCAGACAGCAGTTCTGGCAATCTACTTCTGAAAGGTCACAGGGTTGAAAACCCTGTGGAACACTTCTGCTGAGCACACGTGGGGTTGCCAGGACTCAGAATCAACTCAACAGCAACTAACAACAACAGTGAATTAATGGATCTGGGCAGCGAATCCTAATATCACTGAAGGAGAGAGAGTCAGACATTGTATCTTGATGTAAGTGTACAACACTATATAACAAATACTGTAGTCAGCTGCCATTGAGACAGCCCTGACTCATGGTGACCCTGTGCACAATGAGGTGGGACCATTGTAATCCATACTGTTTTCTTTGGCTACTTTTTAGAAATAGATTGTCAGACTTTTCCTTGTTAGATTGCCAGGCCTTTCTGCCCCAGTCTAGACCATAATAACAGAAACCTCCATTGACAGACAAATAGTAGCTGCACTTAAGGTGCATTGGGCAGGATTTGAACTCAAGTCTACTGCATGGTGAGAATATACCACTGAACCACCACTGCCCCATCTAAGAAACCGTCTTCTCAAAAAATTCAAACCTGAATGTGTTTAACCAGTTTATAGGAAATACTGAGGTCAGAATGACACTTTTAATGTTATTATATGAATATAATTAACAGAATCCAGATTTTAGGAAACTCTGTGCATCAAAGGGGTCTGATCTTGTTGTCCATATGGTCCCTGTGAGTTGAGGGCACTATGGTTCAAAGAACCAATTTCTTCGAGGGAAAGAGAGAGAGAGAGATGCAACCTGTAGATTAAGAGCTTTTGAGACATTTGAGTTACTATTAGAAGAGTCAAAATGAATAAATGAAGGAAGAAAGAGAAAAGGAGAGAGAGGGACAGGGAGCAGAGAGAAAGAGGAGGATGAGAGAAAATCAGTGCGGTGCGAACACTGATTGGCTATTTGATGTTACTGAGGAAATAATGATCATTTTGTTTAGCTGTGATAGTGGTATTATGATTATCTTTTTAGTTGCAATCATATATTGAAATGTTTGTAGATGGACTTTGCTCCAAAGTTATTTGAGGTGCTAGGGGAATTAGTTGGGTGAGAGTGTAGATGAAACAAGGTTGGCCATGAGTTAAAAACTGTGGAAGCTGAGTGATGTTTCCAACAAGGGGTGTGTGTGCATGTGTGTGAGTGTCTCAGGTAAACCTCTGTGAGCTGGGATGAGTAAAACTTCAAATGTGATGATATTTTGTACAAATGATCGAAAAAGAAAAGCATGAATAAGATAGATTTGTTGCCTCTGGTGGCCACTGCCCCTAATCCCCATTATATTTGAAACCAGGGCAAGTTTGGCATAAAGCTATATAATTTCTGGTTTGGAGCATTTAGATTTTCTCCACAACAGGTACAAAATATGCTTTTCATTATGCACAAGTGAGCACTGTTGCTAAAGTTGGAGTTTGGAGAAACCAAATGACTCAGGTATTTTTCAGTTTTACTCATCAGAGCAAAAGAACCAGTGTAAGTCCTTCAGTTGCCAAGAGACTTGTAATAGCAAGTATTATTTTTCAAAGAAAAGCACTGCCAGCTGTGGACAGAATTCCTTCATCAAATGGCCATTGTGCAATGTCAACGTGATAAAATGTAACAGAATGCTTACTTGTAGAAGCATATCCGATATTTCACTTATGCACCTTTGCCCTGTAACGAAACAGAAAATGAGGACTCAAGATCATTATTTTGAACCTCATTTTTTATGGAACCTTTTATTAAGGTAGAGGGAACAGTTTAAAAAATTATTGTGGTAAAATATTGTTCTGGTTCCCTAGTGCCATTCTGATAGGAATATACCACAAATGGGATGACCTTAACAAACAAGAGTTTATTCTTACAATTTGGAGGCTTTAAGTCCGAGTTCAAAGTGCCAGGCTCTGGGGGCTGGGTGAAAGCCCCTCAGCCTTGGGCTTTAGTTCTGTCTCCAGCTCTCGGCCCACTGAAGCTAGAGGCTCTTCTTCACTCAGACAGTTGCTAGCTGCTGAGGCTGCCAAGCCCAAGGTTGACAAGTCAAAAGGGGCACAGTCCCGATGTTACCAAACCATGGCAGGCCATTAATTCAAGCCCATTGAAAGTCCTTAGGTAGGCAGAGCATGGCAGGCTGCTGAACAATGACAAGGCTACATGCAGGGTCCAAGCGTGCCATAGACTAGAGACCATTCCCAAGGCTTCTGCTTATATACGGGAAGCAGACCACATCCCTAAGGCAGCTACTCAGCGGTTCACAGTAGATTCCACCATGGAGTTGATTACCAGTCTCATCATGGGGAATACTACATCAAGCTGCCCAGCCATTCAACCAGGCCCAGCCAAGTTGACACACAAACTGAACTACCACAAATACATATAACAAAATGTTTGCCATTTTACCCATTTTATGCATGCAATTCAGTGACTTTAATTATGTCATCATCTTGTGCAGTCGTCCATTCCCAGGTGACTTTCGTCACCCTTAACAGAAACTGAGTCCCCTTTAAGCAGTAACTCCCCAATTTCCTCCTCTTTCTCATCCCTGGTAACCACTATGAAACTTTGACCTCTATGTAGTTGCCTATTCTAGTTATTTCATGTAAGTGGGTATGTAATAGTTGTCTGTTTGTGTTTGGTTTATGTCACGCGACATAATTTTTATTAAGTTCATCCCTATCATAGCATGTGTCAGGACTTTGTCTCTTTGTGGCTGTATAGTATTTATTTGTGTGGATGCACCACATCCTGCTTATTCATTCATTTGTTGGTGGGCACTGGTGTTTGAGACAGGAGATTTGACTTCTGTACTCTTTGCAGTAAACCATGGGACTTCTCTGAGTCTCAGTTCTCTGATCTGCATAATGAGACATCTGGACCACTCCAGCTTTTGACTTCTAGTGAAATGGGATGTATGAAGCTTTTGGCTCTGTGGCTTTAGGTGTATTTGTAGATGATGTGCTTTGTGGAGCTAAATATTTTTTGACCCTACAATAGACAGGACATTTGTTTATCGGTGGCAGTGGGTCGGAGATATATTTTCTCTTTTTCTTGCCTCTGTGCTGCAGTTCCATTCACATGCATTTAAGCTGGTATAGTTAGATTCTCTCCATAAATTGAAGCAGGTGTGGTCTTAAGCTCATTTGCTGTCTCAGAACAGAATTGATCTGGCTTTCACGTTTGATTCACCCTCCACAGATTTTGAGGGGAAGAAAAAATAGCACTGCTAGCTCAGTTTAACTGGGGCAGAATTAACTGGGGAAGGCTGGAAAACCAGTTGTTGTATTTGCTTGCCTTTCTTTGTCTGATTATTACATGTTAATATATGTAAATCACTCAAATTGGGCTGCT
Source organism: Orycteropus afer afer (assembly GCF_000298275.1). Taxonomy (NCBI): domain Eukaryota; kingdom Metazoa; phylum Chordata; class Mammalia; order Tubulidentata; family Orycteropodidae; genus Orycteropus; species Orycteropus afer. Next base: position 12,793,570 of record NW_006921616.1, on the reverse strand, counting down.
CTGTCTGGTAGATTTCCCACTTTTCCTCCATGCTAAAGTTGATTGTCATGAACTCAGTTTACAGTTTCTGGGATCATGAGGAGATAACAAGATGACATATTTCATTTGCAATATTAAATGCAAAATCCCTTTGCAGATATTAAGTGTGGCATATGCTATCAGCGATTACTTCTAATATAAATATTGCACACGATATAATGGATGGGTGGAGGATTGCAAGTCAGGTAAACTTCACTAATAGCCTGCTTACTTCCAGAGGACCTAAAGTTAGGTTCTGGCCTTACTAACAGCATGATCTAGTACTAGTTACTTGAGCTTTCTGAGAAGGAGTTTTCACCATCAGAATTGGAACTAATGTCGTATTCCTCTCCCACCTGCCAGGCAGTCAACAGTTTCCCTTCTTCTCCCTTCCCTTCATTCATTGGACTATTTTTGCTTCCTGTTTGATAAAGTGCTTTAAAATATTATGTATTTTAAAAAGGATGTTAGTCCAAGTAGTTTTCTTCTTTCAAAAAGTCCATTTTTCGAGTTTTATTGTAATATACATTTAATATTCACTGCACTACCTGTACAAGTAAATACATCTGTGATTAAAGAAAATAATTAAGGAACTATTTCTGTGCAACTATAGGCAGAAAGATGGAGTGGAAAGACTGTATCACGAGCCTGCTCTCTGTGACGTGGTTTATATTATCTCACTAACCTGTATCTCGGTGCTCCATCAACTCAAGAGCTAGGTTTATCCTCATCACATTCTATCTTTTTAGGTGAGGAAATAAATACCCAGGTTAAGTTACCCCAGATCAAACTGTTACCAGATTTTAGGATAGGGATTATTATTATTATTATTGTGCTTTAGGTGCAAGTTTACAGAGCAGTTTGTTTTACATTCAACATTTCGTGTACATTTGGTTTCACTCCCCAATTACCATCCCCAACCCTACCCCACTGTCCTCCCCTCCCTGCCCAGTAACCCCCGCCCCATGCCCCTCATAGTTGTGCACTCCTGTGTGTCCTGCATTTCCTCTATGGGAATGTTGCCCCTCTGGTGCCCCGGGGTCAATTGCTCCAAGGGATGCATCTCCATAGAGTATGTGGGTGCATCCTCCTGGGGTTAAATGGTCTGCATGTATGTCTTATTTACTGTTGAGCTGAGAGCCAGCCCCTGGGAGTAAGTTTCATTCCAGGCCCAAAGTGTATCCCAGGGCCATAATATTGGGGGTCCCACCAGACTCCATCTGACCGGTAATTCTGGTCATTACTGAGTTTTTGGATTTAGTTCCACATTTTTCCTCCCACTCTATCCAGGATCTCCAGTTTTGATCCTTTCCTGAATGGTTGGCATTGGTAGCCAGGCACCATCTAGTTCTTCTCATCTCGAGGCCCATCATGTCCTAGGACTGATTGCTTCCAAATGCCCTTGTTTTTTTTGTTTGTTTGGTCATTTTGCACTCATCTTCACTTCCAATGATAGGAGACCATTAGCTGCATTTTAAAGGGCTGCTTGGGGATAGGGACTTGAAGCCAGATCTGACTCCATACATAGTTCTCTGCTAGTATCCATGAGCTTTCCATCACTGGAGAGAGAAGGATCACTTTTGCCCCTGAACTGGAAGGGGATTTGGAATGGGGAACACATCTAAATCACCTGGAGAACTTCCCAAATGGTGCTACCCTCCTCCCAAATCTTCATCTCCCCATACTGCCATATACAGACATGGCTGTGGTCAAAGCACATATTTACCGAGTATGTTAGGATAAACAAGAAGCTTGAGCACCATGATTATATGTTGTTGTTGTTATGTGCTGTCGAGTCAGACCGACTCATAGTGACCCCTCCTTGGGTTTCCAAGGCAGTGTCACTATGGAATTAGATTGCCCAACCTTCCTTCCAAGGAGTGGCTGGTGGGTTTGAACCACCAGCCTTCTTGTTAGCACTCAAGTGCCTTAGGCACTAAGCTACCATGATGACATTCGGTTGTCATATCAGTCACTCACTCACTGCTGTCGAGTGGGGTCCGACTCATAGCAATCTCTCCTTGGGTTTCCGAGGCAGTATCACTACAGAAGTAGATTGCCCAGCCTTCCTTCCAAGGAGGTGGGTTTGAACTCCCAGCCTTCTGTTAGCAGTCAAATGCCTTAGGCACTACACCACCAGATCTCCCAATTATCATATAAGTAGTGATATAAAAGTAACCCAAACACAGACATGAAGTCTTAAAATACTTTGACTCTCTCATTTATTTATCGGTGCTAGACAATTTAGAATGATTTGGACATTTTCATGTATTTTTGGTATAATATAAGAAGTGAGTGTTGTAGTCTATTTTTTCATGTTATGCTTAGCTGTCAGTGACAGTAGAATAATAGAAAAATATATTTCTTATTTTGGTTTACAGTATTACTTGTTTTATATTGTACTGAAAATGAAAACTGTTTTGTAGTGTTCTTTAAACTAAATTAGATTCTATAAAAGAATTGTTGTTGTTGTTGTTGTTATGTGCCGTCAAGTCAGCCCTGACTCATAGCGACCCCTCCTTGGGTTTCCGAGGCAGTATCACTACGGAAGTAGGATTGCCCAACCTTCCTTCCGAGGAGTGGCTGGTGGGTTTGAACCGCCAGCCTTCTGGTTAGCAGTCAAGTGCTTTAGCCACTATGCTACCAGAATTAGCTAGTGGAAATTAAGCCATATATGACAGTTTTGAAATTTTATAAGAATTTTACATTTTTATGTTTGAGGAAAAGCTACAGAAAATATTGAAACCATACACTAACCAATAAGATATGAGGAACTAATTGCTTCCTGTCCCTTTAGAAATTACTCAGCCTGAAAAGAGGTAGCACATATTGATTTACTGTATAGTGACTGTGCCATTGTCTCACCTCCTCACACTGACACACACACACCCTGCACGTACACATGCGACAGTAGTACCAAGCAACTGCACAACTAACCTCTCCTGTGATCCAGCTTATGTAATAATAGCAAAAGGAGGGTACATAATTGTCTTTCTTTGTGAAAGGAAATAGCATAAAAATTTTAAAACAGAATGGCAGTATAGTGTTATCATGCATGCATGACAAGATCACTTTTAAGCTAAAAAAAAAAAAAAAAAATTTCCAAAGGAGAAAGAAAAAAAAAATCCTGATAAAGTAGTAACAGCCAATCTGTTTATGTGCTATTATTAGAAGCAACAGCAAAGCTTAGCATATATTTGATGATTTTTTGGAAATTAATATGAAGATTGTACAAATTCAGATTACATTCTCTACTGTGGCTTTTGCTTTTCTTTCAGGAATGCCTCCTAATCTCAGTAATGAGATTTCTAGTCCTAGAATCTGTTGTGTTTCAATCTTGCTCCTTGTGATTTTTCTAGAAGCATCTGATTTATTTTTTCTCTCCATAGAGTTAGAAATGCTCGCTCAGATTGTCCTAAAGCCCGAATGGTAAAATTAGGAAGAGGACCCACCAGAAACAGCTCATAGGGCAAGCTGCTCTGAGGGATCGTCTGTAATCCCTCCTGGAAACAGATTTCCTGCGTGTAACAGAGCGCTCACGTTTGTTTCTTGTCTCAACTGTAAATTATTATCTGTGGTTTTGAATTCCTGTGATCCCCGTTGCTTCTGTTGCTCAGATAACCAGGGGTTCATCACATTATAGCGTCTTGTGCTTTACCTTAAGAGGGTCAGAGAGTCTTTATTTGTAGAAGAAAGAATTTTTGTGATTGAGAGGTTTTTCCTTTGTCACATTGTATGTTACTTGATATGTTGCTGGATCCCTCTGTTAAAAAAAATTATACATATACGCACATACATACATGCATATGGATATGTGTATCTGTGTATGTGTGTAATTTCCTCAGACCTTCCTTTGGAAATATGTTTATATATCGGCCTTCCTTCTTTGTTTGTCATCAGCATCAATTCTCAAAAGAGCTCTGGGTCGGATTTCACGGAGATTTGGAAACACAGGAGCACCCCTTTCATCCAGAATTCCGAACGAACGCAGTCCCGGCTGCTCTTGCAAGGCTGCTGTTACTGGCGAGTTCCCATTAACATAGCCACCACTCCTGGGTTAGATAATGGACTCAAAGGTTGAGAGCAGAGGATCTCAACAGCTCCAATCAGCAGGGCTTTTCGAGGGCTAATTACCTCTTTACTGCGCTGACTCTAATGTGACATGTTTATTGCCTTAACTAACAACTCATTAGCTTAGTTGATGTTTTTGTCAATATTAATTCGTTCATTTAAGCCAAGTCAAAGCTTAAACAAAGATGTCCAGACTGAGAAACGGGCAGCAGAGTGACTTTTGTTTGCTCATCTTTTTCCCCCTTATTCAACTTCAATAAAACAAATGTGTAGCAAGGAAACATTAGAGTGCCTGTATTGAGAAGGTTGGCATTTGTCCATTTACCAGCATGTAAAACAATTTTGAATTTATTTGTTCAAAGTTTTCCCTAATCTCCACATCACAGCTTACTTAATATTTAGTATCTACTAAGGACACAGTGGCTGTGACAGTGGGCTCAAGCATGACAATGACTGTGAGGATGGCGCAGGTCCAGGCCTTGTTGCGTTCTGTTGTACTCGGGTCACTGGTAGTTGGAACCGACTCAATGGCTCCTAACAAGGGCATATTATTTCTAGTCTTTGACTTTGTATCCATCTGTAAAGGGTTAACGTTCAGCAGTTCCCTGCTCCAATGGAATGTTTTACTGCGGTTATTAGATTTTCATATTCACTGGACTACCTATAAAATGGGAGCTCTGGTAGCATAGTGCCTAAGGCACTTGACTGCTAACCAGAGGCTGGCGGTTCAAACCCTCCAGCCACTCCTCGGAAGGAAGGTTGGGCAATCTACTTCTGTAGTGATACTGCCTCGGAAACCCAAGGAGGGGTCACTATGAGTCGGGTCCAACTCGACGGTACATAACAACCACCACCACCACCTATAAAGTTACTTTGAGATTTACCATATGAGGATGACAAACTAACTTAATTAGTCTGTGTGAATTATTTAAAAGAAGAAGAGTCAGTTAGGCAATTATAATGAAATATTTTACTTCTATTAATTTTTTTCTTTTCTTTTCTCTTTTTTTCCATACTTTTGGTTAATGTTAGTGGTATTTCTTGAAGAATGCTTTTTTTTTTTTTGGTTTTGTGTACTTCTCAATAATAATGACATTCTGAAAGCCTTCAGGTTATGCAAGTGTGTGAAATAACTGAGCATGAGGCTTTCATTGAGTACTACGTTGATGACTTTGGAGAGGAACATTAGCATCCTCAGAACTCTGGACTCCATATGGCAAGTTGCCTTGTCCAGGATGCTTTGTGATGTTCAGGTGATCAGAAAGGATTAAGGTGCATCCCTGTGGAAATAAAATATGAGTGAAGCTGCAGTACTAGAGGAGTTTCATCCCAGGAAGGGCCAACTGGCACCTACTTTGAAGGCCAGAGACTCATTCTGATTGGTTGAATCCTAGAATTGATCAGGCCCAGATAAGACTGAGAGTAGCTGTCAACTTTCTTAGCTGTCTCAAAACTGAAACTCACTGCCATCGAGTCGATGCCAACTCATACCAACCTCCATTGGGTTTCTGAGGCTGTAAATATTTACGGAAGTAGATCGCCTCGTCTTCCATTCGTGGAACGGCTGGTGTGTTTGAACTGCTGACCTTTTGGTTAGCAGCCAAATGCCTTATCCACCACACCATCAGAGCTCCTTAATTGTATTTATCTGTGATGAGAAATATTTGTCACATTAACCAGAGATAGTCATACCTATTTCATCTACTCATTCTCTACCTATAGAATGTTACATGGACACCAAATTGTTAGACATAAGAAGAGCTCTGAATGGTGCAAACGTTTAAGCACATGACTACTAGCTAAAAGGATGGCCGTTTAAACTCTCTGAGAGATGCCTCAGAAGACAGGCCTGGCAACCTCTTTCCAAAAGATCACAGTATCAAAAACCGTGTGGAGCAGTTCTGTTCCACCCACGTGAGGTTGCCCGGAGTCGAAATGAGCTTGACAGCAACTAACAACAAGTCATAAGAAATCACTGTCACAGGAAATGGAAACAACTTAACTCTGTATAATATTAAAACAAAAACCAACCAAACGCACTGCCCGTGGAGTCGGACCCGACTCATAGCGACCCCTCCTTGGGTCTCTGAGGCAGTACCACTACAGAAGTAGATTGCCCAACCTTCCTTCCGAGGAGTCTATAACTACTCTATATGGACCACACCTGCTTTCTCAGCTACCACTGTTTCCTACATCAGCTTCACTCAGTCTTTTCTCCACACCTTGGCAATAGGTTGCCAGGGCCTTACAGATTGCCACACCCAGCAAGCAGTCCTCAGCCCTCACCCCAGCCTCTTGCAGCATGTGGTAGTTCCTTCTGTGTTGAATCTTGAAACTCTTCTTTGCTTTGTGTGTGTGATATCATCCTTTTCTGCATTTTTCCCACCTCGATGCACTTTGATTTCCCTCTTCTTTGTAACCTATATAAATTCTTTTGTTCCTATATTCATTTCTTTGGTATCACATCCAGTCCTATGGTTAAATGCCATCTATACATGGATGAATTGCAAATTTTCATTCTAGCCCTAGAGGAAATAGGCTTACTGCACTGAGTAATATTCTTTAGTTTATGGGAAGGTCAGATCTTCTATTTTAGTCTGCTGTCAAAAAAAAAAACCACTAAATATCCAAAACAAAGTGAAGTTTATTTTCACTGTATGATAAACTTGATGCATTTGAAAGTAGGTTGCTAGCTGGCTAGGTGGATAGCTAGGAGATAGGGATAGCTGACGCCGAGTGGACTCCGACTTACGGAAGCCTTACCCACAACAGAATGAGGTGTTGCCTGACCCTATGTCATCCTCATCTGCAGCTAGTTCAAGTCCATCACTGAGGCTGTTGTGCCAATCTGTCTCACAAGGGGTCTTCTTCACCCTCACTGGCACTCTGCTTCACCAAACATAATGTCCTCCTCCAGCAATTGAGCCCTCTGAAGCAAGCAAGTCAGAGACAGTCTTCTGTTCAATTCTTAAGGTTTTCATTGTCCCTCGTAGCTCAGTGGATAATGTGCACACTGCTAACCAAAAGGTTGGTAGTTTGAACTCACCAGCCGCTCCCCAGGAGAAAGATGTGGCAGTCTGCTTTTGTAAAGATTTACAGCCTTGGAAACCATATGGGGCAGTTCTACTCTGTCCTTTGGGTCACTATGAGTCAGAATTGACTTGATGGTAGTTTGGGGGTTTTTAATTTTTGGACATAGATCACCAGGCCTTTCATCTTAGTCTGTCTCAGTGTGGAAGCTCTGCTGGAGCCAGTCCACCCAGCAGGGTGACCCTGCAGGTATTTGAAATACCAGTGGCATAGCCTCCAGCATCCCAGAAGTATACAAGGTGTCACGGAAGAAACTGACAGGTAGGTGATAGTAGAATAGAAAAAATATGCATGTTGAATTAAGCAGAATTTTGCTTTTATGCTCTTCTAATTATAGGATGCTTTGGTGGCGTAGTGCCTAAGGCATTTGACTGCTAACCAGAAGGCTGGTGATTCAAACCCACCAGCCACTCCTCAGAAGGAAGACTGGGCAATCTGCTTCTGTAGTGATTCTGCCTCAGAAACCCAAGGAGGGCTTGCTATGAGTCAGATCCCACTCGACAGCAGTGCGTGCGTGTGTGCATGCAATGTAGAATGAGGACAGCGAACTCCTTTAAATTAGGAGTATTTTGATTAAATTGGTATTCGATCAATGAGTTTTTAAATATTTTTGTTAATATATTTATATTTTTATCATATATATATTTTAGTATAATGATACTATTAAAGGCTATTTTATGCTTTTTATTAAAAGAAATGATGACTTACTTTTTGTGTAATAAAGAATGAAAAGTGTTTAAAAGGAATTTTTTATAATTGCTTTCATTTTACATTCATTTATAAAGCATTTCATTATAAAAGTGTTTGTTAATCATTCTGTGTCCATGAATAGTGCACACTACATTAGAAGCATTTTGAATCAAATCAAGCACCCATGTAAAACAGAGGAGTAGAATTCTGTATGGCACTCGGCCATCCTTGTTCTTTGATGGACATTAGCAAGTGGGAAAAGGTTTCACTCACTTGGTTACACTTTGGAGTAAGTGGCCAATCATTATTAATTCATTTTGCACTCATTGTAATGGCATAAATCATCATAAATTCATTTGGTTTAAAGTGCATATAATATGTTCTCCCACAGGAATTGCCTTGTAATTGAGCTATTAATTAATGTATTTTTTTAATATGACCTTTTTTCTCTTCTCTACTACTTAGAGAAGGAATGGTTAGTGGCTATTTCTTCATTCATGATTTTCTTTTAAGTGTGAGTAACAAGTTTGTCTTAATGAGGCCTATTGACTGGCCCAGGAGGGACCAGTGTCCAAAAAAAGGGTCATGTCCGTTAATAATCACAAACAATTTCAAAGGTCTCTGAAATGGTATGATTTTGTAAGTATTCCGATAAGAAAATTTGATCCTCTCTGGTTATATGTGGTTTGACTCTGGCTTCTAATTTAACTTCTAAGTCTTGAAACTTCTCCTTACGGCTGCTAGTTTTCCAGAAGAGCCAGTTACTATAAAACCCAAGTTCCCTCACACCCAACACAGCTCAGTGCACTCGCTCCACGGTCAACATCCCCTTTTCCTCTTCTTAGTCACTGTCATTGCACGCTTCCGTCCATCAGCCTCTTTGGTTATCCCACGCTTGTTCCCGTCTTCTGTGAGGAGGTCCTGGTGGCTGGAGTGCCCATGATGGTCAGAGCTGGCTCTAGAGACTGCCTGTGGGGGGAGCACCAGCTCCACATGAGGCCTTGATACTTCACAACAAGAAAGAAAACTTGTATTGTTGTCATTAGGTGCCATTCTTTGTCTTTGGTTTTGGTGAGTTTGATGGTGATATGTCTTGGTGATTTTCTTTTGGGATCTGTCCTGTTTGGGGTTCACTGGACTTCCTGAATGGATATATATTTCATCGTTTATCATATCAGGGAAGTTCTCTTCCAACAAATCTTGGACAATTTTTCTGTGGTTTCATTTTTCTCTTCCTGCTCTGAAATTTCAGTGACACATAGGTTATTCCTTTTGATGGTATCCCACATGAACCTTAGGCTTTCTTCATTTTGTTTTGATCTTTTTCCTGATTGATCCTTTCCAAAGAAGTATTCAGGTATTTGTCTTCAATCTCATTAATTCTGTCTTCCATTGCATCAGTTCTACTCTTTTGCCCTTTCAATGTGTTATCTATTTCTGACAATTTAGTATTCATCTTCTGGATTTCTATCTTTAGATTTTTAATTGTTTCTAATTTTTCATTTATTTTGTCACTTTGTTCTTGTATTTTCTTCTGAAATTCTTCTAGGGTTTTGTCTGTGTTTTCCTTGATCTGTTTCTCAATCCTTTGAAGATACCTAAATATAATGCTTTTGAATTCCTTATCAGGGAGTTCCAATGCTGCGTGTTCCTCAGGGATGTGTTTTGGGTCTGTATCCTGGTCCCGTGTTTCTCCTGCTTTATCTTGCTTCTTTGTGTGGACTGTGATGCTCTGTTGTCTCTGAGGCATTGTGACGTTTTATGTTTATATTTAATTGGCAATTGTATGTTGGAGTGACTTGCCACGATTTTCGTTTTCTTTGTTTTGTTTGTATGTTATCTACACAAGCAGGGTACTGTGCTGTGCTCCTCTGTTCACTAGTTGGCAGCACTGATACACTCACCACCTGTCTCCTTTCCTGTTGTCAGCCTCTCACATGTCCCTGCCGACCTTGGCAAGCAGAACCTATTCTTAGGTCCCTGGAACCCGAATGAGAATGCTATCACTTTAAAATTCAAAATGGTTGCCACTTGTAAAGATTCAAAATGGCTGCACCCTCCATCACTTTAAATATCCAAAGTTGCTGCCGTATGTAAACAATCAAAATGGCTGTGCCCTCTAGGCAGCAGAAAGTCAACAGCTCAGGTTGTCTCCCTCCTTACTGTTTCCCTTCCTCGTCATAGACCACCAGCACAGTCGTCCCTGGTGACCAGGTCTGATCTTTAGATCAATTCTCAGGTCTCAACACTACGTGGAAATATTCAGGCTGTTGGTCCCATCAGAGTAGCTGACAGTCCGCAGCTCTGACCCTCTCTGTACTCACTGTTTTCACTCAGGTTTTTCCAGTTGATGCCTAATCCACTTCTGTATGTTGTTGTTGTTGTTATGTGCCGTCAAGTCGGACCCGACTCATAGCGACCCCTCCTTGGGTTGCTGAGGCAGTGTCACTATGGAAGTAGATTGCCCAACCTTCCTTCCGAGGAGTAGCTGGTGGGTTTGAACCACCAGCCTCCTGGTTAGCAGTCAAGTGCCTTAGGCACTACACTACCAGAGCTCCTAGGAATAGACTAGATGATTCTAAAGTCTTTTCTAATTAAAAACTTATGTGATTCTAATTAATCCCATTTGGCTGAGGATGAGTAGATCTAAATTTAAAAAGTTATGAAGTCTTGCCCCTTTCTAATCACAAGACAACCTGAGTATTCATCTTTCTACTATGAACGTTTGTTCATGCCCTGCCTTTGCTTAATATTACCTGTGGTTCTCAGTGTCATCAGAATAAAGAAATGCCTTAGTGTGAAATATAAAGCCCTTCGTGATCTGGGTCTGATGACCTCCTAGCCTGATGTGTCACTGTTACGCTTCATCCACTGTACCACCTTCCCCCTCTCGGCCATCTTGGCCTCTGAAGCACACAGAGAAACACACACACACAATTTCCTACCATATTGAACTGTTTGTAATCCCTCGATCTTGGCATGTTATCTCCCATTTTCTAGTCTTTGTACGTGTTTTTCCCTCTGCCTGGAATATTTTCTTGCCATTCTCTTCCCCTTTCATTAGCTAACAATAAACCAAAAACCAAACTCACTACCATCAAGTCAATTCCAATTTATAGCAACCCTCATTCGGTTTCCAAGGCTGTAAACTTTATGGAAGTGGATCACTTCATCTTTCTTCTGTGGAGTGGCTGGTGGGTTCAAACCACTGACCTTTTGGTTAGCAGCTAATTGCCTTAACCACTATATCACCAGAGCTAACTATATATAACATATATAGTAAGGCTTTGTCAGAGGTTACCTTCTCCTGGAAGCCTTCTCTTACTCCCTAAGGTGAGGTTAAGTGTTCCTGTTAAGTTCCATCTTCATACCCCATACTTAAAATATTGTACCACCTTGTTGTTCTTGGGAGCTCTGGTGGCATAGTGCCTAAGGCATTTGACTGCTAACCAGAAGGCTGGCGGTTCAAACTCATCAGCCACTCCTCATAAGGAAGACTGGGTAATCTACTTCCGTAGTGATACCGCCTTAGAAACCCAAGGAGGGGTTGCTATGAGTCGAAATTGACTCAACAACAGTGAGTTTGTTTGTTTTTGATTTTGTTGTTCTTAGGTGCTGTTGACTCCTACCGACCCCATGCAACAGAGTAGAACTACCCCATAGGGCTTTCTAGGCTGTCATCTTTCTGGAAGCACATCACCAGGTCTCTCTCCTACAGAGCCTCTGGGTGGGTTCTAATCACCAACTTTTTGGTTAGTAGCTGAGTGCTTAACCTTTGTACCACCAGAGCCCCTCAGTTACAACATGACTCATAATATATTCAGATTCTCTGATTGTTCATCTACCTCCTGAACTAGAATGAATTTCCTTCTGAGGAATGGAATTGAGTCTTATTCCCTTTTGTTTCCCCAGCACCCAGTATTGTACAGTTCCTGACTTATAGCAGTACTCAATAAATATTTATTATATGATTCTTCGGATGGATAGGTTGGGACAGAAGTGTGGAAATCCTTAAATAAATGTCAGGCCAGTCAGATGAACTTTTAAATACTGTCGTTGGAAAACCTTTTGGGACGGGATCAAATCATGTTGGTAGATGGTAGCATCATTCTCTATCTTGCTTACCCAGTGACTCACTGGTAATAGTAGTGCATTTATATAAGTCAATGTGCAAAAGTTACATTTTTTTAATACAAAATTACATTCTATTTTATAGAGATTAAAATATGCAATGTTAGTGGACACCAAAGATTTAAAGATAATTTGGTGAGATCAGTCTTATCAGTCTCTGTCATGAGAGTTTCTTTGAATGAGGAATATACTATCATTATCTCAAGTTTAGGTCCATCATGGACCCCTGTGCTAAATGGATTCCTAAGTGAGAAAAAAAAAACCCCTAAATTAGAGAATACAGTATAAGCTGAGAAAGGAATCAATTTATCCTTTTATCGTCGTACAACCATGTTTTAAAGCGTAGTTCCTTAGTATCAGCTGAAAGAGTGTGTGACTGAGAAAGAAATTGGAAGCCGTGGTCATCCTAGATGCTTCTCTAGAGCATCGGTGTCAAGAGGTGCTGGTAGCAGGTCAGTGATAAGCATCCTGTGAGTCAACAAGGCTGAAATGCAGAAGGTTTGACTTAAACATCCTCTAACTTTTATTGCTTATAGGTTTTGGTTGGAGTAAGTTGTCAGAGACAGATGTGGAATTTTTGTATGCTTATATATTCCCAAAACAGCTCACTGCGGGGCAGGGGGAGCTCTCACTAGTAGATATACAGTTGGGGTATGAGATAGGCCATCCTTCTGTCTTCTCTTGGTGCCCACACTCGGCCTATCAGTATCACCCTGCCAGGGCTTGCCAGGGCTCTTTGCTTTATGTTGTTAGAGACTGATGTCAGCTACAGGAGAGACCCAGGAGAAGGGGTTTACTCCTGAGGTTCCTGAGTGAAACTGAAAGTGCTTGGAGGGAAAGGGGGGATGGCATGCCTAGGGCCCTGCATGTCCTGCTGGGTGGGGCATCCCCCCTGTGACACACAGGCCACACCTGGCAGAGGGCCAGCAGGCATGCTAGCTAGCATCCATGGCCGGACCACGGGTCTTTTGGGGTCTGCACCCTGATTTTCCCTTTTCTGTCGTTTAATTTGGAGGGCAAGTGATCATATTCCATATGTAGTCCTTGCAGTCTGTTGGGAAAGTGATAGAAAAGATCAAGGAGTCTGCCACTTGTCATTTATTTTTGCTCTCAGGAAAGAATGGCCAGAGTGGTGAGGACACTGCCTCCAGGGTTCCCGCCACAGAGGCCGCCAGGAACCAGCAGGCCCCGAGCGTTGCCAGAATGCTCCTACCTGAAGTGGATACAGAGACAGTCGAGTGCTGCTAAGGAAAATGATGACTGAAATGCTATAAAACGTTGTACTTAGGAAGCTTGACTTCCCTTTTGTAATATCACTTACCAGGGATATGCCTCTAGGGAGCCCTGTCACTTAGATTGAAAGCCCTTGCTCCTGGGTTTTCAGGATATCTGCAGAAAACAGCGGTAGGGGTTAGTCCACAGTTCTTACAACTTCCTAGACGAATAAAAAACAAAGTGGGGAATTTCTTGACATCGTGAAATATCATGCTTACAAAATGCATTAGAAATGTACATGCAGTAAAGGCAGGTTCGAAAGGAGCACTGGTGGTGCAGTGGTTAAAGCATTTGGCTATAACCAAATGGTCAGTATTTCAAACCCAGCAGCTACTACACAGAAAAGATGAGACAGTCTGCTTCCCTAAAGATTTATAGCCGTGGAAACTATTTGGGGGCAGTTCTACTCTGTCCTACAGGGTCGCTGTGAGTCAGAATTGACTCCACGGCAGTGAGTTTGCTTTGGTTTTTTAAAAGGCGGTTTCATTTCTTAAGCTGTTTGGAAGTAAACAGCTTGCTGTCTTGCTTTCTGTACTGCTTCACATGAAAACAGAAAGTTGGAGTCGACTCCAGTGTAGCCACGATATTGGCCCTTCATCAGTGATCCAAGGGAACAGATTCATGCTGTATGTATATCCCATGCCATCCAAATGCAGTGAGTCCTTAGGTTATGACTCATCTGAAAGTGCTGGAAAAGGAGTCAAGAAGTCCCTGGGACTCAGGAAACCAGGCCATGCTGTTTCTGTTTGGGGCCCAGTGTATGTCAAGCACTGTGGTGTGTGTGTGTGTGTGTGTGTGTGTAAGATGCAGAGTTGGGTGAACCACACGTCCTGCTCTCAAGGTACTGACAGACTTGCTTGGGGGAAGGGGACGCACAGAAGTGCATCTTTAAAGCTGTTATATGAAAGTGGGCACATACTGGCTACCACTGTGAACCACTCACAGGGGGATCTCTATAGGACCTCTGAGGGGATCCTGGATAGAATGGGAGAATAATATGGAACAAAACTCAAAATCAGTTGAGGGGAAAAAAAAGGACCAGGTTTGCTGGTCTGATAGAGCCTAATGGAACCACTGAGACTATGGCCCCTAGCTGCCCTTCAGGTCTGGAGTTGAACTCACTCCTGTGGCTTCCAGCCAAACAAAGGACAGGCATATGAGCTGCACATTTATATTAGGTAGATTCACTCCTTGCAGTGATGAATCATGGGAGAATAGAAGGGCTGTGTATGCACAGGGAGGCGGCTCAGGGGGCAGGAGTGCCTGGGAGGGAAGGACACAGGGAAGAGGTGACTATGGGAAGTGG
>NW_006921616.1:12743234-12778664 GCF_000298275.1 Orycteropus afer afer | reverse complement strand
CACTCCTCGGAAGGAAGGTTGGGCAATCCTACTTCCGTAGTGATACTGCCTCGGAAACCCAAGGAGGGGTCGCTATGAGTCGGGGCCGACTCGAAGGCACATAACAACAACAACAACAACAAAACCAAAATGTAAAGCATTCCATGTTACATTAATACGGTTAAGTATAAGAGTCAGATTTCCACGTATGAGTGACATATGCGTCGTGGAGGCCTTCTCAGGTCTACCTTCCCACAGGAGCTGCCTGCCCAGCGCCTCAACATTTTTCTGCAGAATTTACAGTCTGTGGACATGTACACAGTTCCTCACAGCTTTCACAGATTCTTTCTTAAAGTGTTCCATGACAGAGAAAAGATTAAGAAGCAGGAGTTTACAGAGTGCTTGCACAATTCCTGTCACTTCTCTTTACCACCACTTCACAACATTTCTTACACTGCAGCCAGTGAGCTTCCTAAAGTGTGTCTGATTACCTTACTCCCTGCCTCTCTCCCTGTGGCTCCAAAAATAAACACTACACTCCTCCACACAATTCACCGGAATCCTGCCTACCTGCTCTTCCGCTTCTCTTGGTTCTGTGATCTTTTTGGACCTTCTTCAGTGCTACTCTGTCACCCTGTCTTTCAGTGGCTGACCCTACAACTCCTTCCAACCTCAGCTTGAGTATCATTTCCCTTCCTTTCTCTGGATGAGGTGAAGCATCATGCTGTGGGATCCCCCAGCACCCACCCTGAACCTTCCCTGCCTAACACCACTCACACTCCATGGGGACTGTGTTTGCTGAGTGTACTCGTTCAGTGATCCTGGTCAGGGAAGGGGCCAGGGCTGCCTTGCTCATCCTCTATATATAGGCTTGAGTTCTGTGTGTTTTAATTAATTTTGTCTTGCTTGTTTTTTGATTCTGCTTTAAGCCAAATGTGTTAAGACTGCATACTGTTGCCCCTTTGGTTGTGCCATATTAACCATTCACCAACTCTTATTGGACTTTGAGGTTATGATGATTATTATTACCTTTTTTCTGTATTATAAACCATGTTACTCTACACATCTTTGCATACAGGTCTTCTTCTAAAATTTCAATTATTTCCTTGAGCTAGTTTCCTAGAAAGAGGATTGCTGAATCAACACACATGAAAGTTCTAAAGGCTTTTATTTTGTTGTTAACTGCTGTCAAGTCATTCCCTGAATCATGGTGACTCTGTTCACTGTGAAGCAAAATGCTGCCTGGTCCATGATGAGCTGTGGATCAGACCACTGTCATCTATAGCACTTTGAGTGACTGACTTTTTTCAGGGGGGCGGGTAGATCACCAGGCCTTTCTTCCCACTCTGTCTTAAACTGAACATTCTGCTGCAGCCGATCTTACCATGGAAGACCCTGGTGGTAATTGAAACACCAGTAGCATAGCTTCCAACATCCTAGCAACATATAAGTCACCAGAGTTGGACAGACTGACAGATGGGTGATGGTACCTATACTAATTTATATATAATTATTATATAATTAATGTTCTTTAGAAGATAGCATAAAATATTGTAACCTAACTTTTCTCACTTTTCTCTTGAAAGTATGTGGCTAACCAAACTACAAACTAGAGCTCTTTTGTAATCTTGATGTTCAAAACTCTTTTCAGTTAAAAAAAAAAAATCCAAAATCGTTTATATTTTTGAAAATACCTTTCAGAGAAAACAATCCCAAAGTAACCTTACTTTATTGCTGTGTCTTATTTTGTAATTTTAGGCAAGGCATTGACATTTCTTCTGCTACAGCCCCCGAGCCCCAAACTTCCTCCACACAGCACTATCCGCAGAACAGCTATTGATCTGATTGGACGAGGCTTCACCGTCTGGGAGCCTTATATGGATGTGTCTGCTGTTCTGATGGGGCTGCTCGAACTTTGTGCTGACGCTGAGAAGCAGCTTGCCAAGTAGGTGTTCAGTTCCGGCTCATTTAATTTGTTGTTGTTTGGGAGGGGAGGGGCAGAGTTGATAACTCTTTATAAATCGTGCATATTTAATAGACAAAACACAGTATGTGAAATTTTGCATTTGGACCATTAAACAGAAATGTGATTCTATAATTTTATCACATTGGAACTTAGTATTGAGCCAATGAACAGTTGCTCTGTGATAGAGTTTTCAAACTGTGGACCTTGAGATGCTGTTAACTAATAATCTATATAGTAGTCAAAACAATGGATTCAAACACACCAGCTATCCTGATGGCAGCGTTCCATTCTGTGATACGAAAGGTCACGGTGAGTCATAGCTAATGTAGTGGCACCTAACAACAGCAATAGCATACATATATGATTTGTAAGGAAATCGATATGCATATTTGATGGCTGTTAAATAAAATAATGTTTTACCAGTTGAGGACATGGCCAAATAGTTTGAACAACCACTCCTCCACACTCTTATTCTTTTCTAAACCAATTTCTAAACACAATGAACACAGGGAAATACAGCCATTTAAAATGTACAGTTTGAAGGGTTTTAGCAAAAGTCTCCACATGCATAATCACAACCACACTCAAGACAGAGAACATCCCCACCACTCACTCCCAGAGCTCGCTCTTGCTCCATCCGTGCCCCACACAACCACATTTCTGGTTTTTCTTTTTCTTTTTTAAATTGAGATCTAATTCACATGTCATAAAATTCACCCTTTTAAAGTGTAGAATTTAGTGTTTTGTAGTATATTCACAAAGTTGTCCCCACTGCTAGTAGCTTAAAAGTTTTAAAATACAAATCTGCTCTTGTCATGCTTGTGTCAGAAGTTATTTGTTTGGTGCATTGCCACTGCTATAGGTTAAGGCCCTCAACAAGATGGATTGACACAGTGGCTACAACATGATGCCCAACAACATAGGTTAGGATTAACACTTCTTAGCCAAGGCCTTCTTGTCTTGGTCCTGGCCACTGTCACCTTTCCCTTCCTCTAAGACCTGTAGTGAATGCCTTTTAGTTACTAGAATGCAGAGTATTTTTGTATCATTACATTTTTCTCACCATTTTACCGAGTTCCTGCCTGGTCTTCAATGCTATGACTTCTAAAGCCATCCCCAGTTTCCATAAGCACAAATAGAGTCTCATCCCTTGGTACTACCTAACTGTGAAGTGCTCAAAAATGTTTCTTTCCAGTTTAACTCACCCTGCTGTTTCCCATGGCTCAGGGATTCCAAAAATATATATTGCAGTGGGAAAAGAAGCATATCACCAAGTCTTTCTGAAGAGCCACTGGGTGGGGTTGAACTTTTAATCTTTTGGTTAGCAGCCAAATGCTTGCACCACCAGGGCTTTTTATACAATAAGTAAAATGTATTAAGTGTCAAGAAATAGTGTCAATAACAGGAGCTAAAAATTAAAAGTAAAGAAAGACGTCTATGGGCTGGTCACGAAAGAGCTTTAGGTAGATGGAGGATTCAGATTGGAAAAGTGTTAGAGACCAGGCTGGTAGGGTGGAATTTCTGGCTCATTTTGAATGGCATGAAGTATTCTGCTCTGACAGTATGGAACATGTAGGAGCCCTGGTGGCACAGTGGTAAAGCACTTGGCTGCTAACTGAAAGGTCAGAGGTTCAAACTCACTACATGCTTCACAGGAGAAAGATGTGGCAGTCTGCTCCCATAAAGACTTACAGCCTTAGACAGTGGTCCTATAAGTTTATTTGTATGATCTGAATTCCCAGGTGTATAGTAGAGCTGACAAGGGGCAAGGTTGTAGTCACTTCTTGGTCACAGCCGGCTACCCAGAGGGACCGAGCAGTTGAACCTGTGGGCTTGGGACCATAATCGCAGGGGACATCAAGCTCAAGTGGCATAACATACTACACAAAACATTGTTCCACCTCCTATTTTGGCGAGTAGCAACTGGGATCTTAAAAGCTTACAAGCAGCCATCTGGATACAACGATGGGTCTTTCCTCGTCCAGAGCAAAGAAGAATGAAGAAAACCAAAGATTCATGAAAACAATTAGTCCTAGTGATTGGTACACCATGCGATCTGCAGCCTATATGACTATGAGACCGGAAGAACTAGATGGTGCACAGCTACCACTGTCAACCACTCAGAGTGGGATCTATGTAGGAGATCCTGGATAGAGAGGGAGAACAATGTGGAACAAAACTCAAAATCATTTGGGAAAAAAAAGTGGTGGGGACCAGGTTTGCTGGTCTGATAGAGCCTGGTGGAACCACTGAGACTATGGCCCCTAGCTGCCCTTCAGGTCTGGAATTGAACCCACTCCTGTGGCTTCCAGCTAAACAAAAGACAGGCATATGAGTTGAACATTTACCTGAGGTAGATACCCTCCTTGGAGAGAACAATCATGGGAGAAAGAAGGGCTGTTTATGCACAGGGAGACAGCTCAGGGGGCAGGAGGGCATGGAGGGATGGACACAGGGAAGAGGTAACTATCGGGAAGAAGTGGGAGGGGAGCTGTTGCATGGGGGTAAATTGTAGTCAAGTCATGAGACAAAGTGTATGTGAACTGCTGTATGGAAAGTGAATTTGTTCTGTAAATTTTCACCCAAATCACAATTAAAAAAAAAAAAAAAGATTTACAGCCTTGGAGACCCTATGAGGCAGATTTACTCTGTCCTTTAGGTTGCTATTAGTTGAAATAGACCCAACAGCAGTGGTTTTTGGATAAGGAATATGTAGCTGGAATATGTATTTGGATATAGAATATGTAGCAAAGAGTACTACTTTGTGGAAGATCTTGAATGTCAGGTTTAGAAACTTTAGACTTTGCCCTACCATTTTTCTACCAAATACCCCCAATGGCCAGTAAGTGAGTGTATGTTATAGCACCCACAGTAAGCCGAAACTTTGTAGAAACCTTGGGTTCCATCTTAAAGTTTCACTACGCGCTTATACTGCATTCCATAATACTTTTATACTTAATATAAAAAGGACTTTTAATGACTTACCTTCTGATAATGGTGGGACTCCAGGATGATGTGCGATGATTATCCTGTGGTTTTGAATCATTCTGGCCATACCCTTCATTGTGTTCAGTACCCCATCTGAGAAGCAAGATTTTAAAGGTGATGTAGAAGGTAGTAGAGCTATAAACAAAAAACAAACACACTGCTGTAGAATGGACCTGACTCACAGCGACCCCTCCTTGGGTTTCCAAGGCAGTATCACTACAGAAGTAGATTGCCCAATCTTCCTTCCGAGGAGTGGCTGGTGGGTTTGAAGCTCCAGCCTTCAGTTAGCAGGCAAATGCCTTAGGCACCATGCCACCAGAGCTCGTAGTATGGCTACAGCATAATGAAAATCTTTAATAAATGAAACTAATTTAATTTCCTTTAGGATAAGGTAGGGGAAATTAATCAAAGCCTGCCATATCTGGCAATCAATATAGTCACAAATTTGTCAGTGATTTGCTGAAATACCCCATTTCTGCTAGGTCCTAGAAAAAGAGAAATAAAAGACAGCAGAGGAGCAGTGCCTGAACAGGACCTTGAAGGGTGATTTGGAGTTGGGCAGGCGGAGGGGGACATGTGTGCATATTAAGGAGGTTGGGCCAGGGAAAGGGAAACAGCCACAAGGAGGATGCAATGACTGAAGCAAGTAGTGATGAGAGAGGGAGGGAAGAGGAAAATTTGCTGCGGGAGTTGCTAGGATAGAATAAGTGAGAAACACTCGGCAACCAATTGGCTAGGCGTGATTTGAGAATTCCGGGAAGGTATGCATTGGAGGTTAGTGTGATCTTGAGAACTTAACCTCCTGATCCTTGGAAGAATTATGTGTGTAACATACACAGTACGTAAAATTTACCACTGTAACTATCTTAAAGTGTATAGTCCAGTGGCATCAAATATATTCACAATGTTGTCCAACCATCATCACTGCCTAGTACCAGGACTTCTCGTCAGCCCCTGTGGAAATCCTGTACCCCTTAAGCAGTTACTCCACGTTCCTCCCTCTCACATGCCCCTGGTCACCACTAACTACTTCCTGTCTCTATGAATTTGCCTATTCCAGGTATTTTGTCTAAATTGAATCATACAATATGCGTGTTGTGTCTGGCTTCTTTGATTTAGCATATTGTTTCGGCATATTGCTGACGTGTCTAAATACTTAAGTCCTTTTTATAGCTGAATACTATTCCATCATTTTATTCCTTTGGGTAGATAACACATTTTGTCTATCTATTCATCAGATGGGAGCTCTGGTAGCATAGTGCCTAAAGCATTTGACTACTAACCAGAAGGCTGGCAGTTCAAACCTACCAGCCACTCCTTGAAAGGAACATTGGGCAATCTACTTCTGTAGAGATACCATCTTGGAAACCCAAGGAGGGGTCACAGATAATGAACATTTAAATTGTTTCTACCTTTTAGCTATAGTGATTAGAACTGATATGAACATTCATATGCAAATATCTGAGTCCTTGTTTTTTATTCCTTTGGGTAGATGCCTAGGAGTGGAGTTGGTGGGTCAAACAATTCTGTGTTTAACTTGCTGAGGAACTGCCAAACTATTTTCCACAGAAGAATACCGTTTTACATTCCTACCAGCAATGTAAAACTTGTGTAAACCATCCCTGTGGGTAGGGATTCTTGAACTGTCCCATAATGCTTCTCTTGATGAAAATGTGGCATCTCTTAGATTTTCTCAGTGAATGGCATTTCGCTGTTATCATTGGTAACCATTTGAAAGGCTAGAGTTCTCTGATCGTTTTTTATAGTTGCCTTTCCTATATCCCACAGCTCCCTTATGTTCCAGAATCCTTTGAGACTGTAGCATAGTGGTCACTTTATGCTGACTGCTCTGTGCTGAGGAAGTAGAGACCAGAGAGGCAACTGAGGCTAGAATGAAATGTTGCGGGTTTGTCTAAGATTGAATGTTACTAGCTCAGAGTCCCAGGTTGATAGGTGGGAGAAGAGTATTCATTTCAAACCTGTGTAGCTGCCTTCCTTCCCCATCACCTTTTTCTCTCAATCCACCATGCTTTCTGGACTTTACTTCTGTGTCTTTCTAGCTGTGTGCCCTTCAGCAAATTATTTCATGTCTTTACCTCAGTTCCATCAACAAGTTGGGGCTAATTAAGTCATCTGTCTCATAAGGTTGAGGTTTGATTTGGGAAGTGCTGAGAAGAGTTGTTGTTAGATGCTGTCAAGTCACTTCCTATTCATAGTGATGCTATGGACAACAGAATGAAACACTGCCCAGAGCAGTCATTGCCATGCGTCAATCCATCTCACTGAGAGGCTTCTTTTTTTGACTCTCTACTTTACTAAGCCTCACGTCCTTCTCTGGGGACTGGTTCCTTCTGGTGACATGCCCAAAGCACGTGAGTCAATGTCTCACCGTCCTTGTTTCTAGGAAGTATTATGCCTGTACTTCTTCCAAGACAGATTTCTTTGTTCTTCTGGCAGTCCATAGTGTATTCAGGATTCTGTGCCCACACTTTAATGCAAAGGCATCAATTCTTTTTCTCTCTTCCTTATTCACTGTCCGGCTTTCACAGGCATAGAAGGCAATTGAAAATACAATGGCTTGGGTCAGGTGCACCGTAGTCCTCAAAGTGACATCTTGGCATTTGGACACTTTAAAGAGACTTTTTGTAGCCAAACTACCCAATGCAGAATGTCATCTGATTTCTTGACTGCTGCTTCCATGGGCATTGATTATGGATCCAAGTAAAATGAAATCCTTGACAACTTAGAAGACTACTTAAGACATATTGAGAGATTAATGGTAACCCCATAAGGTGGTAGTGTGAGTGGTAATGCCATTGTCCTTGTCCTGATATTGAGCAGACCAAGACCCGCCCAATTCTGGCACGCACAGGTGTAGTGGTAGCCAGCGTAGCTTTTGGAAATAGGAGACTGGAAGGTCCCCAACTGGCTTTAAGGATTAAAAGGAAATATGAGCCATTGAGATTGTGCTGATAGTAGGAGACAGCTGGGCTTTGTGCATGGCCCCCAAGAGTCCCGGAGCTTTCCCTTCTCTGTGCTGCACCTGCCACAGGCACATCCTCTGGGGAGCCCCACAGCCTCCCTGCTTTATGTGGAGAGCGAGAACATTTTGTGATTGTCCAAAATTTTACTTCGACCTAATTTTTTAATTATAGAGCATGTTTTCAAATCTGACCAAAAATTTCCACAGTATGCCCACAATTTTTTTCCTGGAAGAAGTGATGGCTTTTTATTTTAGGTTTAGTGCTTAATATTTTGCTTTTAAATAAGTTTGTATGAAGCTTCTATTGGCAGAAATTAAGATACGTTCATATCTTTTCTCCGTGTATTATGTCCACAGACACAAATATTCCAGTTTTTCAGTAGGTAATTTAAATCTTGCTATTACATCCTTTTCCGTCACGAAGATTAGTATGACTCTCTGTACACAGCTCTGAATAAATGAATGTATCAGCATGTAGCCTTGAGGAGTCCAATGTAATTTCATCATGATAAATTGCATAATAAGCAAGAAAATGTTTGCTTATTAATCTGTAACAAGATTTAGATTGAAAACGGCCTGTTATATCCGTGACACACTTGGTGCAGGCTGCAGGAAGACCCAGACGGTGCGGAGTGGAGCAGTGAGGTGTGCAGGGCATAAGCGAACGTGTTCCCATCAGAGCCCTGCTGGGCTGCCCCTTCATGTGCCTGATCTGCTGTGTACACAGCAGCGGGCCTCAGCTGCCTGCTTCTCTGTGTGATGTAAAGCTTGCTTCATGAAGAGGCTTTCATGTCGTGCTTGTGCTTTTAAGTTTTAGTTTTCATTTATTGCCAAGGAAAAAAGGTCAGAGGTTTCGGTCCACCCAGAGGCACCTCGGGAGAAAGACCTGGTAGTCCACCTTCGAAAGTCAGCCACTGAAAACCGTGTGGAGCATGGTTCTACTCTGGTATGTGAGGTGTCACCATGAGTCAGTCAGCTGGATACCAAGTGGTCCTGGCTGCGAGGCACTGGAGTCTTAGAGCAAGGATGAGCTCTGCCCAGAGCTAGCATGATACAGAGGGACAGGGAGAGTGAAGGGGTGCACGTCCCGGACATCATCAGAAAGTATGCAAGTACGCCTTTGGTTTGAATCTTTCATTTGAATGAAGGAACAGAGGGAGGAGAGGGCGTACCTGCCTAGGAGACACTGACAGTACCTTACAACAGTGATGACCAAGAGTGAATATTGGTTTGAATTCATTTTACTCATTAATTCCATGCAGAACTCCAACTGTGGAATGCCCGCTTCCACAGCTCTAGCCCAGTTGCCTCCCCAGTTATCTCTGGGGCATGGAATTAGGGTCAAAGAGAGAGTCAGTTTGACCTTTTCCTTTATTAGAAGATTGTGACAATGAGGTTTCACTTTCTTTCAGCACCTGCCACAAACCTAGAAATGTTCAGGGTCATGGAGGTATGGGAGGCCCCCCTTGTAGTGAGGGCTTCTTACCTGTGTGACACCATCAGAGATGTTCCCGCCTGGTTATGGAGAAGCTCGGGAAGAGCTGTCATTCTCCTCATTTTGCAGATGAGGAAAATGCATCTGAGACAGGTCATGTCTTCAACAACACGCTAGTCACTGAAAACAAATGGGACTCAAACCCAGGTCTAAACCTAAAACCAAACTCACCACCATCGAGTTGATTCTAACTCATAGTGAACCTCATGGGGTTTCCAAGGCAGGAAGGCTCTACAAAAGTAGATTGTCCCATATTCCTTCCATGAAGCAGCTGGTGGATTTGAACCACCAGCCTTCTGGTTAGCAGTACAGTGCCTCAGACACTGCACCCCCAGAGCTCCTTACATGCCTGACAGCAGGCTGACAAACACTTGAAATCTCATACCCACAATGTTAAACACCAGCGGAGCACTAAATTTTAAACAGCCTATTATGAGATGTAAGATGGGACAATCTGTTTCCAAAAAGATTTACTACCTCAGAAACCCAGTGGGGGTCACTATGAGTTGGAATCGACTTGATGGCAGTAAGTTTGCCTTTGGTTTTTATTATGAGACGTAAAAGTAACCAATTTTTCAGAAATTTCAGTGTTGTTTTAGAATTTTTGAAATAGATTTAATAAAATCATTTCCAGTAAGTATTTGATGCATCTTAGAAATTGAAAGCCTTATTTAATATCAGTAAACTGTGAGTACATGGATCATGTGATTATGTGTTTATTCTTATTTATTCAGAATATCTGGCAAGTAATTTGCATGCATACATGTTTAATAAATAGTCACAGAATTTTACAGACAAAAAGTCTTCCTCAAGAGAGTTTCATCCAGTATCTCATGAAGTAAAATGAGGTTTAGATCAAATCAAGCTCACACCAGTGCTGTAGTAGCACTGTCACTTAGGTCTCCTGCCCCTATATAAAGCCCCCCTACCATGTGGCTATGTGACAGGTGATTCACACGTAGAATCTTATATGAGGAAGAATGGTAAGCACATTATTATGGGGTGTGGATTCATAATGAATTGTTTAATAGACAAGTGAGGCTCACTTCATTGAAGTGACAGATTAGACTGTCCTAAACTTTTTGTGCTCTGGTAGCATAGTGCCTAAGGCACTTGAGTGCTAACCAGAAGGACGGTGGTTCAAACACACCAGCTACTCCTCGGAAGGAAGGTTGGGCATTCTACTTCCATAGTGATACTGCCTCGGAAACCCAAGGAGGGGTCGCTATGAGTCGGGTCCGATTCGGTGGCACATAACAACAACAGCAACAAACTTTTTGTGAGAAAAATAGAAACATAGTATTACCTTTCTTGGGAGCTCTGGTAGCGTAGTGCCTAAGGCACTTGACTGCTTACCAGAAGGCTGGCGGTTCAAACCCACCAGGCACTCCTGGGAAGGAAGATGGGCCAATCTACTTCTGTAGTGATATTGCCTCGGAAACTCAAGGAGGGGTCACTATGGGTCGGGTCCGACTCGACAGCACATAACAACGATAACAACAACATTACCTTTCTTATAAATCCATAATTTTATTAGATCAGTATGGTTGTGTACATGCTGATAAAATGGGAAGGACAGTAGAAAATTGTACTTTATAAAGGAACAGAAAATTGCTTGTGCTTTTGAAAGGCTAAATTTACATCTCTGCTTGGGCTGTGATTCTGATTCACTTTGCCCATGTCTCGCTGCGGGTAGGGCCTTTGCTCTGCAGAAAACACAACAGCTCCAGAAGGGGGCTCAGCTCCAGAAGGGGGCTCAGCTCCCCTCACTGCTGCCCCGGCCAAGGGGGGAATCGTGGTTACAGAAAGCCTATTGCTTCTCTAGAATAACCTCAGCTCCCCAGAACAGAAGAGAAATCTGGAGTCACAGGAAACCTGCACACATCCAGCAACACACAAATGAACACCATCTGCCAGGAGAGTTCTTTTAGAATTCTGGAGAGCTGGAGAAGTAGTTGACATTTTAACTCAGGTCCTAGCCATTCTTTGTTTGAAATTTAGTGGGTAGCGGGGAGAGAAAGGCATACCTCTCACAAACACTAAGATGCTTTAGGATTCTAATACTGTTTTTTCCTAGTCACATAAAATTTGTTTTTTGTAGAAAATTTATAAGAGGCCCTATAACTAAATCATGACAGCACAGTTTTATGCACTGGAAGTGTATACAACATGTCTGTTTCTATAGACCTAAACAATAGATGCTTGGAGGAGGAATCACTACCTTTGAGTTGATTAAATTAAGGTCCAACAGGACAGAGAGGAATTGAGTCCTCGTTAAATTAAAGATCATTGTTAACACACCTGTTTTACTAGGAAGAGGTACGATGGAATTCCCAGCTGTTACATAATAATGATACATTTTCAAAATAATTTTAGCTGCCTTTGCCTGTTTGGGAGTGTTTTCAGTGTCTTGCTACTATTGGCCAAGATCTGGGGGCTGTCTGGTGACAGTGTAAGTGCCCTCCCTATCTCTTTTTACAGCTCTTTAATGTGACAGATGATGGAGTTTGATCATTTCAGGTGGTGATATTTAACTGAAGTGTTGTTACATGTCACTTTCACATGTTATTATTAAAATGCTTTACTCACATGGAGGACACATTGAAGCCGATTCATGAGTAGGCCTGTAAAGACTGGGCTCAGCTGGAGTGGACTTTTTATTCATGTTTGTTTCATTTAGAATATCTGTCATCTTTTGTACTTCAGAGTAGATATGCATACGAAAATGCTGAGTGAAATAGACAATCTGCCATGTCATGTTTTTTTTTAGAATAAAGACCGAAACCAAAGACCCATGATAAAAGCCTTTAAAACGAATGATCTGTGTAACAGCCAGAGAAGCTGGATCACATAAGAGTGAGTTCTGAGTTCCCACCCAGGTTTCAGAATAGGCAGAGCCCTTCAGTTGCAGGCCTCTGGTCTTGTGATCTTTCTTCATTCAGTTGGAATCCCACATTCAGGTAGATCACACTCACAGGACACTCTTGCCTTCAGAGGTACTCTGTGCAGGATTAGACCGTGGATCCTGGGACTGCCAGATCAATCACTTTGACTTCATCATCTGGTCAATTCAGGCAGGTAAATAACCAGCATCAGTTATTTATTATTTTTCCCCAGCTGTATTTTCCAGGTAACTTCCTTTAATGCCTAACCATTGAGATACGAGTCTGCTGCAGGGCTGTCCTAGGCACTCTGGAGGGGTACACAGGGGCAACAGCAGAGTTCTCAATCCAAAACACGCCCCTCACGCCTGGCAGAATGTGATTCTGTGCAGGGTGCCCGACATAAGCAAGTTTGTGGCTGGCTTCATTTTGTTTTGGTGGAAGGTGACTGAGTGCTGTAGCAGCCATAGAGCGCTAGGTGAAGACAAGAAATGAATGGAGGGGAGGGAGAGCTGGAGGGAGCTGTGGGGGAAGCATTAGCAAGATACTTGAATTAAAAAAAAGAAACAAGACATTCAGAGACCAGCTTAGAAACCTACCTGGCCTCAGGAGCGTTGGTGCTGGAAGAGACTGAGTTAAAAAGTGGTGACACTAGGGTGCATAGGTGGAACACAGGGCAGTTTCAGGTCAATAAAGCTACTCTTTATAATACTGCAATGGTGGACACATGATGTTAAGCATTTGTCAAAATCCATAGAGCTCTACAACACAAAGAGAAAACTAAACCCATTGCTACTGAATCAATTCCAACTCTTGGTGACCATATGTGTTACAGGGAGAACAGGTAGACCCTCACAGGGTTTTCTTATTTGTAATCTTTATGAAGGAAAAGGAGCTCTGGTGGTGTAGTGGATAAGACATTGGTTGCTAATTGGAAGGTCAGTGGTTCAAATTCACTGGCTGCTCCTAGGGAGGTAGATGAGGCAATCTGCTTCTGAAAAGGTATACAGCTTTGGGAACCCAGTGGGGATTGCTGTGAGTCAGAATTAACCTGATGGCAGTGGGGTTGGTTTTTTGTTTTTTACGGAGGAGATTGCCAGGCCTTTCTTCTGCTGTGCCATTTGGATAGGTTCAGACTGCCAACTTTCTGTTAGCAGCCAAGTGCAAACTGTTTGCTCTACCCAGAGATCACAACATACAAAATCTTAATCTGCACTATGGACTTTAGTTACTATTTATTTAACAAATGTATCTCAATGGTTAGGCATTAAAAGAAGTTACCTGGAAAATGCAGTCTCTCGGTAACAAATGTACCACGAGAATACAAGATGTTAATAATAGGACAAACTGTGTGCAGGAGGAGAGGGGGTGTATGAGAACTCTCTGTACTTTCTGAACAGTTGTTTTTTTTTTTTTTTCCTGTAACCCTAAAAATGCCCTAAAAAGTAAAATCTGTTTTTAAAAAATGATGACATTAGATTATGGAGGGCCTGAAATCTCAAGCCCAGGAGGGGGGTGTTCTAAGCAGTGGAGTTCCTGGAGAGTCTCGAGATGGATGACCCTGAAATAATGGTGGGGCACTGAGCCACGTGGAGGGCAGAGGGGGCTTCCCGTCCTCCCCTGCGCCTGGCAGACCTTTTCAGGTCGGCACACTCACACCCATCCTGCTTTTGCACTGTGGATCATTTAAAGGGTACCTCAGACCCTCAGAGCCACCGAGCTGGCCATGTTCTGCCGTCCTCCACGCAGACTGCCCAACTCTGCAGAGAGAAGCACTCCCACGCACACGCTGCCGTGCCTGTGAGGTGCCGAGGCCTCCAGCCTCCGTGGACCTTGACGAGCAGTGCTTCTGCACACCTTCGGTCGGCTTCCTCTCCCACCGCACTCCTCTTCCAGACACCTGCCACGCAGCACCCAGTTTTAAAACCACTTTGCTTGCTTTAAGAAGTTTGCCAAGTCCCCCAAATCCACTAGCTCATTTGCCAGGTGTGTGAGGGGGAGTTGTGTGGCTAGCCCTCTAACTTGACGCCAAAGACCTTCTGCTGTTGGAGCCCACTTTCCTTTCACTTTGTTTCCTCAGGGCCAGGTCAGCACATGTGTACGGTATTGGTCGGGCGCAGGGGTGGTGTTCTTGCATCTCTCATCTCATTTCATCTGCCCGTCAGCCCTGTGATGGAAACATTTCCATATTTGAATTGTATCAGTAATGTGTCTGCTGCATCTCAGGTGGCCCCAGGACACAGCAGAGGGTGGGGGTGGGGCAAGTAGCCGCTTTTCACTGGTGCCTGAGCCTGGAAAGGCAGTCAGCTGACCAATTCCCCTCCCCACATTCATATTCAGATATTTGTTTTCATTGTCGTTCATTTCTGTCTCTCTCTCCCTCCCTCCCTCCCTCCCTTGCACACGCATGCTCTCGCTCACGCTCTCTCTCTCTCTCTCTCTCTCTGCCAGCTTTCCATCAAACATTCCTTCTCCAGACCAGAGATGGGGTGGTAGAGCCGGAGCCGGATTAGAGGTGGGGGGAGGACAGAGGACAGCAGGTTTGCTGGGATCCTGTGTATGTGGGTAGAACTCTGGTTTGCAACTGCAAGGGGCCCAGCAGCATGCAGCTGAGGATGGACAGGACTTCTCTGCTGTGGTACTTAAGGTTATATGTCAACTTGGCTGGGCCTGGTTGAGTGGCTGGGCAGCTGGGTGTAGTAGTCCCCATGATGAGACGGGTAATCAACTCCAGGGTGGAATCTACTGGGAGGAGCTGAGTAGCTGCCTTAGGGTTGTGGTCTGCTCCCAGTATATAAGGAGAAGCTTCGGGCATGGTCTGTAGCTTATGGCACACTTGAATCCTGCATGTAGCTGAGTTATCATTCAGCAGCCTGCCATGCTGTGCTGACCTTGGGACTTAACAATGGATTTAAATTAATGGCCTGCTGTGTGGTTTGGAATATCAGGACTGTGCCTTTTTACTTGTCAACCTTGGGCTTGTCAGTCTCAGTAGCCAGCAGTTGTCTGAGTGAAGAAAAGCCTCTAGCTTCAGTGGGCTTGGGGCAGGAGGCAGAGCTGAAGGTTAAGGTCAAGGGGCTTTCACCCAGCCACTGGAGTCTGGTACTTTGAACTTGGACTTCTAGCCTCCAAAACTGTAAGAGAATGAATTCCTGTTTGTTAAAGCCATTTCACCTATGGTATTTTCCTGTTAAAGTGGCTCTAGGTAACCAAAACATCTGGTCTCCAGGACAGTGCAGAAGCCAGACCCTATCTCTCAGAGATTAGGGAGCATGAAGTAGAGCAGGGGACCCCCTTCTTTATCACTGTGCGTCTCTTAGTACAACCTAGCTCTTTGGGCAGCCACAGCACTAATACCTATGTTTATGCTTCGAATAAACCCTCACGTCTGTTTCACCAGCTTAGTTTGGCATCACCTCAATCCCATCTATAAAGTAGACCATTTATAGCCATGCATGAAATCATTGTTGTCAAGTCAGTTCCAACTCATAGCTACCCTATAAGGTAGAGTAAAACTACTGCATAGTGTTGCCAAGGCTGCAATCTTTATGGAAGCATCTTTCACCCATGGAGTGGCTGGTGGGTTCAAACCACTAACCTTTTGGTTAACAGCCAAGTGCTCAACTATTGAGCCATCAGGGCTCCTTACGCACACAAGCGACTTATTAGTCCACTGAATTTGATCCTTTTGAGGACTTTTTGGATCCAGCTGTCACCTAATGCACATTAACTGATAATCGTGCTTCCCGTATCTTCAAACAGCCGCTGATGGTATTGAACAGAAAGAGGTGAACTCCAGGTGTTCCAGCTGTTGTTGCTGGGTGCTGTCAAGTCAATGCCACCTCGTAGTGACCCTGTAGGACAGAGTAGAACTGCCCCATAGGGTTTCCTAGGCTGTAGTCTTTATGGGGGCAGATAGAAGGTCCTTTCTCCTGTGGAGCTGCTGGTGGGTTAGAACCACCAGCTTTTTGGTTAACAGCCTAGCATTTAACTGGGGCTCCTCCGTATTTCAGCATACCCCTGGGAACCTCTTTCAGGGATACGTTCCTAGCCTTTATCTGCATCTTCTGAGTTCAGTTATGTTACCAGTTCATTAATCAAATCAACCACAATATCATCAAAGCCCTCCATCTCTTCTGCTATCCAAAGGTTGGCTGTCCTCAAGGATGTTAGACCACCCCTTGGCTCCTCACTTAACCTCTCTAAGCCAGGTTTCTCCTTTATAAGATGCCCCCATCACCTTCCCTCATAGGGAAGTCCTGGGGCTGAAGCAAAATGACGAATAGCTCAGGAAAGTCTGGCTTCAACCTTTGGCTTCTCTGCCCAGTTCTCCTTCCTCTGTATGGTGCCTTCCAGATCTGGGATGGGCTGCCCCAGGGGATAGACAGCCCTTTTCCTTGGCAGGAAGGTTGCTTGGGGGACATGGCCAACGCCCACAGTCTGTGATTTTACTGATCTTACAAACTTTGGTTTAGGTTTTTGTTTTGTTTAGTTTTCCCAGAGGTAGTCAGTTGAAATACCAGTCTTGTTTGTTTCTTCCTTTCAGTATTATTGACACCTATTTATCCACATTAATGAAAGAAAAGAAACATCACAGAGTATCTAAAAAGTTTAATTACTCGGCTTGTGAAGTTTTGCAAAATGATTTAAACTATGGTATATAATCTAAATTTTACAATAATTAAGTAATCCAGGTCTAGCACTAGTCACATAGTAACATCTTTTGTTCGGTTCTCAGTAGCAAAGCCTAGTCCAGAGAAGAAGCTGTCTAAGGCCCGTCCTGCTTTCCTGCAGAACACTCCTGAGAGCCTCCTGGGGACTGACAGCATCAGCGTCTGCCATGGGGGGGGAGGGGGGCACAGCATTTTCGTAAGCAGAATTTTCAATGATCAATTTACCTTCTTAAGCAGTGATGAAAATGCCGATGTAATGCATCTTTATTTTCATCTAAAAGTTAAAATAATGATCCTTAGATCAATTATAGAGATACCTGTAAACATTTTTTGAAAGTCTTTTTGGTAAGCATATTCCATTACACCTGAAACACAAAGACAACAGGAAACTGTAATATAACTTCATATGCATATTTTAATACCAATATTACTTAAAAGGACAAACTATAATCAGATCTCTTTCTGAGTTACAAAATATTCCCTCTATACAGTTAATGTGTGGACCACATGCCATACTTTAATTATAAGTCTTAGTGCTTCTTATAGTGCTGACTATATAATATAAAGAAGACTTGGGCAGACAGAGAAGACAATATATCATTTTTATGTATTAGCAGTGATAAAGGAATATAGCATCACTACCTTGACAGGACCCTTGCGTTTTCACGGTTCAGAAAGATTGATTTCATCATGTACTTCGTCTTATATGGAGCCTGAATGATGTCATACGTATGTTCTTTGTGTAGAGAGAATTAGTATCAGTGAATACAACTTTTTTTTTACCAATGCGAAATAATTGTTGGCAGAGTGTAATGATTCACAGACTCAAGTAAATTAGCAGTGCTGTGGATATTTTAAACTAACAGTAGTGTGTGAACTGAAAATAATTATGTCATTCTCAGTTTTCTTGATGATTTTGTAGACAGGTGTTTTTTGTGTGTGCTTCCTTTCAGATATAGGCCCTGAAATACAGCCTTTTAAATATACCCTTGTCAACAAATTATTGCCTTTACATTTCTTTAAGGAAAAAATTGAAAATACCCGGCATGACGTGTTTCTTGCTTATTCTGAGCTCTGTGATATGTATTCAGTACTAGTTCTTGATAATTTGTTAACAAGGCCTTTTTAACACTTTGGACAGATGCACATACTGTTTTCAGTCTTCACGGTTAATTATTCGATTTTGTATTTGCTGCCAGAACACCCTGACTCCTAATCACTGCTCATTGTTGCAAGTCCATTATATTCTAACTGTTTGAGTGCTCCCATTGACCTTGAACTGACATTATAAGCTGTGTCTAATCCTTTCAGTCTATATTTCTAATGCTGCTTTTCTTTTTTCTTTTTTTCTGGTCCCTGTTTAGCATCACAATGGGGCTGCCTCTGAGCCCTGCAGCTGACTCCGCGCGTTCTGCAAGGCATGCCCTCTCACTCATCGCCACTGCCAGACCACCCGCCTTCATCACAACCATAGCCAAAGAGGTAAGCGGGGCTTCAGCATGGCCCAGCTTCTCACTCAGGGGCAGCAGAGGGGTCCTTCCGGTTGGTTCTAGAGCAAAGAAAGTTGGGATTACTGAAATGAATATACGTGCATACACACTAAATTTCACAGTGAGAAATCATTACATGTGTTTTTTAAATTTTTATTCATATATATATATATATATATATAATTCATATTTATATATATATATAAAAGCTCTGGGTGGGCAATCTACTTCCATAGAGATTCACCTTGGAAACCAAAGAGGGGTTGCTGTGAGTTGGAACTGACTCAGTGGCGGTGAGTTTGGTTTCTGTATATATACGTACATACATACTTACATACATATACATATACATATACACACACATATACGTATATGTGTGTGTATGTGTGTATATACACACACACACACACACACATACGTACATACATGTAAATAGCATATTGTTGTTGTTAGGTGCCATCAGTGGAAACCCTACGTACAATAGAACAAAACATAGCTTGCTTGGTCCAGTGCCATCCTCACAGCTCAGAGCAAGTTCACTTTCCATACAGCAGCTCACATATGCTTTGTCTCATGACGTTGACTACAGTTTACCCCAATGCAACAGCTCCCTTCCCACTTCCTCCCGATAATTACCTCTTCCCTGTGTGCATTCCTCCTCCATGCACTCCTGCCCCCTGAGCTGTCTCCCTGTGCATAAACAGCCCTTCTTTCTCCCATGACTTTTCTCTCCAAGGAGTATATCTACCTAATATAAATGTTCAGTTCATATGCCTGTCTTTTGTTTGGCTGGAAGCCACAGGTGTGGGTTCAATTCCAGACCTGAAGGGCAGCTAGGGGCCATACTCTCAGTGGTTCCACCAGGTTCTATCAGACCACTAAATCTGGTCTCCCTTCTTTTTTTTTTCCCAAATGATTTTGAGTTTTCTTCCACATTGTTCTCCTTCACTATCCAGGATCTCCCTCCAAGTGGTTGACGTGGTAGCCGGGCACCATCTAGTTCTTCCCATTTGATTTCTTTACTGCTGCTTCCATGGCTGTTGGTTATGGATCCAAGTAAAATGAAATCCTTGACAACTTCAATCTTTTCTCCTTTTATTCTGATGTTGCTTATTGGGCCAGTTGTGAGAATTTTTGTTTTCTCTTGTTGAGGTGTAACTCATACTGAAGGCTGTAGTCTTTGTTCTTCATCAATAAGTGCTTCAAGTCCTCTTCACTTTTAGCAAGGTTGTATTATCTGCATATCATAGGTTATTAATATATCTTCCTCTAATCCTGATGCCACATTCTTCATACAGTCCAGTGTCTTGGATTATTTACTCAGCATACGGATTGAATAAGTGTGGTGAGAGAATATACCCCTCACACACACCTTTAAAGCATAGAATATCCCCTTGTTCTGTTCCAAGGATTGCCTATTAGTTTGTATACAGATTCTGTGTGAGTACAGTGCACTGTTCTGGGATTCCCGTTCTTTGCAATGTTACTTACGATTTTTTAAGATCCACCCAGTAGAATGCTTTTGCATAGTCATTAAAACACAGGTAAACATCTTTCTGATATTCTCTGCTTTCAGCCAAATCCAGCTATAATATATATTATAATATGACATTTGCCAATTTGAGATTTTTCACATGTACAATTTAGTGACATTAATTACATTAACCGTGTTGTACAACCATGACCAATATCCATTGCCAAAGTTTTCATCACCATAAACAGAAACTACCTTCATTGCTTTTGTTTTTATTTCTGTTCACCAAGTTAATTGACTTACTTGTAATTTTTTGCTAATAATTTTTTTATCTGAATTATGGGAGACTCATGCAAAGTAAGATATATTAAAAGTATTCACATTTTATAAGCTTAAGTATCTACCTGTAATCAAAACTAACCTTCCTTAGTACTAGCTCTCCAACTGTAAGCAAATATCTAACTCATAAACTTGCTAATTGATTTTCCTGTTACATGTTACAGATAAAGACTTGAATGCCAGCTGATTCCCACATTCTTAGCATTCTAACTAATTGCCCACATCTGACTGAAAAAGTAGTAAAGAACAATGAACCAATTATAGGACCTTTCCATTAAAGAGCCTGTGATATGTCAGTAGGGGGAGAAAAATGAAAGCGTGCTGTGGCTCCAGTTTTTGTTTTTTAAAGGTTTCTTCCATCTCTGCATAAATAGCATGTGGGCTTGATGTCCGTGGGATCTGGCCTCTGAATTGTTTTTCCTGTAGCTATGATGAATTTTTTGAGTGGTAAATAAATGCCCTCTGAGTCTTTCCTGATAACCTGACACCTATTGGGCCTATGTCTGCTCCAGAGCCATTCTTAATAGGCATGGAGTAGGTATTTGTGACCTGAAGACACTGGAAGGGAGGAAGGAAGGTCCTAATAGCAGTTTATGAGTTTGTATGAGATGGTGGGATTTGGAATTTTTATCTAAAATAAATTTACAGAATTAAAGGTATTTTTCTAGTAGTGCAAAGTGTTATAGGGAAGTCCCGCTATATTTAAAAATGTACGTGGGTGTGTCTGTGTGTGTGTGTGTGTGTGTGTATAACCAAAAAAAACCAAACTCACTTCAGTCAAGTTGTGTCCAACTTATAGCAACCCCTCTTTGGGTTTCCGAGGGGATATCACTACAGAAGTAGATTGCCCAGTCTTCCTTCCAAGGACAGTCAAATGCCTTAGGCACCATGCCACCAGAGCTCCCATAGATATATATATAGTTTATGAATTATGAATATAATGAGCTCTGGTGGCATAGTGCCTAAGGCATTTGACTGCAAACCAGAAGGCTGGAGGTTCAAACTCACTAGCCACTCCACGAAAGGAAGACTGGGCAATCTACTTCCGTAAAGATTTACCACCTCGAAAACCAAAGGGGATCACTGTGAGTCGGATTCAACTCAATGGCAGTGAGTTTGTTTTCATAGTGCATGTGTATATAAATGAACAGTTTTATTAGTCCTAGAAGACTTTTGTCTTCTTATCCCAGCGGTGGAATTCGCACAGAGAAGAACACTGAATAGCCTCACGTCAGTCTGCCCACATACACAGGTTCTATAAAGGATAGGCACTGACGTGCCTTCTAAAGAGAGTAAGCAATTACACTTTTAATTTAAGTTGCACCACTGGCATTTGAGTATTTTTTAAATGAAACGCTAGAGCATCTATGCTTTGGTTTTATCCTACTCCAGCATTTGGTTAGGAAGGTAATTTTAAAATATTTCAGTGCAATGGTCCATGTATATTACCTTTTTAAAACAAGTTTTCCACTTCTCTTTTTGATCTTAGAGTGTTAGAGTGAATGTGTTGCTCACTGTTCCAGCCCACACCTACCCCCATGGCCCTTGCTCTTCCCGGGCTCCACCAGGGCTGTTCCAGCACCCACCAAGGCTCTCTGTACTCTGAACAATAAAGCTTTCAATCTGTATGGGAAAAGATCGTACTGGTTTTATATTATTTATAATGTTCCTTGTTTTTGAAGCATATGAATCTGAATCTCCCAGCTTGATTGCAAAACACTTAAAATGGTGCCTGGGACATAGTAAGTGCCATATGCATTTCATTTACTATTATTCCTTGAGAGTAAGTGATGTGTGTGTTACTGAC
Source organism: Orycteropus afer afer (assembly GCF_000298275.1). NCBI lineage: Eukaryota > Metazoa > Chordata > Mammalia > Tubulidentata > Orycteropodidae > Orycteropus > Orycteropus afer. The sequence continues at coordinate 12,756,588 of NW_006921616.1, read as the reverse complement.
TGCCAGTGCTAAAGGTTTTTCTGGGTATTTCCTGTCTTCCTCCTTAGCACCAAATGTAACAAATTCACAAATCTTTAATCTGTCTCTTCTCAAAAATGTCAGGGTAATGAGATAGTCAGTTTTCACGTAATACCCAAGAACTTAGAGAATGTTATGAGATAATGCTTCTTGAGTACTTATTATCAAAATAGTTTGTTTTGCAATCAAAAGTATTTCCTGACCCCTCCTAAGAGGGTTGTTTTTGTTGATTCTTTTTAAATTTATATTCTATTAATAAGGAAAAATGAAAGAAACCAGTGGCTAGAAATGTAACACTCTGTCAAGTTTCCATCACATCTACAGTGTGGAAATGTCTTTGTAGGTGCACAGACATACTGCACTAGCAGCAAACACCCAATCACAGCAGAATGTCCACACCACGACTCTTGCACGAGCCAAAGGGGAAATTCTGAGAGTCATTGAAATTCTCATTGAGAAGATGCCTACAGATGTTGTGGATCTTCTTGTGGAGGTAAGAATATCCTGTCTTAAGTGTTACATCAACAAACTTAAATATTCCAATTCAGTAAGCTTCATCAGCATCTGTGTTTCCAGCGTGTCTAAAAGAATGAGTGAATGAGTGAGTCTTAACTAAAATGAGTTCACTTTTCTACCATTTCTGGAGGCGTCAATTAAATTTCCCCAGATTTCAAAATGAATGCTTTGTCCACTCACCATTCACATGGAATCGATCTGCATTAGAGGAAGTTTTAAAGGTTCTGTTCTCAGTGACGTCTTTCACTATAAATACAAAAAAATGTCTAATGTGCTTAAGTATGAGTTACTAATACTGTGCATCAATATTAATTGCCTTTATAATAAATAATTTCCTCTTTGTACTGCACTGTCTTATAAATTTTGTTCACTGCTGAAAGGATAGCTGAGGTACATCGGTGTTAAAATTTGCTTTTGTTCTGTTTTAAAGTGAACATTAAAACAGCACTGTGTAGAATTGCCCTGGACAAACGAGGCCTGCATTGATAACTCAAATTTTGGAAATTAAGTATTTGAAATTAGTTTTGACTTGTGTCTTCTTTTGTAAAAGGTCATGGACATCATTATGTACTGCCTTGAAGGATCTTTGGTTAAAAAGAAAGGTCTTCAGGAATGTTTCCCAGCTATTTGCAGGTAAAGAACCCTTCAACGGCATGCAAAATACATCATTTTCACTAACAAATTATTTTCAAAATATGTATCTTTTTTGTCTGTGGTTAGTAGTCTTACCAGTTACTAATTCAATTATTAATTAATTATTATCTGCTTACTTTCTAAAACAGTTTAGACAGGTTATAGTAAAAAGCACAAGTGTAGTAGAATCATCTGTTTTGAAATTAGGTCATGAAGATGTTTTGTTCAAAAGTTAAAAAAATAAGACATAGCATCGACGGAATAGGCCTATAGTCTTTTATTCATTATACAAATTAATATTTAGTGAGGAAGTTTCTGACTTATGGGAAAAGATGTACACTTCAGACAATAGTAACCTTTATGCCACATTTTCACTGGTAACTTTTTTTGTTATATATAAAAGCCAGTATTTACTTTATGTCCTGCTGAGTGTGGGTATGTTTCCCTGTGTGAAAGTAAGAAAGAATCCAAGAGCAGTTAAAACTTTTTATGAACAGTGTTGCATGTGTTAATTATAACTCTAAGAATTTTATGTTTCCTATAGCATAGAATTGTTATAAAATGAAGACTTATTTTAATGAACACCTTTTAATGTCAAAAGGTAGTAACATTTGTTTTGTCTTTTAAAGTAATCTTAAGTTTAGTATTCAAACTAAACTTTATAAATAAACTTTATAGCTTGAGGCACTTTTTTTTTTTTTTTTTTTTACCTCCATGTAGTCAATAGGAATAATGTGTAAATCTGGTGAAGATAATTGTTTTTGCAGAAAACAAAACAGCCATTTACTTGTAGATAAATACCAAGTTCTGTGTGACTCTAGTTTTGGACTCTCAAGAGCAAGTGGGGGAGTAGCTCACACAACTAAATATGAACAAGTACATCAGTGCTTATTACTTGAGTGAGAAGACCTAGGTGAAATTTAAAAACATGTGCAGTGTTGAGTGCTCTCTCCCTGTTAGGGACTCAGGTAAGAACTAATGCTGTTTTTAGAGAGCAGGACCATGTCCATCTGCTCCCTGACAAATCCCTAGCATCTGGAATGATGATGCCTGCCACATAGCATGTGCTCAAATCATAATGAATCGATAAATGAAATTTACAAATAATTGAAAGACATACTAGCCAGTAGTTTCAACTTCTTCCTCCACTAAACATTTTATAAAAATTTTAGAACAAACAGCATCAGTTTTGAGTTTCTGACCTTATTCCATGTTATGAGCTAGTAGAGGTGTTATAAACAAAATGATCAAAAATGAGAGAAAGATGGTCTGAAATGTACATGCAGGTTAATGGTCTCCACGAATTGTTCCTGGACCCCCTTCAAGAGAATTACTTGGTTTCTAGGCCGCACCTGAGAGCTACTGCCTTAGACTATCTGATCATGAAGGCTAGAAAGGTGATTTTAAGGTGAATTTAACAGCCGCTCCTGGTGATTCAAACACTAACAATTGAAAACAAGTACTCTAATAATCCAAAATGTAGTGAAACAGAGCCTCAGTCCTTGTCCTATGTGGCCATGTTCTGTTATGCAAACTCTTGGGTCCTTGAGTACTCATTTGTTTATTGAATGAACTCAGAAGTTCTAAGGAAACAACCTGAAGATACCCCTTCAACCCACGCATTCCACTGATACAGCGCTAGTTTTCAAGATTTGCCCTTAGAGTGCATAGCAGAATGCGTACCGAAAGACTGTAACTTCAGTTACTGTCAACCGTTAATCAACCAACTTTTATCCAAAACACAGCTGAGAAAAACTGAACACTTAGGAACTAGTTTAAAATGAATGCAGTCCATTAATTGCTAACTATTCTGGTTTATATTCCCAAATCAGGATAAACTGTCAGAGAGCTGTGTGCTGGGACCACGTTGTCTACAGCCAGAGGAGCCTTCCCAAGGTCCTCTTCAGCATTACGCTTGCATTTTACACCCAGGAACCCTCCATGAGATGTCATAAGCAGACCTCCAGTGCCTAGCTTGTAGGGGTCATGACCATGCCATCCAGTGCCTGGTTTAGTGTCCTCTCTCTAAAGATTCAATTAAAACTTTTCTTTTTGATGTGGATGACAGGCGTTTTTTGTTTGTGCTGTCCTATATGTTTTTTTTCCATATATTCAGTATGAAGTTTAAAATTTTTCTTTGGCCATTAGGTAGCTCAAAGCCAATTTTCCTGCCTAACTTTAGTAAGTTATGGCTCATGTCTCCCACACTCCTTACCCCGTCATCACACCACCAGCCCTGTCTTTTTGTTTTTTTCATCTCTTTGCTGTATTACATTCCATAAACATCCCTAAATCCTTTATGTGGTGTGTGTGTGTGTGTGTGTATCCATATCACAGCCAGGACAGTAGACTCAAACATAACCAACAATCACGAAGATGGCTCAGGACCTGGCAGTGGTTCGTTCTGTTATCCATAATGTTGCCAAGAACCGGAGCCAACTTAACACCAACTCCCAAAAATACACACACACACAAAGGGATAACATCTATTTTATTGCAAAAGCCATGGAAGCAAAATAAATCATTGTAAACATCATCATAACTGTGATTATTGTTAAAAACAAAAAGGCTTCTTTGTGTTAAGTGAAATACTCTAGTTCTTCCTGGAGGAGTTTATGTATCTGTAGATATTTTTCTATAATATATTTAGTAAAAGATGTAAAAAAAAAAAAAAAAAAAATCACATACTTTTTGCTGCTGTATACCTTGATAGCCATAGATTTAAATATTTCCTAATAATTTACATTTTAGTTCCAGGAGTATTATTAATAATATAGTGGCATCCATTAATAATACAAGAAAATTGCTTAGATTTCAATGCCCTTGAGAGGATATTGCACAACACACACATCTTGCAAAATACACTCATCCAAAATAGTTCTATTATCAGAGTTTTATCACTGTAACAAATGAGGATATGTTATTATTCAGAAATTAAACTGGATTCTTTTACAACACAGATGTCTTAGCAATCAGATTGTTTCACTACAGATTAATAGTATGTTTACGAGCGCACAGTAAGAGGTCCAGTAAGGTAGCCCTGAAGAAATGAGTCCCTCCAGAGTCTCTCCCTTCTCATTGGAATTTGCCCTGCTTTGCCTTCATCAGTCTCCTAGGTGATCTTAAAAAAAAAAAAAAAATCATCCAGCACACTAGATAATTGTTCGAGCAGAAGTACAGAGAGTTCTGAGTAATTTACATTTGATTGCCTGGAATATAAATAATACAGCATCCTCAGTTAAAAATACCCTAGACACTAAAAGAGTAGAACTAACTCATTTCAAAGCCTGGGATGATACCCATCACTGAAGTTGCCTCAGAATCCATTGTTCCAATTGGGTTACCCGTTGCTGTGCTACTGAACTTGAATATCCTTGTGAGGCCTCTCACACAGAAGCCCAGTCGATATTGAGCATGCCATACTTGGGTCAATTTGATGATTTATTATTGTGTCTGTCCCTCTTCCACATTGACTCACTTTATTCTGTATCTGATGCAGCAACATAAAATACAAAAATGTAGACCGGTGCTTTTGGTGTATTCTAGACAGACATTACTGAACTGAGAAAAAACACTATAGAATCCACGTATGTGATATCAACACACACTTGAAAAACATACATATGTTGAGTTATGATTCAGTTAGCACAAGTATGTTTTACTGCTGTCAGGATAAGAGAAGCTTAAGCTATTATAAGCTGCAGACAATCAACAGTCAATTAGAAACAAAGATAAAGAGCTTCTGGAGATGAAGACTGATTTTTAAATGGAAGGCTGCTTTATTATCATTTAGAGGACTGATAGCATAACACATAACAAAGGATCAGGGCTTTCTAAAAAAAAAAATGGTAAATTGAAGGAAAAATATTATTTCATTTGTAGATTTAGAAGGTTTCAAATTTTTTTCATAGCAAAAACTAGATATGCCCCTAAATGTGATTTTTGGTTAGTCGTGTACATTCCTAGTGGGGAGGGGCCTTTGATGTCCATTTCCTTTGTAGAGCCTGCAACTAGCACCCAGGAGAGGCTCCTTTCTGCCCCAGAGTTCCAGATAGGTCCTTATTTCATGCACTTTTATTCTCTTACGTTAATGCAGTTTATTTGATGTATAACTAAGAGTGATTTAATTTCTTTGCCTTTTTAAAGATTAGTCAGATAAATAAATTCACACATTCAAAAAGAATCCTTTTTTGGGCTCTGTCCCAATTTTTAGTTAGAAACTATGACCACTCAATAGAGACACTCAGTAGCTGTGGTTGAGTAATGATCCCAGCTCTGTGTTTCGTACGTGTAGTCCTTAATTTCTCATAATAAATGGTACCGGCTCTTTCACTTAAGCAGTGACCTTGCTGCATTATTTTTATAGAATTACAAGTTGTAGAATTTTAAATCTGAAAAGGACCTTATGTTATGAATCACCTGCTCCTGTCCTTGGTTTTACAGACGGGGAGACTGTAGCACCCTCGTACAGGCAGTCAGACCAAAGCGGAGCCCTGCTTTGCTGAGCGGACCTCACACCTGCTTTGTGGTGTGCAGGGGTGGGGTGTGCACCCTATGCAAGCACACACAGGCCAGAGTGGCACACGGCCTGGGGCCACGTCCTCAGAGAATGAGATGGACTGGTGTGGTCCAGGCCCATCCAGGCTCCTGCTGTCTGCATCCCTGACCCATCCCCTCTCTGCCCCCTCTCCTTGGACCATGCTCTTCCCAGAGCCCCTTGCATGCTCGGCCTCTGCCTCTCCGCTGGGCCGGCCCTCTCAGCCCTGGAGCATGCTTTAGGACCTCATGCTTTCAAAGCCTTTCTTCCCTCTGCAGCTCCTCTGCCGCCTGTGTAGTGGCCCATCTGCCCTCCCCCACAGGAGTCTGAACACCATCCTTCAGTTACCTCTCATGCCCTCTCTGATCTGCTGCACCCACAGTTTGCCCTCACCACCTTGCTTCCCTCTCTGCGTCCCTCCCCCTTTTTTCTTCCTTCCCTTCATTCCTCCCTCCTTCCCTCCATCCCTACCCCCCTCATTCACTTTCTCTTCCTCTTTAAGGCTACAGACAATTTTGTGATTGCTGAGTGTTTTGTTTTTCAGTCTTTAGTGCAGTGGTTCTCAAACTTCTCAGTCTTTAAAAAAAAAAAAAAACAGTTGCCCTCAAGTCAGTTCTGACTCATGGCAGCCCCATGTGTTACAGAGTAGAACTGAGCTCTGTAGGGTTTTGTTAGCTGTAATTTTTACAAAAACACATCACCAGGCCTTTCTTCTGTGGCACTGCTACATGGGTTCGAACCACCAGCCTTTCAGTTAGGAGCTGAGCGCAAACCGTTTGCACTACACAGGGATCTTTTCGGTCTCAACCAAAACCCATTGCCATGGAGTCAGTTCTGACTTAGGGCAACCCTATGGACAGAGTAGAACTGCCCTGTAGGGTTTCCAAGACTGTAAATCTTTCAGAAGCAGACTGCTACATCTGTCTCCCATGGAGTAGCTGATGGGATCAAAACACCAGTCTTCTGGTTAGCAGCAGAGCACTTAACTGCTGTACCACCAGGGCTCCTCTTTTGATCTCAGCACCCCTTAAAAAGGACCCCTGACAAATTGAAGACCCAAAAGAGTTTTTGTTTATGTGGATTATGTCTGTAGATATTTATTGTATTAGAAATTAGACCTGATAAAAATGTTTATCAATTGATTTAAAATAATAACAATAAACTCATTTCATATTGATGTAAAACCACTTTATGAAAAATAACTACTTTCTAAAACAAACAAAATAGTGAGAAAGTAACATTGCTGTACATTTTTGCAAATTTCTTTGTCTGGCTTCTGTTACAATACGTTGTCATGGCTGCAGTAGATGATAGAAAGCCTCCACTCGCACAGATATGTTGAAAAGGAAAGGAATGTTTCATAGCCTTTTCAAATAAGTTTGCATCTTCTGAACGATACCAAAACTCAACATGTGGTCGTCTTTTAAAGGTTAGTTGCAATGTGAATCTGCAATCTTAGATTGATATATGTTTATGTAAGACTGTCATATTCAATCCCTCTGGCACAGTGGGAGGAGCTCTGGTGGTACACTGGCTCAGTTTGAACCACCAGCTGCTCTACGGGAGAAAGAGGAGGCAGTCTGCTTCCATAAAGATTTATAGCCTTGGCAATCCTCTGTGACAGTTTGACTCTGCCCTTTAGGGTCACTATGAGTTGGAATCAACTTGAAGGCAGTAGGCTTGGTTTGGGTTTTATTCAGTCCATTGGTGTATCTTGCACTGAGTGAACTCTCACCCATGCATGACTTTGTAACTTTATTCATTGATCTTGGGAAAATACCTATTCACTGACTTATGTGGAGTCTCCATATATTGTCACATTACAGTCCACAATATCAAAAAGTAATATTTGCCAATATCACTGTTGATGTCATCAGAAAAGTCAGTGAGTTTGGGAAGACATATGGTTTCCCAAAATTCCGATTTTTACTTGAAAGCTTGAATTTTATCATTGACAATAAATTCTGCTGATCTTTTTCCTGGAAGTGACAGGCTTACTTGGTTCGTTTTCATGAAGATGTTTGCCAGGTACCCAAGTCCAATTAACCATAGTTTATCTGTCAGTTGTACTTTCGGGTAAAGTGGCTAGTTCAGATTGCAATCTGAATATTAAAACGACATATACAACACTTAGAAGAATTAATCATTTTTACTGCCTCATCTAGGACGTTCTTAAGTGAAACTGTTCTGTTTTATTCCCAGTGCATGGCAGTGAAGAATATAATGACTACCAACTAGTACATTTTGATGCCACTGCCTTGATTTTAGGAGCTTTGGTTGCACAGGGTTAAAACACTCGGCTACTAACCAAAAGGTCAGAAGTTCGAACCTACCAGCCGCTCCACGGGAGAAAGCAGTGGCAGTCTGCTTCTGTAAAGATGTATGGCTTTGGAAGCCTTATGGGCAGATCTGCTCTGACCTGTAGGGTGACTGTGAGTCAAAGCCACCTTGGTGGCGTGTTTTGGTTTTGTTTGCCTTGATTTGGAGTAAGGTTCTAACAGCTTCCCCATCACTGCTTTTGCACCATCAGTGCAAAGTGAACACAGTGAAAAGATCAAATAACATCTCAGCATTGTTACGAAAATAGTTTTAATCTCACAGACCTCCTGAATAGGAGCAGAAGACCCCCAAGGTGTCTGTGACCACATTTTGAGGACCCTTTGGAGCTCTGGTAGCGTAGTGCCTAAGGCATTTGACTGCTAACCAGAAGGCTGGCAGTTCAAACCCACCAGCCACTCCTCGGAAGGAAGATTGAGCAATCTACTTTCGTAGAGATACCACCTCGGAAACCCAAGGAGGGGTCACTATGAGTCGGCATCAACTCGACGGCAGTGAGTTTGGTTTTGGGTTTTGGTTTTTGGCAACTGAAACAGGAAACTTTTTTCTTCTTTCTTAAAACTCTCCTACTTTCGGCATCATTCTGCATCCAAAAGTCATAGCCTTTCTCAGGATCCAGCACTAGGTGTGCTGGCTCAAGTATGTCTCGCGGCTTTGGTTTTCTTTTCTGTCAAATGAGAGCTCTCCATGGAACCTGTGGTGAGCATCAGCTCTCGATGGCAACATTTATAAATAGGAGCCATTCTCTTTGTCATGGCTAATCAGTCCGTAACGATGACTGGGCATTCTGTCTCGTAGTACATCCTGAAACATCATTTAAAAATATTTGTGTTTGTGTATCTTTATACAGATACACACTACAGCTGTTTTGTCCTCTCCTACCTGTTCTTTGAAGTAATTAACTCTCAGCTATAATCCTATACTAGTTTATTTAATGAACAAAAGACTAAATACGGAAACTACAACATTTTGCGGGTTACGTTTAAATGGAAACCACACGCATAAGTTTCCCATAGTTGTTGTGTTTTCAGAAGCATATCATCTATTCAATGTATTGATAAAAACTCAATCAATATGAAGTTAAGGGATAGTTAATGTTGATCATTGTTCAGTTTTTGTTTTTGATGAATCTGTGTATCATTCTCAATCACTAAATGATGAGACATTTTCATTAATTACTCAGTCCTTCATATTAGACATCCAATCATTTCAAATATTCCTATATGATGTTTATTTTTAGAAATTTCAAAGATTAATATGAAAAGAATTTTAATTGACTAGTTTTTCACAGATAAATGGACAATCTCAATACTCTGATTCTAAAACTAGGGAGAAAAAAAAAAAAAAGAAGTCCCTCAAGAAATAGGAATTTAGTTCTGACCAGAGGCACAATGGAAGGTCCTCATTCGAATGGGAGGAAAATGTAGAACATAACTCAAGTTCATTTAAAAAAAAAAAGAAAAACACCAGACTTACTGGACCGATAGAAACTGGAGGAACCCCAAGAATATCACTCTGAGACACCTTTTTAACCTGGAACTGAAACCACTCTCGGAGGTCACCTCTCACACAAACAATAGATTGGCCTGTGAAATAAACAGTATCACCGGGAGTAATGTGCTCCCTTGAGCACTTAACTATGTGAGATCAAACAGTCAATGTTTACCTGAAAGCAAAGAGGAGAAAGCAAGGAGGGGAAGGGAAGCTAGATCAATGGAAACAGACCAAACAGAATGGAGATAATGAGATTGCTGACACATTGTGAAAATTGTAACCAATGCATGGAATACTTTGTATAAAAATTGGTACGTGAGAACCTAATACACCGTAAGCTTTCACCTAAAACACAGTAAACTATTTTTAAAAAGAAAAGAATAGGAATTTAAAAATGGATTTTGAGTTATTTAACAAAGCAAAATAATTTTCAGCAGTTGTGTGGGTCTCCCTTGTTAAACTGCCTGGGAGCGTTTTACGATGCGTTCCTTTATCCCGCCGGACGCTCAGCGCGTGGCTGGAACCCGGCCAGCGCTGCCACTCCGCGGCACCAGTCGGTCAGCACAGTCTCTGACCTCGGGGACCTTAAAGCCAGCTGTCCTGGCAAAGATGGAGGTGAAGCAGTGATTGGTCACAAATGCCAGGATGCAAGGGTGTTCACAGTTGCTATGACAGGAGGGACACGAAGGGGGTGCTGGCAGTTGTGTACAGGAGGGAAAAGAAGGCTTGGTGCTGCTTTGACTGTTTTAACAGCTGAGATTCTGTCAGGCAGGCAGACAGCCTCTGACTCTGAAATCTATACTATTTCCACATGCAAAATCGGGCCTTGTTGAATGAGATACTGTATTAACCTCTGCTCTGAACCTCTGACCAGAGCATCAGTGATTCATTTGCAAAACTTGACGTGTTTCCTCTTTGTCTTTCATATTTCCCTGCCAAGAATATTCTGGAGATACTCACAAGCCATCCACACACAGAACTCAACATATTTAATGGCTCTGCTACGTGGGCTTCTTAGTAGATAATAAACAGTGACAGTGGCCAAGTGGCACCTAACTTTAAAGGAATTGGTCTACCACTTTCTCTAATGTACTGTAAATGGATAAGTCACTGAATTTTAGCCATATTGACAGTAAAATTTAAAATGTTTTCTACAATTGTGCTGGATTTTAACTGATTGTCTTTCAGTTGACCTTTGTTGAACAGCATCTGTAAAATGACTCATGTTTTTACATGGAAAATTTACTCACTGTGTTCTCTGCATAAAATTACTGCTTATTGACAGTTGTTTTCATTAAAATATGTTAGGACTGTGGGATCCCAGGTAGCCATTGAAAAGACTGAGGTCCATCTATTTCTACTGACAGGTATTAGAGGGACAATTGAAAGAGAGACTAGCAAAGTTGCAGACGATGTGAAGTAAACTGGTCCTTTTTGGAAAAGAAAGCTATATGTGAGGATCTGTTGTCTTGTGTGCATTTGTGCACATAGGGGAAGGAAACGGTCTTGAGGGATTCAGCCCAACGCTGCCTGGTGGTGCCCGGGGCAAGCGGTTGGGCGCAGCACTGAAGGAGATCTTGAGTTTCTGAGTTGTGCATTTCTTCAGGATTTGCTGTGTTTCCTTTGTTACAATGAATGTGTATTGCTTTAAAATTGGGTGTGTATTAGAATAATTCAAATGAAAGAAGTGGCCAAGAGTAAACCATTCAGAAAGCAGTAGAGCTATAAAAGCAATACAATAAAAGACCCAAAGGGAAATAAATATTTCATCTTTTGAACTGAGTGGGAAAATATAATAATCTATGCAGAGGAGTTAAAAGTGTGTATTTTCAGAGATAGTTTACCTTTCCTTAAACTTTGTTATTATGTAGACAGACTGATTGATTCTACTTTTCAAGTGAAAAGCTGAATCAGCTCTGTTCACCCTAAATGGGCACTTAAAATCCAGTAAGGAATGAACACTGTCTGCTTGAGAGCAGCACATGATCTCATTTTTAAAAAATCTTCTTCAAACCTGTGGGTTTTTTTTTAATCCAGTATGGTGCTAACACTAATGGGATTTAAGACAGCTTCTATCCTAGCTTCCAGTAAAATCCTGAAATTAGTTGCCATTTTAGAATATACTTTTGATGGTAAATAATCACAGATGTTACTCATGTATTTGAATGAATAGAAATCTCTCTAAAACCATTCTAGCCTATTTCTCTACTCCTAAGAACTTCCAACAAATGTCTTTCAATGTTAAAGTTCATATGTATATAAACAACCACCTCTACCCAACTTTAGAGCTTCTAGCAGTATTCCATTTCACTGTGTCACAGGAAGGATATTTAAATTGCAGACTCTTTGAAATAATATAAGGAGCTATGGTGATGTCATGGTTAAGGTATTTGCGTACTAACCAAGAGGCCAGTGGTTAGAACCCACCAGCTGCTCCATGGAAAAGAGTAGGCCATCTGCTTCTGCAAAGATTGACAGCCTTGGAAACCCAATGGGTGTTGCTATGAGTCGGAGTCAACTCAGTGGCAGTGAGTTTGATTTTGTTTTTTTGTTTGAAATAATATAGAGAAAGGTTTCAAAGGAAAATCTATATTACTTATATTAGCAATTTAGGCTGAAACTGAAGTCATTTGTAATTGTTATCAGGTTATACTGGCAAATCACAAGTAGTTGAGAAATATTTAAAACAGCTGTGTATTCATTTGTCTCATTTATTGTTAGTTATTAGGGAGCATTTATTTGCCCTAATAACTATATAAATATAGCAGGCTAACTATGTCTTACATATTCCTTCTGTAGGAGATAGTCAGAGATGCAGATGACTATAGGGAGGACAATGATAGCTACTACGGTTGACTGCACTTACCGCTGTTCTAAGTTCTTTACACGCATTAACTCATTTCTTCCTTACAGCTATCATATGATAGGAACTAGTATTGTACCCATTTTACAGAAGAGAAAATCGAGGCACAGACACATTAAGTAACATGGCCAAGGCCACAAGATTAGTAAGTGGCAGAACCAGGCAATAAGAGACCTGTTTCTCAGTTATCATGTGACATACCCCTGACATGCATGACATCTTTCCTAGTGAAAATTCTCCCTGGAAATCCCAGAAAGCATTTCCAATCTTCCTATTTAAACTTTGGGTGCAATGTGCCTATAGCAAGTGTTTTCAAAAGGAAAACCACTCCCCTGTTAAATACTCAGCATTGATATTCAAGAAATTTATGTTGACTGTTTACTGTTTGCAAGAGGCTGTGTGGCAAATTGTGTCTCTAAAAAGCATTTCCTGAGCATCTGTCGCCATCCCAGAATGAAGGATCTTTCCATTTTGTCTTTTGAACTGATGTCCTCCACTAGAATGAACCCTTCTAGAAACTATTCCCCCACCTTCTACTGTCCACCTACCCCCAAAAAATAACAAAACAGCTCTCCCTGAGCTGATGCCTTCTCCAGAGCTCCTTCCACATGTGTAGATCTTTCAAACATCCCAGCACCGTGGAGACCTGCAGGTCTGGGGTGTGTGCTAGCATGGTGCATAACGTGCCTCTTTACAGAATTCTCCTCTTGTTTGCCACTGTGGTAGCTGTGAGGGCTGGGGAGCCATCTCTGAGAGCCTACTCCTGAATCTTCTAAGCCCCTCACATGACTGGCCTTCAGAAGAACGCCTTAGCATCCTGCACTGTCTGGGTTGTCACTGGTACCTTACTGCCATAGGCACCTGTGTAGTCTCTACTGCAGAAGACCTTCTGTTCTGGTTCCCTCGTGCCACTCTGACAAGAATATACCACAAATGGGATGGCCTTAACAGGAGTT
>NW_006921616.1:12732209-12733071 GCF_000298275.1 Orycteropus afer afer | reverse complement strand
AAATAGAAATATTTGCATAATAGAATTTTTGCATAATAATAATAATAATAATACAGCAAAACTGGGTTTTCATACTGAATGCTTTTGTATTTGGGCCTATTTCTTATTTTAAAAACTCAAGGATGTTTGCAATTATGACATTATTTTCTATTGAAAATAATTGTTAACAGGCCCAAGTGGTAAACTACATTTTTTTCTTTCAGTTGATACTAAGAATTACTAAAAGAAACATGTTAGAGAAATCTTAATACATGTACTGTAGGTGTATTCATTGAAAAATACACCAGCGCAGGCTTTAATCTATGAAATGCATTGCTGCTCTCTTCCATGTGGGTCATCTCACCTGCTTTTTTGTTTTTGTTGTTGTTAAAATGTTCACTTCAGGTTCTACATGGTCAGCTATTATGACCGGAATCACAGAATAGCGGTAGGAGCCCGCCATGGTTCAGTGGCCCTGTACGACATCCGGACTGGAAAATGTCAGGTAAATAAATCATTGTGACTTCCACTCCATAAAGTGTAGAAGTTATTGAAAGGAGAGAGAGACTTAGCACTTCACCAGTTGACATGCTGAGCTGCTGGAACATTATGGATAATGCTAAAGGGATCAATAGTTTAATGAAGGACTCAAAGAATATAGAGCCCTACTGTCTTTATTCACCGGGACTGAAAGGCTACCCCAGATGGGTTAACAACAGAGCCTGGAGGGAGGGGTTCTTGCTCACAAACTGCTTTGCAGTAAAACAGGACCTTTATTTAAGCAAAATTTTCTAATTTTCTCGCTTACTTTTGTCATGTGTTTTCTGAGTAAAATTTGATGGTGCATTTTTGCTATAACGGAGAATAAAAATTAACTTTCTGG
>NW_006921616.1:12730454-12731790 GCF_000298275.1 Orycteropus afer afer | reverse complement strand
CTTGGGTTTCCGAGGTGTTATCTCTATGGAAGTAGATTGCCTAGGCTGCCTTCCGAATGTTTCGTTATAGCGTGTATTAATGTTGATATAGTCAACTGTATCATTGTGAAGGAACGTGAAAAATTCATAAGCCTGTGGCTAACATTTTAAACTGTGCCATAAATTTAATAATTTATTAGTTAATTTACCCAAAACTTCCCTAACAGCTTCCCATGAAATACTTCTAAGAGATGGTAACAGGTGTTGGTTCAGGGGTCAGACACATTTAGCGGCTAATATTAGAATGGTCAACACATTTCCTGGTTGCAGTTCTTGTCAGTCTCTGATATGTGAGTGTGCATTTCCCAGAAGAGCATAGCGGGTGAACCATTTGCCATACATGTTTAACTGTTGAATGTGTTTGTGTGTGGGATTCTGTTTAAGATGTAAACTGACTGGATTCCTTTACTCTGAATTTCCAGAGCAGTGGAACCACCTTGAATACTTGTTTAAAAATTAACTCTTGTGTTGTTTATACTATTCTCTCCTAAGAGAGATGGGATACTTAGCTCTTTTGTTAAGACAGCTTATAAAAATTGGAGTATATAAGTACTACCAGGCTTGGGAGAAATGAACTGCAAACATCTATTAGAAAAAAAACCTCCCTGCCCTAGAGTCGATTCCGACTCATAATGACCCCTCCTTGGGTTTCCGAGGCAGCATCTCTACGGAAGTAGATTGCCCGATCTTCCTTCTGAGGAGTGGCTAGTGGGTTTGAATGGCCAGACTTCTGGTTAGCAGTAACTATGCCACCAGAGTTCCCTATGAGAGACAGCCAAAAAAAAAGAAGAGGAGGAAGAGAGAGGGACGGAGGGAGGGAGGAAGGAATGAAGAGGACCTTTTCAAGCTGCTTTAAAAACAAAGTAAGAAGATCATAGAGAGGACTGTTCCTCAGATGAGACACAGTGACCACTTCCAGAGAGAAAAGTGTGGCACTTGTGAATAGCATAAGAGAAGAGCAGTAGTTAAGAATTAACATGGAGGACCCCACTGTACTTATGGATACATTTGTTTACGTTTTTCCCCATACTCAGTGGCTTCAGTGAAGCATGTGTAGAACATTAAAATTTTGAATACCTTATACTTTTCGACCAAATTCCTTGAGATCCACTTATTAATCAAAGACCTTCTTAGGACAAACTTGTCATTCACATTTTATTTTCTTGACATCATTTAGTACAGGTAGACATTTTAGTGCCCCTATGCTTTTTTCTGCCTTAATTTTGACACCACAGAATCAGCATTAGTGTTGTTGTTAGCTGTCATTGTGTTGACCCCACTCACAGCGACCCTGTGT
>NW_006921616.1:12728771-12730024 GCF_000298275.1 Orycteropus afer afer | reverse complement strand
TTTGCAGCAGATTTGCCCAATGCATTATGTCTTTTGATGTCTTGACTGCTGCTTCCATTGGTGTTGATTGTAAAACCAAGCAGTATGAAGTCTTTGACAATTTCAAACTTTTCTCCATAGTGATGCTGCTTATGGGTCCAATTGTGGGGATTTTTGTTTATATTGAGGTGTAATCCATACTGCAGACTGTAGCCTTTAAGCTTCATCAGTAAGTGCTTCAAGTCATCCTGACTTGCGGCAAGCAAAGTTGTGTCATCTGCATATTCTCAGGTTGTTAATGAGCCTTCCTCCAATTCTGATGCCACATTCTCCATATCATCCAGCTCCTTGGATTATTTGCTCAGCATACAGATTGAATAGGTACGGTGAAAGGATACAACCCTGACACACTCCGTTCCTGATTTTAAACCCTGCAGTATACCCTTGATCTGTTCAAATGACAGCCTCCTGGTCTATGTACAGGTTCCTCATGAGTACAATTAAGTGTTGTAGAATTCCTGTTCTTTCAGTGTTACCCACAATTTGTTATGATCCACACAATTGAATGCCTTTGTATAGTCAATAAAACACAAGTACACATCTTTCTGGTATTATTTGCTTTCAGCTAAGATCCCTCTGACATCAGCTGTGATATCCCTTGCTCCCCTTCTGAATCCAGCTTGCATTTATGGAAGTTCTCTGTCAATATACTGCTGCAACCATTTTTGAATTATCTCAGTAAGAATTTACTTGTGTGTGTTATCAATGATATTGTTTGATAATATCCACATTCTGTGAGATCACCTTTCTTTGGAATGGGTACAAATATGGATCTCTTCCAGTCAGTTGGCCAGGTAGCTGTCTTCGAGATCTCTTGGCCTAGCTGAGTACATGCCTCTAGCGCAGCATCCGTATGTTGAAACATCTTAATGGGTATTCTGTCCATCCTGAAGCCTTGTTTTTTGCCAATTCCTTCAGTGCAACTTTGACTTCTTTCAATACCACTGGTTCTCTATCATATGCCACTTCCTGAAATGGATGATCATCTATCATTTCTTTTTGGTATAGTGACTCTGTGTATTCCTTCCATCTTCTTTTGATGTTTCCTGCATCATTCAACATATTGCCCATGGAGTGTTTCAGTATTGCAATTTGAGGTTTATATATTTTTCTTCAATTCTTTCAGCTTGAGAAATACTGAGCATGTTCTTCCCTTTTGGTTTTCTGACTCCAGGTCTTTGCACATTTCATTATAATAATTGACTTTGTCTTCT
>NW_006921616.1:12711630-12728309 GCF_000298275.1 Orycteropus afer afer | reverse complement strand
TAGAGAGAGTCACACTGCTGGGAAGATCGGCTCTGGCCTTTACAGGGGGATGAGAGGAGCCCAAAGAGGAGCAGGTCCATGGGGCATGAGGAAAGCAGAAGACATTCAGCTGAGGGTGTGAAGGGAGGGCCACACATGCCCCTACCATTGTTATTAGACTGAGTGGGAAAGGATTGAACAGGAAAGGAAGTCTCTTTCCCATCTTGCATTGGCTACTCTCTTCTTTTTCTTTTTTTTAAATCAGTTTTCTTTGGACCTATTCTTCCCAAACTAGAATAGGGAAATATGCAAAGCCATAGGGATAAATATGGCATATCTATCTGTTAAACGCAAAGATGTCACTTTGAGGAGAGGCAGGAAGACTCTCAATGACATGGATTGACTCCGTAGCAACAGTTGGGTCAGACAGAGCAATGACTGTGAGGATGGTGCAGGACCAGACAGTGTTTTGTTCTGTTGGACGTGGGGTCTCTGTGAGTCAGAACCAACTTTATGTCACCTGACACCAACATCTGGAACATGAGTTTGACTTATCAGGGATCTGCAAGCTATGCCCTAAATCTGACCTGCACCGTGTTTCAGTAAATGTGATTATTTTGGAACACAAGCACTGCCATTCCCTTATGTACCATCAAGGACTGTTCTCACTCTGTGATGGCAGAAATGAGTAGTATCAGCTGACAAGACTGTATGTGGTCCACAAAGCCTAAAATATTTAGTATATGGCTCTTTACAGAAAATGTTTGCTGCCTCCTGACAGATAATTGAGTCAAAAGAGTTATATTATTATACATTAGAGTGGCATATAATGGACCAGAAGGATGAGAAGCTTCTGCTGGCTAGAATCCTATCTCTACCACTTACTGACTTTGTAGCTTTGGAAAAACTTCTTAACTTCTCTGAGCTGAAGCTTCCTCATCCGTAAAATGGTGACAGAACAGTGCCTGTTCCTGTGAGAAGTGAAGGAGATCATTTATGCTGAATTATTAGCACAGTGCCTGACAAGTTAAAATAAACTTGGAAATACATTACATTACAACTTGATTACATTAATTTTAGAGAATTTTATTTCATTTTTTAACTTTTCACTGTGATGTGCAGAATTTAAAGATGACACTTGAGTCTGCCAGCTGTTGGTAGACCCTCAGGGGTAGAAGTTGGCACTACTTGGGTGGGAGCACATTGGCAGGAAAGCTGAAGTGGCACCACTGTAGGCCGTGTGGAGCTGTCCTTTCTGAAGGCAGCTTCTGCCTGTGGGTTAGGCCACCTCTCCACTGAGCCTGAAAATGGGAAACTTTGACATTCAGTAGTTAAAATCTCTCTGATGTTGGCTGCATTTTTACTTAGCAGTTGCTTGCAATCTGGGAATACACCTGACTGAAATTTTGCTTAATAAAAAATTTTACGGGTATGTAACTCCCCTTGAGGGAGCTCTGGTAGCATAGTGCCTAAGGCACTTGACTGCTAACCAGAAGGCTGGCCATTCAAACCCACCAGCCACTCCTCGGAAGGATGATGGGGCAATCTACTTCCATAGTGATGCTGCCTTGGAAACCCAAGGAGGAGTTGCTATGAGTCTGGTCCAACTCGATGGCACATAACAATACAACAACTAACAATACAACAACGACTCTCCTTGAAATGCTTGCCTTTTGTTGATGGCCAGTACTCTTGATAAGCAGTCAGTTGCATGAATCCTTAGTCCTACAGACAGGTGTTTGGTTAAACCACCCATGAAAACCCTCCCTCCAGCCTAGTGACCTGTGGTTTTGGCCTCCTTGCTAAAATGTCCTACCTTGCTGATTTTCTAATCCTCTGAACTCATTCTTTGTCATACTGCTGGCCCCATACAAGATGCTCTAAGGCTTCTGTGCGCTAGTTTTCCTTATGAAGTTTGCACCATATCACTTGAGATGTCAGACCCACTTTGGCAAATCTAGCTAGATATGGTTTTATTATTAGGCTTTGGTTTGTTGCTACCAAATGAGCAGTGATGTGTGAAAGACAGCGTAACTAAAGGCTTCTCTAAACCGCAATTTATTAAAATAACCACATTATTGAAAATTAAAAATAAGTTCCTTAAAGGACCTGTTCTTGAAGCCCCATACAGCTAGTGCCTGGTACATAGTAGATGCACAGTAAAATGCATGCTGATCAAATAAAAACCTTGCGTCTTTGGAATAAGAAAATAGAATATGACATGGTAAGTGAAAACAAAGTGTGTCTTAATTACATCAAAAATATATTTGTACTTTGGATATAGTTATATTTTGGAATGTAGAATTATCTCATCAAATTGTTGCTTGTCTGGAGTTAATAGGACCCCTGTTCAGAAGAAAGGAGCTGTGATGGCATTTGGTGTGTAAGGCATTGGGCTGCTGACCAGAAAAGGTCGGCAGTTCAAACCCACCAGCTGCTCCATGGGAGAAAGATGAGGCAATCTACTTCTGTAAAGATTTACAGCCTTGGAAACCCAGTGGGGGTTGCTATGGATTAGAATAAGTTGATGGCAGTGCTTTTTGGTTTGGGTGGTGTAGTGATTAAAGCATTCAGCGGCTAACCAAACGATCAGCAGTTCAAACCCACTAGCCACTCTGCTGATGAAAGATGAGGCAGTTGACGTCTGTAAACATTTTGTTGTTGTTGTTTTTGTTATGTGCTGTCGAGTCAGCCCTGACTCATAGCGACCCCTCCTTGGGTTTCTGAGGCAGTATCACTACGGAAGTAGGATTGCCCAACCTTCCTTCCGAGGAGTGGCTGGTGGGTTTGAACCGCCAGCCTTCTGGTTAGCAGTCAAGTGCCTTAGCCACTATGCTAACATTTACAGCCTTGGAAACCCTAGGAAGCAGTTCTACTCTGCCCTGAAGTGAAGTGTTGCTGCGTGTTGGAATCCACTCAATGGCAGTGGATTTGGGGTTTTTGGAGTTCTTTTTTTTTTTGGCTCAGAAATAGCATCAGGAACTCCTTTCTTTGGTTTCCTAAAGAATGTGCCTGTTTCTGTATTAGACCATGGCCAGGCCTGCCATAGGCTAGATAATGAAGGGAAAAAATAGAAGCAGAGATTGATGAGATGTTATAAAAGCATGGTGACTGTGGTCTCGCTAGAAACCCCTGATACAGCAGGAGTAAATTCTGGAATGCTGACTTCTCAACGGAAGGCAATGAGCCTGCAGTTTGAGCTCCTCTGACCTTGTAGAGCCCTCGCTCCTTGTAGGGTGGATGATTTGACCTCTGACTTCCAGATGCACCCCTGTGAGGGAAAAGGGAGGAAATGGCGTACTGGCTCCACTTCCTTGTATCTTTATGTCCTTCAGTCTCCTCTCATGCTGACTCAGTAGTACTGAAGCCAAAGCAACCTTGCACTCTGTCCACATCCATTTTCACCAGTCTTTAAATCCTAATGTGTCCTGTCCTTCTCCAGCTAGCCTTCTCCTAGTCCAGCCATGTTGTTTCGTATAAGCATCTACTGAGCATCTCACTAGACTAACCAGAAAAACCACAGTCCCTTACAGTATATTTGGGAATTTACCTCATTGTCCTCCTATCAAGCCCCTCTTCCCTCTTTCTCATTTTTCCTCAACTGCAAAGTCATTTTCAGGACTGGTTTTATCAGTATAGAGGGAGTATCTCTTTCTATTTCATTCACTATGGCTCTAGGGGCCAGTCCAGGTTTTATGGGGCCTGGAACATATGTAAGTATATAATTGAAGGAAGGAAGGGGGCTTCCTTTAAGAAAAAGATATTAGGGACCTATGCAAAAAAAAAAGAACATTAACGTCTTGCTAAATCTACTTTCAAAGGCTCCTGTTGAAAGTGTATTTTATAATCCTTTCTGTGGCTGCTATTCTCCTTTCCCTTTCCCCTGAACCACTGGGAATGGTCTACAGTAACCCCCTGCTCTGAGCCTCTGGTTTGCACCTTTAGGGAGCAACTGAAACCAAACAAACACACCACTAGGGCCCTCTTCAAACCATTAGCAAGGGGTCCATTGACCCCAAGGCACAGTTTTGATAGAACCGATTCCCTCTCACTCAGATGCTTTGGTCCTGGCCTTCCGTGGCACTCTCACCTATCTTGGTTTTCTTTTGACTATTCCTTTAGCTGGACATCTTAGCTTTTTGTGGGACCCTCAGGATGTCTCATCACCCAGCTCAGAGTACAGATTTCTCCTCTCGTCTCTTCTTTTCTCAGTGTTGGCTGAGAATCCATGCGTTACTACTGACTCCTACTCTCCCCTCTGAGCACCGCCGTGCCTGCCTTCCAGCCCCACGACTTCCAGCTATCTGCCAGACATTTCCATGTGGGCATTTTACCATTGTCTCATAGGCCACATGTTGGAAAAATGTCTCCAGTCCCTGCTCTCTACCAGCATCCTTCCCTAGCCTGTCTTGTTCTGTCAATAACTTAATAATATAAGGAAACAATTCAAAGTCACTGTGTTCAGTTAACTTTTCCTTAGCAGTGTATCTGGAATCTACCTTTTGTCACGGCCACCTGCCTAAGTTTGGCCCTTGACCTCTTCTTCAAAACTTTCATCCATAATCCTGTGTGCCTTTGAGGTGTGCTTCATTCAGTGACACCTTTCTCTGTCGTCACCTGGTGTAGTCCTCTCCCAGGTAATATAGGAAGCATTCAAAGCTATCTGTGGGATGTCATTGCAGACTCAGTTGAGACTTCAGGAGCTAACCATTTCTGATTTTACTTGTCTTTAAATAACATCGAAATTAGCCTGGCCTCACTGAGTATATACAACCACTACGTACTCATAAGGGAAGCACTCCTATTGAACCAGATGCTGAGGATAATCCACGTAGAAATAATAAACTCTGGCTTTTTCCATTGATGTTTCCACTGGAATTTCTTTTTGACATTCATTTGAAGTCCTTATACCCCTTACAAGTTCCATAGCCCTTTCCAAAGTCTTGTACCCATATTTCTTAGAAAAAATTACAATTACTCCTTTTCTAATGTTTATAATATGCCAACTTTAATATTACCTATAAGTTCCATTAGCAAGCTATTTGTTTCTTCTTACTCCCTAGAGAAGGCTGTTAAGAGAGCAGGTTCTGGAGTCATACTACCTGGGTTCAAATTCTTACTCACCTTGCTTTTACTTTTGTTGCTGTGGGTAAGGTACTTCAACTTTCTGTGCTTCAGTATTTTCATCTATAAAACAGAGTTTTTCATCTATAGCATAGTGTTCTAATCGGTAAGAGAAGAAATACAAGTAAAGCCAGTATTGTTAGGTGTTGTAGAGTCAGTTCTTATTCATAGCAACCCTGTGTGCAACAGAAGGAAACACTGCCTGGTGCTGCACCATCCTCTCAACCATTGTCATGCTTGAGCACATCATCGCAGCTGCTCTGTGAATGCATCTCATTGAGGGTCTTCCCCTGTCTCGCTGACCCTCTACTTTACCAAACATGTTGTCCTTCATTCACCACGGGTTGGTCCCTTCTGACAACATGACCAAAGTACAAGAGACAAAATCTGGCCATTCTCACTTCTAAGGAGCATTCCAGCTGTAATCCTCCAAGACAGATTTGTTGTTGTTCTAGCAGTCCATGATGCAGTCAATATTCTTCGCCAAGACAACGATTCAAATGCGTCCGTTCTTCTTCAGTCTTCTTTATTGATTGCCCAGCTCCCACAAGCATTTGAGGCTATTGAAAATACCCTGGCCTGGGTCAGGTGCACCTTAGCTAATATTAAGTGCTCAGAAATGTTAGCCATCATCATTATTTAATCATAGGTTAAATGAGACAAAACCAGTTAGTCAACCCCATCCCATTCCAAATCGTTCGTAATTGTTTCTGTTTTGTGGGGGAGGCAGCATGTTCCTTTTTTCCTAGGACAATTTGAATCAAACTTTTAAGTAGAATAAATACAGTCAAGTAATTAGCAGATATCAAGATAATACTTACTTCCCTGTCCTTACCCATCTGCGTTTGGCAGTTGTCCATT
The DNA here is from genome assembly GCF_000298275.1 of Orycteropus afer afer. Classification (NCBI taxonomy): domain Eukaryota; kingdom Metazoa; phylum Chordata; class Mammalia; order Tubulidentata; family Orycteropodidae; genus Orycteropus; species Orycteropus afer. Next base: position 12,722,345 of record NW_006921616.1, on the reverse strand, counting down.
TGTCCTGATTTTGTCCATAATCTAGTCTGTTTTTAATACTGATAATTTTTTCAATGATTTTTGAAATAATTTTAAATATTGCTTTCAGTACCACTGTTGTTGTTATGTGCTGTTGAGTCAGACCCAACTCATAGTGACCCCTCCATGGATTTCCAAGGCAATATCACTACGGAAGTAAATTGCCCAACCATCCTTCCGAGGAGTGGCTACTATATTACAATCTTTCTAACTAAAGCAATTTTAGACTGTTTTTCAAATCCATTATTCTCAGCTGCTAGCATATCTCGGTTTGGGAGCTATCCGTTTGCGTGGCTTGAAAATCTTAAATTAATTTTGGACCACTAGGTTTTCTCTAAGAACTTTATCACTATGTAGCTGTCCACATCTCTTCCCTCAGCATCCTTTTTGAGATTTAAGAGATCAGGTCGATAACTCAGCCATTTCATTATTGTTATTAGTTTTCCGGTCCTCATTCGTAGATGACATAATGTTCTTTGTGGTTTCTCTTACTTCCAATGGGGATAATTGTGAATGTCCTTGTTCTCTCTCTCTCTCTCTCTCTCTTTGTCTCTCCCTCTCTCTCTCTCTCTCTCTCGTTTATGTATCGTATCTTATTGTTCATCCCTTCATCATTGACTCTATTGAAATTCAGTCCAGTTTATTTATAAACTTAATCTCTACGTCAGTCAAAAGCCTTTGATGCTACATAGGTGGCTGCTTGTTTATTTCAAAAGGAAACTCTGCTTTCTCAACCTTCAGGCTTGTTATTCTCTGATTTCTGTTACTGGAGTTGGTTGAAATTTTGTTCACTCTGCTTCATCTCCGGATCTTCATCTCTGGGTCTGGAAGGCTATGGCCAGTGGCCAGTTCAGTTCCTTCTTTCTGTCAACATGAGAATTCCTGAATCAGGTGGTTCCCCCCCTCCCCCTCACAAAAATACTCTATTTCCCTTGGCAATAATAATACACTGATGCCTGGCTAGTCAAAAACGAGTGTTTTGTATAATTTTCCATTCCCCCTTGAGAAGTCCAGCTAGAATGTGCTAGAATGAGAGGCATTTACATGAGAAGAGGGCAGGACGCAGACGTGTGGCTGGTGATGAGGAAGCCCATCTGCCTTTTTCTGCTGCCATTCCACTGTTTTTCCAAACTGGGATATATAGATTGCTTCTTCAGATTATTAATGTAATTGGTGTTCATTTAAAAAACAAACCTCAATCAATATTTCAATAAAATATTAAAGTGGCAAGTTATAGTATAAACTGCCCATAGAGTTAACTCCTGTGTAAATGTTTATTGTAAGTACTTTGAGGCTTGTTTCTGTGCTGTTACAAATATTCTTGGCCTCCTCCACCAGCATACAGTATAATACCTTCCTGCAACCTGTTTTTATTTTTACTTAACAGTGTACCATGGGGATCTTTCTCTATGAGTCCATGTATCTCATTCAATAAAAGCAAATATGTATTGAGTACCTGCTGTTAGCTGTGCCCTGTTCTCGGTGTGAGGGTGCAGCTGTAAATAAAACAGACACAGTCCTCCTTTCATGGAGTTTACATTCTAATGAGGGGAGACAGACGATACACTGAACAAAAAAATACCAGGTAGGAGCATAATACAGGGGGCAGCTGGGCGCCCACCTTAGATTGGGTGCTCAGTGGTGACCACTTTGAGAGGATGGAATTTGATCCAAGATTGTGTGAACATTTGAAAGAAGAGGATTATAAGAAGAAGGAGAGTTAGTGCAAAGACTAAGGTGAAAACACCATTGGAGAGATTGGGATCGAACCATGGTGTTTCCTAGGGTTTTCATTGCTGCTTTACAGAAATAGATTACCAGGCCTGTTTTCTTAGCCCCTGTTAGTTGGCAAGCTCTGCTGAAGCCTATTAAGCGTGAAAGCAACATGCAGACCTACAGATGGCTGATGGCATCACTTGAGATGCTTTGGCTGGCACTCAAACCAGAGTCTCCCACATGGAAAGGGAAATTCTACCACTGAGCAGCAGAGGTGGTGAGCATGGCATGCACCTGACACGGTTTCCAACCTCTTCTTGTCTTTGTTTGTTCATTTACTGATTCATTCCAGAATCTTAAAATTTCATATCCAGATCTTAGCAAATGGTCTGAAAGTATCTAAAGAAAGCACTTCAGTGACTATCTTGCCTTCCCTTCCCTTACCCACTGCCATCAAGTCAATTCCAACTCCCAGTGACCCCCGTAGGGTGTCCTCATCTTCTTCCTGTGGAGCAGCTGGTGGATTTGAACTGCTGACCCTTTAGCAGCCAAATGCCTCATCCATTGTGCCACCAGAGCTTCTTGTAAAGTAGTGTGACTGTGGAGTAGTGTGTAAAGTAGTGTGTTGCCATGGTTTCATACCTAGTCAAAGAAATTTAGCAGTTTCCTAAGCTATTTTGTTTTTCTCACTTTTAAATGTTCGTTTTGAAATGTTTGCTTTAACTATATAGCAATTTTTCACCAGTTTAATAATATTTGTCTAATATTTATGCAGCTTTTTTATTGCTTCTTTTTATAAAGGAAAAACTTCTGTATACACCAAGAAATAGATTATTTTTTTCTTGGCTTTTCCTGAAAAGAGCATTAAGATCTCCCATGACATTTTGACTTTGTAATAGGAGCTAAGTCAGGAGGGAGTGTCTGGAGTATTATTATTCAGCACTCAAAGGTGATAAAGGTGGGGTGAGGGGTCGAGTGATGCCAGTTATGACTGGTTATACTAAGGAGCCCTGCTGCTGGCACAATGGTTATGCACTAGGCTGACAACTGAAAGGTCAGTGGTTGGAACCCACCAGCTGCTCTGTGAGAGAAAAGCTCTGGGAACCTATTCTCATGAGAATTACAGCCTAGGAAACCCTATGAGGCAGTTCTGCTCTGTTTTGTAGGGTCACTAAGAGTCGGAATCACCCCAAAGGTACACAATAACATACTGAGGAGAAGGTAACCTGCTACTGGATATTACTCTCAAGATTTTGGTCAAGAAGGCATCACTCAATGAAAGGTGCAAAAACAGTGAAAGTGGTCATTGTTTAGGCAGTTCAGTCTGCTCTGTTAGTTACTGAGGCAGAGGCTTAACTTGCCAATAAAGCTGGTAGAGCCAAGACAAGTACGAGATGTACCTCTGCAGGCATCTCACCCAGTACTTTATAACAGTTATAATCATAATAAAATGAACATCACTGAGAGACTTAAAAGGATGGGGTAAGCCACAGTATAGTCTGAGGAGATGGTGAGGCTAGAGGTGGCCACTCTAAATCAGGGTTAGTTGGTATTTTTATTCTCACAGAAGAATGTGAATTTGTTTTCTTTTAATGTTCCTCATTTCGTTGTTGAGAATATACACAGCAGAACATACACCAGTTCAGACGTTTCTGCACACACAGTTCAGTGACATTGATGAGTCTTGGAGTCTGGCATCCTCACCCTCTTTTTCCGAGTTGCTCCTCCCCCATTAACATAAACTCACTGCCCCCAAGGTTCCTATCTAACCTTTCCTGTTGTTGTTCACTTTGATCCCATATAGATAGTGCTGAAAAGAGCAGAAAGGCAGACTTCTTTTTAAGCAGCTACTAGAATACTAGAATTACCTTCTTCTGGCCTCTTGTCACTGCCCATACATTTGTTTGCAATCCTGCACAGAAGACCTGAGAGCTGCTTTTGTGAACCTATGTATTGATCAGCCATAATTTTTTTCATATAAAAAAGAAAATTCTGACTTTGTCATATACCCACTGAGGCTGACTTTTTTCCTGATGACTCCTTTAGGAACACAGTGGATACCCCAACCTTACTACCAACTGCTTCTATCCCTCCTTTGCAGAAGAGGTGAGAGTGAGAGGAGAAAAGCTGTGGCTATAAGGAGACACCCCGAATTTGCAAGCATCTTGACCAGACATCACAGCCATCATATATTGTGTGCTTACTATGTCTAGATATGTAATAACATTGGGATGTTAGATTTATGTAGGACTTTGACATTTAAAAGGAGCCCTGGTTGCACAGTAGTTAAGTTCTTGGCTGCTAACTGAAAGGTCAGTGGTTCAAATCCACCAGCCACTCCATAGAAAAAGATGTAGAGGTCTACTTCTAGTAAGATTACAGCCCTGGAAACCCTATGGGATAGTTTTAGTCTGTCCTTTATGGTCACTGTGATTCAGAATCAACTCGATGACAATGGGATGATGATTATAGTTTAGTCCACATGACAGCCTCATAAAGTATTTCTATTACTGTTTTCATTACTAGTGCCACTCTGACAAGATTGTACCATAAATGTGATGTCTTGAACAAACAGAAGTTTATTCTCTTACAATTTTGGAGGCTAGAAGTACGAGTTCAAAGTGCCAGGCTCTAGGGGCTGGGTGAAAGCCTCTTGACCTTGGGCTTCAGCTCTGCCTCTTGCTCCTGGCCCACTGAAGCTGGAGGCTTCTTTAAACTCAGGCAGCTGCTGAGGCTGACAAACCCAAGGTCAACAAGTAAAAAGGCACCGTCCCAACATTATGAAGCAACATGGCAGGCCACTAACTGAAGAAGTCCTAAGATCGGCAGGGCATGGCAGGCTGTTGAATAATGACTTGGCTACGTGCAGGGTTCAAGTGTGCCAAAAAAGCCTGAGACTTTCCTCAAAGCTGCTGCTTCTACACTGGAAGCAGACCACATCTCTAAAGCAGCTACTGGACTGCTCCAGCAGATTCCACCATGGAGGTAATTACCAATCACCCTGGGGAATAACTACATCCAGCTGCCCAGCCACTCAACCAGGCCCAGCCAAGTTGACTCACAGTGTTAACTATCACAATTACTATACCCATTTTACAGATGAGAAGGAATTTGCCCAGGATCACACAGCTGGTATCTGTTAGATGTGAGCCTGGAACCCATGTTGTCTCCTTCTGCGCATGGACCCCTCTCCCGTATAGTGTAAACCTACATAAACAGCGTGCCCAATACTCAGCTCTTTCCTCTGTGTGTCAAGAACTTGTCCTACTAAATATGTCCCTGATATATGTGAGTGGTTCATATTATAGCAGTTTTCAAATTAGCTTCACCCTGGGAATCACACAAATCTTATGTAAAAAGAAGCAGCTATTCCAAGAGATATGCAGAAACACCTCTTACCTATGAATTATTAAATGCTAGATCAGTAACATAGATTTTGTTAATAAAGTTACAGAGTGTTAGCAACACTGTAGAAATAACCGAATGCTGACATTCCGTGTTAAAAAATACTTTTAGGTAAAAGGGGACTTGGCAAGATACAAAATTGTTTTCGGTATGAGATTTAAAGCATTTTTATAAAAATAAACCAGTGTACTTTTCCTATACTACATTTAATTCTGGCAGGCACTCTATAGCTACTACTTAGCAAAAGGAAGTTAATATTCATGATTAAACAGAAACGTCAGCAAACATACCTATATTGATAGAAGTTTGGGAAACAATGTGTTCTTCTCTCCAAAAATAACAAAGATTTGGGAGGACCAATGGGCCTTGGGGATCTTGTGGACAGTAAGATTGATGTTTCTTTAAGGCAGAGTTTTGAAGCTTCGGGCACAGTTTTCATTGAGCGGATGTCTATGATGCTTATACGTCAAGGGCACTTATCCAGTGATTGCAAAAACTGCAGTGAGAATTGACTACAGTACTGAGTCAGTGTAAAATTGACCACAGTACTGACCCAGTTGTGACATGGCAGTGGCGTCACAACTCCTACTCTAACTTCACAAGGGGGAGGGAGAATCATTATCAGCATCAACAGCCCAAGGCCGATTTCCTGTGAGACAGAGGTCAGACATGCCTCCTCTCATCAGACATGCCTCCTCTCACCAACGTTTTCATCAATTCTCACACCAGCCGTTCCTGCCATGGCCCTCTACTTCTCTGCTGTTGTTGTTGTTGTTGTTTGCCATCGAGTCGGCTCCGACTCATAGCGACCCCTCCTTGGGTTTCCGAGGCAGTATCACTACGGAAGTAGGAATGCCCAACCTTCCTTCCGAGGAGTGGCTGGTGGGTTTGAACCGCCAGCCTTCTGGTTAGCAGCCAAGTGCCTTAGCCACTATGCTAGGTTTGATAATTCATTGCAGTGGTGCAGAATGCACAGACCACACTCACAGGTATGGAGCTTATTATTATCCTGTTACAGTTCAGGATCAGGAACCACTCAGGATACAGTTCTTTGGTCCGAATGGCTCCTGGGATGTGCCTGCAGGCAGGACTTTCACTCGGCTGCTCAATCTGGCCTCTGCACTGCTCATTCAAGTGTTGCAAAGCTCTTTAGCTCTGCCAGTAAGTTCCCAGGAACACCCCACTCCCCAGTAAACCTGGCCTGAAGGCTATCAGCTCTCTCACCCCGTGGGTCAGCACGCCCACTGTCCCTGCCTTGCTCCGTGGGCATGCCCACTGTGCTGTCTCCACCAGTCTCCTGGTTCTGCTATACTGCTGACCACCATCTCGTGCTGTCTCTCTTGTTATAGCCCACTTGCTCACTCGCTCACTCTCTGTCCCTGTCTCTCTCTCTCTTGTTCTCTCTGTCTCCTGGGTCTAGGAGGTTCTTAGCACAGGAACCCAGAGTCCAAAGGATGTGCTCTGCTCCTGTCTTTTCTTCCTGTGGTAGTGGGGCCCCCCTCCCCACCTCTGGGATGACTCATTCTAAGCCTAGCAAAACTGACCACCCCCCTCGTTAGGGTTCCATAGACTTTATTTACATGGTCTCACCCAACAAGGGGGCCATGCATCTTAATTGCATTATTAACAAGCTGTCTAGTCTCCTTGGTGGGCTACAATAACCTTACTTGCATAGTTCTACCCAGTCATTTGGGTGAAAGACCATTGGTGATAAAAGGCATGTAAAAGCAATCCATCACACCCAATCAGACAATGATATTTTCAGGACTTTTCTTCCTGCTCTTTTCAGCAGCTGGTTTTATTGTCAGTGCTTCATATGACATTCTGGAGCCACAATCAGAAATATGGCATCAGGGGTGTTAATAAGATGAATGGTTGGAGAAGACAATGGCTTCCTGACACTGTGCTGAAGAATTCCCTAACAAGCTTCTCACTTGAAAAGTGAAATGCTATTAAGAGAAGAACCTCTAGGAAGAGAAAAAAAATATCTAGAACAATGCTTGATTAGACCATCGTTTATTCTGAAAGTTTCTAAATTTTTCAAGAATAGTTTCTGCCTGTGTAGTATAGTAAGGAGCTGTGGTGGAATAGGGGTTAAAGCATTCAGCTGCTAACCAAATGGTTGTGATTTGAACCCACCCACTGCTCTGTGAGAGAAAGATAAGGCAGTCTGCTTCCGCGTAAAGATTTACAGCCTTGGAAAGCCTATGGGGTAGTTCTACTCTCTCCTAAAGGGTCGCTATGAGTTGCTTTGTTTTTCAGATATAGAGTAGTATTTTCAGGTTGATGTTCGTTCACCCTATCTTTCATTGCCTATGTGTTGTGTCTGCATTATGCTACCAGAAGGGCAGTATTCAAGATTTTTATATCAAGAAAGAAGATTAAATCCTTACTGATATCTGTAATTGGGAATAATTAGGCAAAGAGTTTTGCTATATATAAATCCAGCAGTCATTATAAGCATTTCCGAATCCTTGCAAAAAGCATTTGTTGTTGTTCTTGCTGTGTGCCGTCGAGTCAGACTGACTCATAGCAACCCCTCCTTGGGTTTCCGAGGCAGTATCACCGTGGAAGTAGATTGCTCAACATTCCTGCCGAGGAGTGGCTGGTGGGTTTGAACCTCTAGCCTTCTGGTTAGCAGTCAAGTGCCTTAGGTACTACGCTACCAGAGCTCCTGCAAAAAGCATTAGGTATGCTGATACTCATTTTGATTCTCAAATTTCACATCATTTCATCTGAATTTATCAATACCATTCAATTTCCTTCCTAGCCATTTGCTTTTTCCCCTCAACACATCAAAAGAATGAAAGTATAAATATCTGTATCTATATAACCAGATCTGTATCTGCAGAAACATAGACAGACAGATAGATATGGATGCAGTCCTACTCTGTCAACAGGTTGTTGTTAGGTACTGTTGAGTCAGTGCAATGCAGGGTAACCCTGTGTCCAACAGAACGAAACGCTGCCCAGTCCTGGGGCATTCTCACACGCATTGCCATGCTTGAGCCATTGTTACAGCCGCCGTGTCAAGCAGCCTCACTGAGGATCACCCTCTTTTTCACTGGCCCTCTACTTCACCCAGTGTGATGTCCTTCTCCAGAACTTGTCCCCTCTGACAACATGACCGAAGTATGACAGATGAAGTCTGGCCATTCTCACTTCTGGCTATACTTGCTCCAAGACAGGTTTGTTCATTCTTCTAGCAGTCCATAGGACATTCAGTATTCTTCAGCAACACTACAGTTCAAATGCATCAGTTCTTCTTTGGTCTTCCTTATTTGTTGTCCAGGTCTCACGTGCATCTGAGGCTATTGCAAGGATCATGGCTTAGGCCAGGTACACCTTAATCTTCAAAGTGACATCTTTACTCTTAAACACTTTGAAGAGGTGTTTTGCAGCAGATTTGCCCAGTGCAGTATATCATTTGATTTCTTGACTGCTGCTTCCATGGGCATTGATGGTGGATATGAATCAAATGAAATCCTTGACAAATTCAATTTTTTGTCCATTTATTGTGATGTTCCTTATTGGTCCAGTTGGGAGGATTTTTCTTTTCTTTATGTTGAGGTGTAATCCATGCTGAAGGCCTTTGATCTTCACCAATAAGTGCTTCAAGTCTTCTTCACTTTTCGCAAGCAAGGTTGTGTCCTCTGCATATTACAGATTGTTAATGATTCTTCCCCCGATCCTGATGCTGCATTCTTCTTCCTGCAGTCTGGCTTCTCTGACTGTTTGCTCAGCATACCAACTGGATAAGTATGGTGAAAGGATACAACCTTGACATACACGTTGATTGATTTTAAACCATCCAGGATTCCCTTGTTCTGTTTAAACTTGGTCTATGTACAGGTTTCTCACAAGCACAATTAAGTGTTCTGGAATTTAAGTTCTTCACAGTATTATCCACAATTTGTTAGGATCCATGGAGAGAGAAAGTCCACAGATATGTCATCTATGAAATTAGAAAATACAGGGTAGGAGAGTCATAGTACATTGAATTCATCATTTTGGATTCACTGCCTTGTATTCACTGTATTCACCTTGACATGCAAATGTAGAACACTTGTACAACAAGGCCTGGCAAATAGTAGATACTCAATAGACACGAATCATAAATACTCTGAAGCATATATAATGAGGGTATGAGTCTCTAGTTCATGGCAGATTCCAAAGAGAGACTGATGGAGATCTTAAGATGCTGTTGTCATCATTCGGTGACTACTGTCTCAAATGCAGCTCCTGATGGAGCTCACGTCTAGTGGAGGAGGTGGACATCTGCACAGGTGCTATAAAAAGCCCTTGGATCCAACACAGACACAGAAATTGCTTAGTTAATCAAAACTGGTACTCAAGTATAGAATCAGATGAAATATATATATCTTAAATATTTCATTTAAATTAAAATCCCATAAATATGATTTTATTTCCCATTTGTTCTGATGTGGGGCCAAGACCTTTTCTCTATATATTGGTTTATTGATTATAGTTTCAGATCATTTTATGTGACACCAGTAAGTTTCTGTTTCTTTAAGTGGATCGAGAAACTAAAGATACTTATAAAGTGATTTTGAAGTTTGCTCCTAGATTTTTTAGGCTTTTTGCCAGTCTTTCATTGTTGTCTCACACCTAATTTTTTGAGTATATGAATGTATGTGTCTATCTACAGCATTCAACTGAGCTTTTTCTTCTTTTTCTTTTTCCTTCATACTCTTGTAAGTTTATGTGATACTTAAGTAAACTACATTCTTAAACTGACAAGCACAAGTAGCATCAAAAGCTTTGGTTAACTCTAGGCCATAGAGACCAACTGATGGGAGGAATAATGCATGGGCTTACTAGAGAGTGAGAGAGACTACTAACCACCAGCCTTCACCACGTGGTAGGAGCGCTGGTAGAGTAGTGCCTGAGGCATTTGACTGCTAACCAGAAGGCTGGCAGTTCAAACCCACCAGCCACTCCTTAGAAGGAAGGTTGGGCAATCTACTTCCATAACAATACCTCCTCGGAAACCCAAGGAGGGACCGCTATGAGTGAGATCCAACTCCACAGCAGTGAGTTTGGTTTGGGTTTTTTTTTTTTTTTTTTTTTTTGATATTGCTTAATCCCAAGATGCAGTTAAATGGAGGTCAGTTGAGAGAGTGGCTGCTGTAATACCTGCAATACATGGGTCCTACAGATATTTACATGGCGGTATGATGATGCTAAAGGAAATGACTACTGTATTTTCATGCAAGTAACGCACACGTTATCCATTATCTGCCAATCACTCACCCCCACATGTTATTTTTGTAAGCACACTATGTCAAGTTTCTGTTTACATGTTGCCGACTTCAATTTCTATTTCTGATCACAAGGAAACTTCACTTAAGGTCAGTATTGATTTTATATTACTTGAAATTTCAGCTAAAAGTATTTACCAATAGATCAACTGTTGAGCTAATGCACTGTAATTATTGACTTAAATGAATAGAAACAAGCACACAGTTTTGATTGTTTATTTTCTGATTACCAGTGAACTACCAAACTCAATCCATGACTTCTTGAACATGGCTCATATCTTTATTATACAGTTA
>NW_006921616.1:12709592-12711180 GCF_000298275.1 Orycteropus afer afer | reverse complement strand
GCTCCGCAGCTCTGGAGGAGGAAGATCTGGCGTGCGCTTTATAAATGTTGCAGCCAAGAAAATCTGATGGGACTGTTCTACTCTGTCACGTGAGGTTGCTGGAAATTGAAATCTACTCAGTGGCACTCCACAGCAGCAGAAAAGATGACAAACATGAAATGAATAATACAATAAAGTGTTTCAGTGCCACAGTAGAAGGAAGTGGTCAATTCTTTGGAGGCAGAGGATAAGAACAAGAAAAAGTTCATAAAGAAGGTGATATCTCAGCTGAGACTTGAGTTGGTGTCCCATAGACACATCTGAGAGAAGAGAACATTTCAAGGAGACTATGAGGCATCAGAGAAACTCTGGCAGCATAATGCCTAAGGCATTTGACTGCTAAACAGAAGGTTGATGGTCCAAACCCACCAACCACTTCACGGAAAGACTGGGCAATCTGCTTCCGCAAAAATACCACTTCGGAAACCCAAAGGGGGTCGCTATAAGTTGGAATTGACTTGATAGCAGTGAATGGGGTTTTGGTTTATGAGACATCAACAAAGGCTCAGAGATATTAATTAGCTTCTGGTACATTCCAAGGACTGCAGGGTTTTTGGTATGCTGCCTGGGACAGAGGTCACAAAGGAATGTGGCAGTGTGGCAGAGGAAGAGCAAAATGAGGCCTGGTGCATAGGCGGGGTAAGGGCATGCATGGTAGGCCTGCCCTGGACAGAAGACTGCATGGTTTGGGGTCTCATAGTTCATCAGTGACTAACTCAGATGCCTAAGGAGACCAACCAGGTTGCATAAATTCATAAGGCAAGATAGACCCTTTTGGCTTATTTTTTATTTTTCTATTTTTTGTAGCACCATCCCAGAAATATTTCTTTTTGTTTTGAACTCTACTGTCTGTAAAACAACAGTGCAAGCCTTTAATAAAATACCAATGGTGTTCTGTGTCAGTGTTGGGGATACAAGTAGGAGCATGGGCACTGTGCACACAGGAAAGCACTGTCCCCACTTAAAGGGCTGGGCTACCACTCAGGGTTTATCAGATGGCACCACGTGGAATTGGGGACCTGCGGTTCCTGACCTGAGTTTTACAGCTAAATTGAAAACATGGATATTTATTTACAAATCTCTCAATTTTAAAATACTGATACCAATTAAGAAATGTTTTTAGAGTATATAAGTCATTACTGTGCTAAATGCTTTGCCTCAGAGAAACCATTAAAGAGTTTGAAGCAGAGGAATGATGGAATCTTAGCTTTGGAAGGTCACTGTCAACACTATAGAGATTGAATTGAAGAAAATTTGAAGTTGGAGGCATGGACACCAGTCAGGAAGCTTTGGCAGTGATCCAGTTGATAGTTGCTCAGGCTTGATTGACATCAGTGGTGGTGTGATGACAAAAAGGAGTAGAATCATGGCATAAAGCAAGTAGACTATGATAAGCCTTAAAATGCAGTATTTTAAATATATACAATAAATATATAAGTGAGAGAAGTCTGGTGGCACAGTACCTAAGCCATTTGACTGCTAACTAGAAGGTTGGAAGTTCAGACTCACCAGGCACTCTGCAGAAGGAAGATGGGGCAGTTTACTTTCA
>NW_006921616.1:12689370-12705987 GCF_000298275.1 Orycteropus afer afer | reverse complement strand
GCAACCTATCCAGAGGACACTATGCAGATGCAGAAAAGTGGAAGTTTTAAAAATTGCATCTCATACCCATTTTTCGACCATTTGCTGCCCAAGGCAATGGGATACCATGATTAACTGACTGAGATTCCCCTCAGACACAGCAGAGGGCCATCATCTTCAGCATTTGCCTCCCCAAGGGAACTTGGCAGCCTCTCTGCAGGAGTGCCCTAAAATGTAATAAACAAGAAAATGAAGCTGATGCTGGGAGCTTTGGAATAGATCTGGGTGTGAGTACCTGCCCTTCTAGTTACTATCTTTGAGACATGAACAAGTCGCTAGCCCTCCATAAGTCAGTTTTCTCACCTGTACAATGGGAGTAATTTCAGGTCACCTTGCAGATTTCATGAGTTGAGCTATTTTGTTTTTGACAGTTATATTTTAAGTGTTCAACAAATGGTGGTGTGGGGGTTGATTGAGAGTCTCCTGTAGGGGACAATCACTTTAGAGGTTCTGAATTTGAAAGAGAACTTTTGTATCGCTCTAAGGACATGCTCTTACCAATAAGCAACACTTTTTAAAGTTACTTGCAAAGTGTCAGCTTTCCCCTTTATTCAGACGAAACAATGGGCTGCTGCAGGGGAGAATACAGGATACGCCTCCAGGGCTCTGGCTCTGCTCCCGTGCCTGCTCCACTGGGAGCCCTGGGGCCCGTCTGCCCTTGACGGGGGCACAGGGTCTGCCAGCCAGGGGCTCTGTGCTCCTGCTCAGAGTCCGCTGTGGAGCAGACACGCTTCAAGCAGAGGAGGGGCTTAGAAACAATTTCCACCCATTCCTTTGAATGCTTATCTGTCTCGGCAATTCTGCTGCTCCCTGAGATTACCTTTTAATCTAGGGTATTTATAATGTGGAGAAAACATAGTTTAAAAACAAACTTTACTTTCAAAGAAGTGAAGGACCAGGAAAACATCAATCTACTCAACTGAAATACAATGGCCACCGCACGTTCAGTGCGTCTTCCTCATAGACACCGAGAGTGCCCTTGATGGTAGTAAGAAAGTCTGCTCCCATGAGCCTCTTGGCTTTCTCCGGGAGTACTTACACCTTTCCCAGCATATGGCATTGTTACTGTGTTCCTGTAATTTATGAAAATGCCTTGTCAGTAGTGAATTAAAATGTATGGCTATAAATCTACAAGGACACAGCAGTAACTCACACAGATTTATCACTTGTAGGCATGTGTATCAAGCCTCTGGAATTACTGCCTCTACTATAGACAGAGGTTAGAGAAGAAGGTAGCAACTTACAGGCCATTATACATACACAGCAGTTTGTCATTCATTGGTAGTAGTCTGAATACAAAATACAAGCATGTGGGCCGTCCACCTAACGCATGCTAATCAGCAAATTTCAGCAAGAATGCTAAAATCAAAGAATGACCCCCAAAGAAGAAGTCAGAAAACACAGACCCATTTAATAACTTTGTTACTTAACTACTCTGAGACAAAGTTTTCTCACTACAAAACATTCTTAAAAGTACAAGTACCACCCTAATACACTCTGCATGGTTTTTGTGAAATGCCATTCATTCATTCAACAAACATTTATTGAGTTCTCACTGTACATCAGTCACAAAAGATTTTTGGTTTTTTGTTTGTTGGTTTGTTTTGTTTTGTTTTGTTTTTAGGCAGAATGAAATAATTTAATCTAACATCCTTATTTTTGCAAAAGTGGAAACTGAGACCCAGAAAGGTGAGGTGCCTTAGGGAAGTCTGAGAAAGGGCTTTGGAAAACTGCACAGGGGGACCACACAACAGGGAATCATCATTATTGTAACTGCAGGAATGGTGATCTCAGGGTTTAGTTTTCCATGGACATTTCCATCTTCTAGGAGTTCCTTTTATGAAATTCACTGGACATTGTTATTTTCAGCATGGTTCTTTCCAAACCTGGCAACATCCGAAAATCACACAGGAAATTTCAAAGTTGATTCCTCCTACCTCAGAGGCTGTGGATCAGAATCTCCTACGCAGCCCTCCAGCTAGCTGCGTCTTTGTAGCGTGCCCCCAGGTAACCCTGAAACAGCCTGGAGCTTCGAAATTCTGTTTGTTAAATGAAATAACAAATATGTGAGGGACAAATAATGTGTAAATTATTGTGAATTAATGTTTAAGTCACCCAGGGTCTGTAAAATCAGATCGTTAAAAATAAGGGAAAACAACTTGAGAAAGTTGCTGCTTTCTATCTGTGAAATTTCTCTGACTGTCCTCAACTCAGAATCCCTGGATTTTCCTATTGCGGTTCCCGTGAGTTATGCCAACCTGTGCCAGCACTGCAACAGCCCTGGTGAGCACATGTAACCTCCATTGCTCTCCACAGTGCCCCTTTTGATGCCTTTTCAGTCCTTCAAATTACAACAGGAAGGATCCTCTCTCGGATAAGATCACTGTCAGAAAATGTGCTTCTGAGACTCACCAATGTCTTGTTAACCCTTTGAAGCTTTCTCCCTACTTGGGAGTTTTTCTCCAAATACCCAGATACAGCTCAAAATCCAGGATTTTTCCATCTCTGAATCTCTCCCTAGTCATGGCAGAATCTTTTCCTTTGCTACAGCGTCTATTCGGTTAATTTATTAAGTTATTATCTGTTATTTGCTCACTCCCAGCTACTGTACACACTGTTGAAATGGTCTTTTTGCATTTAATAACCTTGAGGAAAGTAATGCTTTCTCAACATATATACCTCGAAGAACACTTTTAGCTGCCTTACTTTTCAAACTTGAGAATTCTGTGAAATTCCTAGGATATGAACTACTACCATATTTTGGGAAAACACTAAGCATTTAGTCTGTTAATATCTCTTTAATGGTATGCTAAAAAAAATTACAGTAAGTCAAGGAGATACTTCCCTGACCAGCAGCCAGGCCCTTCATTCTGCAGGAGCATCAAGGCATTCTGAGGTCATCTCTGACCTACAAAGATGACTACGGATGCCTGAAAGTAAACAGAGGTATCGAGGTCAGAGTCCTCCTGAGAGAACTCTTTTCTGGCTTTAGGTTATGATAAGACGCAAAGAAGTTCACTTGTGGTCTCAGGTACTCTCATTTCAGAGAAAGAGACTACTGGGAATATCTGAGCTGTCCCTTTTTCCTCAACCATGTTTTCAGCATGAAGAGCCACCTTAGAATAGCCCCTTCCAGGAAACCACTGCTCGCTCTCCACAACTGTGGCAACAGAAAAAAAACAATTCACTGTCACTGAGTCAATTCTGACTCATAGCGACCCCCACTGGGTTTCCAAGGCAATAAATCTTTATGGAAGTAGATTGCCTCATCTTCCTCCCGCAGAGCAGCTGGTGGATTTGAACTGCTGACCTTCTGGTTAACAACCAAATGCCTTAAGTACTACACCACGAGAGCTCCATGACAGCTGTGGCTAGCACCCCGGATTGTTTTAGCATACCAGACACTCTGGCAGTGGCTCTGGGTAGAGGCCTGAGACCTCAGGAGTGTGATTTTACAACCTTGGCTCACTCACTTACCCATTCATCTACTCGGCAGATAGTGAGCAGGTCCCATGTGTCGAGTTCTGTGCCAGGCCCTGGTGTAGGATAGTGAGCTAAACAGATTCAGTCACCCTCAGGAGGTTTATACCCTAAAGAGGAAGTCAAGCAAATACTTAACCGAATCAATATATTACTAAACATTATGAAATAAAGCTACAGAGTGTGGTGAAAGAATACAAAACAAGGAAACCTGCGAGGCTGATTAGTCAGACTTTTCTGAGCAAGTGGCATTTAAACTCTAAGCTATGTCTAATGAGGAAGGGTTAGTGAGGTGCTGAGCAGCTAAATGGAAGTTCCGGGCAGAGAGAAGAGTATGTGTCAAGGCCGTGAGATGAGAAAGATGTTGGGACATTGAATGGCATGAGTGGGGGGATAGGGGAGCCTGAGACAAGACTGGAGAGATGGGCCAGGACATGAAGGCCCTTGCAGGTCATGATGAGGTATTTGGGTATTACAGTAGGAAACCGTTAAGGGATTTAAGCAAGTGACGTAATCTGATTTACCTTTAAAAAAAAAATCACCCATGTTGCCATGTGGGGATGGATTGATTGCAGGAGGACAAAAATGGAAATGAGAGTAATTACAAGGCTATGAGAGAGATTCCACTCTAGAGCTAATGACAGCCTTGACCAGCGTGGAAACAGTGAGGATGGAGAGAAGTGAACCAATTTGATACAAATCTTGAAGTGACTGAACTCAGGATGAATTTCATAGAGTAATTAAGAGAAAGCGAGGTGCTGAGCATGATTCTCAGGTTTGTGGTCTGAGCGGCTGACTCGATGGGAAGCATTGGAAGCGGAGTGGATTGGTCGAGTCGGGGGTGGATAGAATTAGTAGTTCAGCTTTCCGTGTGAGCCTTGAGTGTCTAGTGAACCTTGAGATGGAGATGGCAAATATGGCTGTGGAGCACTGAGCATGGGTCTGAGCTGGAGGGAAAAATGTAACCATCACTGACTGGCATTGTGATAGTGGGAGCTGTGTGTCAACTTGGCTGGACCACAATTCTGTGTGGTTTAAGCAGTTGTGATGTGGTTATTCCCATGATGGGATCAGATGTATATGTTTTGAGCACCCATTCCGTTGAAAGGGAGTTTCCCTAGGAGTGTGGCCTGCTTCCAGTATATTTATGGACATCCTGGGAAAAGAGACACTCTTCTGTGGGTCAGGACTCTGTTGTGCTGCCTACAACTGTCCTGGAGATCTTGGATTCATCATTCGTTGGAGTCAACAGCCAGTATACTGCCTGCCAACCTTGAGCTTCTAGCCGCTGCAGCTGCGTGAGTCAGGAAAAGCCCCCAGCTTGATGTTTGCTCCAAGAACTTTGGACTTGCCAGCTTCTATCAGTATGTGAGCCATTTTCCTAAGTTAAGTTTCTCTTTCTCTCTCTCTGTAAGCTTTACTGGTTTTGTTCCTCTAGAGAACCCAGTCTCACACAGGCATGTGGGGGCTGTTGAGCAGAAATAGCATGAGAAGAGGAGAGGGCTGGAACAAAGCCCTAAAAACATCCAGATGGAGAGATGAGGCAGGAGACTGGCCTAGAAGACGCTGGAGAATGTGGTTTGAAAGTTGGGGGAGACCAGAAGACTTTTGTGTCTCAGATGCCAAAGAGGAGAGTTTTTCATGGAGGAAATGCTACTGAAAGGTCAAGTAAAATACAAATGAAGAGTAGTGCATTAGGTTTGGTAACATGGGTGACATTGGCTGTCCTTGGTGATTTAGGCAAAGCAGAGTCCGGTCAGTAGGAAGGCAAGCAACGGAGAAGTGAATGGGAAGGATGACCGTGTAGGCCATTCTTTCAAGAAGCTTGAGTGTGAAGAGAGCAGTTGCTAGAAGGAGATGTGGCACAGAGAGAGTTCTGTTTCTTGAGACGTTATTTGCTACCATTTACAGACTGTTTGACTGCTCCAGGAGAACACCTCACCCACTGCTTATCAAAGTAAAGCCATAAGCAACATGAAAGGGCTTAAAATCGATGGAAAAGGTAACACTTTGGATTTGCTGGCAAGAAAATACTACTGCAAGTTGTCTGTGTACTGATAGACATTAATACTTTCCTTCTGAACCATTTTAATATCAAGCCAAAGAATTCAAGTGGCATTAAAGTCGATGCTAATAAGTAAAGAAGGGACCATTGAGACGGACCTTTGAAATCACAGATCAAGATGAGCAGCAGTGCCCTAAGTTTGTGTCAAAAGCCATACTGATGTTAATAAGGGTCTAGGGACTTTCAGAGACAAATATGACTTTGAAATTCGGTGGCTTTCAAATTTACTCCTAAGTATTCTTAAGAGAAATTGCTCCAAAGCCCTATGTTTATAGATTAAGCAGCACATCTTTTTTTTTTTTTTTTTTTTGCCAAGGATGATGCATTACTAACTCATGGCAAAGACATTCTTTTCATATTAGCCAGCCCGACAGATCAGTACAGGTGAGCCCTTTTTCGAGGTGCTTTCTCTGGATGAGAGAGATTTGGTTCCTTTTGCACTTCCTGAATTTCCACCAAGGAAATGCAAGTGGCACCAGGACTTGGGCACTTTCCATGTGGGTTAGGATTCTTGTTGAAGGAACAGCTTTGCTCAGGTTGCTCACCTTTTCCGTAAAGCAAACGGAGAGCTGTTTATAACAGGCTTTGTCTGGCTTTGGCATTGATTTTAAATCACCTGGATTGATCATGTGGTTATGGGACTTTAAAAAATCCCACCAAACACCAAAGCCTCTAAACATAATTAGAATTGAGGGGTTTTTAATCTGCTGGCGTCGCGTCCACAGGAGCACATTCTGAATAATCCCCTGCGTCTGCTCACCTTGGGTGGAGAGGAAGTACCAACCTGCTGCAGAGGGTCTGGGGTATGGTAGATGTTCTCTGAGCACACAGAAACTGCCCCATTTTCAAAAGGAAGAAGCATCTAAGATCTGTGTCTGTCTTGGAGGGTTTCACTCATGGCCTGGCAGCTTGCTCAGCCAGTGAGAGAAAAATATGCAAATCAGCCAGCTGTCATGTCACACACCCCTCAGTTGTAGGACCACAGCAGGACTTGGGCAAGCTGATCTCAACCAGGTTTGACAAAGAGGCGGAAGGTCTGAAATTAAATAGGTCAACACAGATTCTCTAATAATGGGTAGATGTGAAGGGACAACGAGGGATTCCCCAGGAAAACTGCTTTGAGAGATGGCTGCTAGTAACGCTTTCCCTTTCAGACAGCCATCCTCAGTGGCATCTCAGAGCTGAGCCATCTTAGTTCATGATGAACCCATTCCTGTTTTTCACTAATGACTGTATTATTCCTGTAAGCTGAATGGTTAAATGAAGTAAATATTTATAAAGGTCTAAACTACTTTAAGAAGCTGACTTTCCTATTTCAAGGCAATTATCTTTCGGAGTTTGCTGTAGGGCATCAACTGGCTTGTCATGTTGCAGTTGTTGTGGGCCGTCGAGTCGGACCCGACTCATAGCGACCCCTCCTTGGGTTGCCGAGGCAGTATCACTATGGAAGTAGATTGCTCAACCTTCCTTCTGAGGAGTGGCTGGTGGGTTTGAACCGCCTGCCTTCTGGTTAGCAGTCAAGTGCCTTAGGCACTATGCTACCAGAGCTCATGTTGTTGTTGTTGTTGTTATTTGCCATCGAGTCGGACCCAACTCATAGCGACCCCTCCTTGGGTTTCCGAGGCAGTATCACTACGGAAGTAGGATTGCCCAACCTTCCTTCCGAGGAGTGGCTGGTGGGTTTGAACCGCCAGCCTTCTGGTTAGCAGTCAAGTGCCTTAGGCACTATGCTACCAGAGCTCACAGGGATTAGATAATTTAACTTTTCAAAAATGGAAACCTGCTTTGAACTGTATTACATCAACTTACCACCAGTCATAAATGTACAGTTCTAAGTGATCAGTTTATCCTCAGGTTCCCTCCTAGCTAAAGTCTAAGTTTACAGATATCAGTGATTCCTTTTCTTAAACACACATACACACTCGGTAGACTCCCTCTCAGGCTCATAGTAGCAGACGTAGTAACCTCCAACAAAGGAATTGTTGTTTTTGAATTCATACTCTTCTTAGCTGAGAAACATGCTCCCAGAATAATTATACTTGTGGAGCTGTCTTATGGAAACACCTTACTAAATAACTGTCCATGAATAAACGAAAAACAAGATAGTCTCTTATCACTAAGCTGAACAAATAGATAATGTTCTTTTAAAATGCAATTAAAATCCTATAAAGGTTTAGTGCATTGTTTCCAAAATTCGCTTATGTGCCATTTTACACAATTGCAGGGCTTTTTTTTTTTTAAAGTATCCTTTTGGTGTTGTAACAATAGGGGGCATATTGCAGTCCTTCCCATAATATTTGTATTGAAGGAACGTCACAGTATTTTTCAAGCTTGAGCTTGGGCACATTTCAGTGCTTAAATATGTTATTTTATCTGCTCAGGCAAAAAAAAAAAAAAAAAGACATTGTCATTGTGAAAAATTAGAACTAACCCTTAAAATATTTCCCACTATTCTTTTTCCCTCGCAGCACATTTTCTTCATGTTCCAGGAAAGATGGCTTTACATAGGAACTTAGAAATAACAACTAATGATTAACAGAATGATGGATGTGATGGATCACCTCTTTCTTGAGAAATAATAAATCAACATATTCCTACCCATAAATTTTTGCTGAAAAATGCGAACTGTTAACATCATATATTTAACAAGGTGTCAGATACAGGTGCTGTCAACCAAGTGTCACCTTCAGAACCAATAGAATACACGAAAACATTATGTTCCTTTTGGGGGGACAGTTAAAACAATTTAAGTGTGATGTACAATTCTCTAATTGTAGTGCAGTTTACGTCTTCTCTACTCGTCTCATGATAAGCATGGATATGATCTGCTCACACATTATCAATATTAGGCCCCCAAAACCAAGAAAGTAAAACCTCCCAAAGGAGAAATTTTATACTCACAGAAAGTTGGGTTAAGCTTTATTTTTAAGATTATAAACTTAACTGCTTCACAAGATAATCTTTGCCCTTTTTACATAGAAGTCGTTCTGTCCTGGTCCGTATTTTTTGTGGCATCTTCCCCCCCTTACTCTGCTTTCATTTGAGGCAGACTTTGTATTGAGTTCTTTTGGGACTGTTTGGAAGCCTTTTTGAAGGGTGAATTTGTGATTCCATTAAATGGTTAGTTGATTGTTCGTTGCACAGCAAGTTTGCTTTATTTCCATTGTGGGGGGGTGTTTTTCCTCAAGCGGCCACAGTGTATTGTGGGAAGTGGAGCAGGGCAGTGCCTGTCCTCCCCCTGGCCGTATTGATTTGCCCTTCAGCTGTGCGCAGTGCAGAGAGAACCTCAGGCCTTGTTGATTATCTGCACAGTGTCTCTGGGAGCAGTATTGACCCATTGCTGCTGACTGCCTGTGGCTCTTGATTTTTCACACCGTCTCCATGACACTCATAATAAAACATACTATCTTATTGCGCCTCAGCTCTGGGAGCAAGCGGATGCAGCCTCCAACACCACCATGTTCCTGGAGAACATTTATTCTACGTGGGGTAAAGTGTTGTAGCAATTTGAGGATTCTGTCTTATGTGGTTTTAATAGCTACCTCTCTAGCCAGACTCCACACACGCTGTTATTACATTGTTATTATCTTAAAAAAGCCAGGGCCACTGTCTTCACCTATGTTATCAACATGAAATTGTACATTGTTAGAATGAAATTAATTTTGAAACATCGGACTAATGGAAAGAAAATTCTCTGTTCACATTAAGCTTGGCATGTTGCTGTAACATTTATTTTCTAAGCTACGTTTGAACTCTTGTCGCAAAGATTGGGCTGTGACGTATTACCCAATGAATAACAGTTTCTTGAAGTGTCTAATTGTGTTTGATCAGCATGTTTCTAATTTGCTATTGTCAAAAGTTTTACTGATAGTGTATCAGGTTCTATGAGATCATGTAAAATGTTCCTCCTTTGTTATCTTGGAAGACATTCTTAAGCGGTAATTGGTGGGAAATTTTTTTTTTTTTTTTTAGCATATGCCTTTTTGTTTTACGTTGGAGGTTTCATACATGTATCAATATTTGGTGATTTTCGTTGTTATTTCTCATGTCCCCAGAGCCAGACTGGCATTACGCTGTCAGTGTTGGTGGCTTGGGTGCCACTTCAGAAGTAGCTCAGCAACCCTGGGAAGCAGGTTTTGATTTTGTTGGTGCAGAGAAAATAAAAAGTACATGTTTCCTCAGGATACTTGAAGTATTTTAACCCACTATCAATACTATTAAGGAACTCTGGTGGCATAGTGGATAAGGCATTTGGCTGTTAACCAGAAGGTCAGCAGTTCAAACCCACTAGCCGCTCCATGGAAGGAAGATGGGGCAATCTACTTCCATTAAGATTTACCACCTCAGTGGGGGTCGCTATGAGTCAGAATTGACTCAATTGCAGTGGGTTTTATGCTACCTGTAGGAGCCCTGGTGGCACAGTGCTTCATGCATGTGGCCGCTAACCAAACAATCAGCAGTTCAAACCCACTAGCTGCTCCACAGGAGAAAGATACCACAGTCTGCTTCTGTAGAGATTTACAGCCTTGGACACCCTATGGGGCAGTTCTACTCTGTCTTGTAGGGTCGCTAGGATTCGGAATTGACTGGACAACTGTGGGATACCTCCTGTTACTTGTGAAAGAATGTTACTCAACAGAGGACACTTCCTCTGCTCTTGCCAGAACTATCTGGACATTGTTATAGAAAAGACAGCAAAGCACAAGTTTCAGGTTAGGCTAATGTTGTTGATTACATTTTACTGAAACATTTTACTTAGAGTGTTTTCATTACTGGGAACACAATATAATTAGTTTTCACTGAAATGTTGCAATTTACAGTGTTTTCCTAGTCACAACAAACAAAAAATTTAACATGCTGATTTGCAGTAAATTCAGACTTAGAGAATTACAAGAAAGCTAGTTTCTGTTTTTTAGTACATGTTCCAGTCATGAATTCCTCAAGCTGGGGTCTGTTTCAGAGAAGTCTGGTCGAGTGACAGTTGCACCATGGCCCAATTAGCAGGAGCTCATCATGTAAAAATGCTTAAAAGTCTAAAAATTTGGGTCAGTGAGCTTTCCATTTAAAGAAAAAGAGGAAAGGACAAGGTTCTTGCTTTTAAACTGACATATTATTAAACCGCCAACAATCTTTGTTGTTGTTGTTATGTGCCGTCAAGTCAGACCTGACTCATAGCGACCCCTCCTTGGGTTTCCAAGGCAGTATCACTACAGAAGTAGATTGCCCAACCTTCCTTCCGAGGAGTGGCTGGTGGGTTTGAACCGCCAGCCTTCTGGTTAGCAATCAAGTGGCTTAGGCACTATGCTACCAAATCACAGTTCCTCTGTATTGCTTTGCAGATTATAGTGTTTATGTTTTACTAAATTTTAGCAGATGTACTTCATTTTTGTGGGATACATAGTTTTCTAAATAGACATTTTAAAAAATATCAACCTGTCATAAAATAAGAATATTTTGATTATAGCCTTTAGCAACAGTTGCTCTGGGGGAGAGTGGGTATTGAGCCGAGTCTCTGTAAACACCTCTACATTGACAGATCTTTGCAAGCAAAACCCCATGCGGAGTGGCCTCTAATCCACTCCATCTGCTGATTTGCTGTCCATGTGTGTATAGAACCCAATGACAGAAAAATCAGAGGGAAGGCCTTCCACTTCTCATCCCTCCAAATTAGTAATATTTTTAATATAATTTTATTAAACTCAGGTAAAGGGAAAGGCAATATGGCAAAAGCAAGTGACCTACCTAATAACAGCACTAAAGATAAACAAGACACAGAGAGGTACACAAGAGGTACAGGCAACCAAGATTAACACTTTTACATGTACAATTTAAAGATAAAAAACTCCCCCCATCGCGCTGCATGCCCCATTCCAGGAAATGTTAAGGACATTTTTGATGGGGTAGCAGAGATAAAAAAAGTCTCTAACTCCCAAGCAGAGGCCTTTTGCAAGCATGGGTCCAGGGGCTTAGACCTCTGGGAGAAAGAAGGGATACACTTTTCCCATTGTTATGCAAACATATGAGCTGAGCTTTACTCAAGGATTTAACGCCCCCAGTGAGTCGGGGTTTGAATTCTCTGTGTGTCTGAGTGCAGTATCAAATTTACAATCACCTGTGTTCTCAGTTGTCTTGCGCCCTCCCACTTGATGGTTTCTGATAGCATGTGGTTTGTATTCCACTTACGCCTAAGTATTTCAGTGTGTCTTTGGACATTCAGAACCACTTGAAAGTGTGCATAGGGCTTCCTCTAACCGAGTCATAGTTCTCAGGTATTGCAAAGGTTAAGCCTTATCATCTGCACCAACAAAAAGAAGAGGAAGAAAAAAAAAAAAAGGTTGAGGTTTCATCAAAAACTTCCATCTTCACAACCTTTCGACCACAATTTGATGATTATTATTGATTATTTCACAGCCTTTCACTCATGCTCTGCCACCGCGGCCAGCCCTGATATACCGATAGGGCTGCAGTGCAGCTAAAATAAGACTCCATCTTGATAATGGGCTGAGATGAGATATGTTATTTGATAAAGATAATTGATGTTTCACAGTGAATTGGAAAGCAGCTCCAAGTGCACCATATCTAGGGCTAAAGTCTGCCCACAAATATGGTAGTTGTTTATGAAAATAGAACAAAAGAACTCAAATATTCAGACATGGTTTTTTAGAGTACTCGATGCTGTGATTTGTGTGTGTGTGTGTGTGTGTGTGTGTACACATGCATGCATGTGTGTGTGATGGTCTTATGGTCTAATGAAAAAAATAGGAAGGGGTACGTCAGATCATTTTTCATCTTTGGTTTCAAGTTAGTTGGTTAAAATCTTCCATGGTCTGGGTGTTATTGATCAACTCCCTTGCAGACTTAATACCCAAATCCTGCGTTTGGATTATGATGAATCACCATCATGCATAAGCTGGCTATCTCAGGTCAAAGTTAAATTTCATGTTATCATTAATTTCTTGAACATTTTACATACTGTATGAAAACACAATTTAAATTTATTGATCACGGTCATAATGGCTCCTCGCAAATGCAATTCAAATAATCTGTGAATGCTGATTTTAGTTCTCATTTATTATGAACCATTTTCTCTAAAAAAATAATATGTAAGTCACTGGCTATGTTTGTCATGTTTCCTTCAGGCACCAAGTTTAAGTTGATGAAGGTATCATTCGTCTTTCGTCTTTCGTACTGTTCATCTGATTTCTTTTAGTCTTATCACTTCCGTAACCCCTAATTAAGCAATAAGGCTTGACAGGGAGTATGGTTATCATGAGATAATGACACCCCAAGTGTGTTGTGAGGCACAAGGTTCAGCTGAGTGCTTCCAAACCTCTGGGGGGGTGATTATCTCTGGATAAACACGCCATGTTGCTGCTCATGTATGCATACACCGCAGCAGGCAGGGGGAGTGGCCCTGTCAGAGCCACCGTCCCACCCACCCAACCTGTGGGTTTCATACAATTACTCATTCACATCTCCGATTTCCAAACTGAAGTTGCAACCTATCAGCTCTGATTTTATTGTTTAAATGCTGTAAGTTGACTTGTAAGTACATCTTTGAAAACAAAGTAGATTTTTTTAAAAAAAGTAAGTAGATTTACTTTTTTGAAAAATGTAAAGTTTTCTCAGAAGAAAAAGGCCATCTGGAAGGAAAATGTATTTATTTGTCGTTGTCCTACTTTGCATGAATTAGTAGACACCCACTCCAGGGAATGGTAGAATATGTGGCATTCTTGGAAGTTCAGAAAAAGCAAGCATATACACTCATGTGGATAAAGTTATAAAATTGTTGGATGTTGTAGACGAAATACAAATCAGTGTTTTGGTTTGGGAAACTCCAGTTTATCACTCGTAGCTGTCACGGTTAAACATAGACCAATGGGTGGGGAGGAGAAAATACTCGTTTCATAGCTATTTCTTTTTGGTCAGATTTCTTATGAATTGATAATATTTTAGAGAAGAATAATTTCTTATATCGGCTTTAATGTGGTATTTTGAAAGAAAATGTGAATTATCTACAGTAAATGTGACCTGAAGTTAAAATGAAAAGAGACTACCTTGGAGATAGTAGACTTCTCAAGGACATGTAGATTGTTGTTATTTAAAAAGGAAGCAGTGAAAATACCGTGGCCAGCTTTTCAGTGTTTTCAGCATGAACTTATGCTCACCTTTCGTCCTGTAAGTCAGCGGCGTTCAGAAGAACTTTCTTTGATGATGAAAATATTCTGTGTCTGTGCCGTCCAGTGTGGTAGCCACTGGCCACATATGGCTAATGGGAAAAGAGCTGAGTTTTAAAATTCATTTAACTTTAATGAACTTAGATTTAAAGAGCTGCATGTAGTTAATGGCTAACATCCTGCACAGTATAAAAGAAGAAAAACCCTTGAAACAAGCTAATCTTTTCTGTGCTCTTTCAAAATTACTGAGCAATGAATGGCTTTGTGCTTTCAAGAAATTAGTCCATTGTATGGCTCTTTTTCCTTTTATGTTTAGATAAGAAATGAAAGAGTGTTACTTTGATAAAGTTTTTAAAGTCTCCGTAATAGAACTTCTACTGTTCTGTTTCTAATTCATCTTCAGTCTCACTGCTGTCTAGTCGATTCTGACTCATAGCAACCCTCATTGGGTTTCCAGGGCTGTGAATCTTTACAGAAGTAGATTGCCCCATCTTCCTTCCAGGGAGCAGCTAGTGGGTTTGAACTACTAACCTTTTGGTTAGCAGCCAAATGCCTTATCCCTTTGTCACCAGAGCTCCTTCATTAGGTGATAGAGAGATGCAGCTCAGAACTACAATGAGATACCATCTCATCCCTGCAAAAACGGCGATGATCACAAAAGCAGAAAACAACAAATGCCAGTGAAGTGGTGGAGAGTCAAACAAACTCTTGTACACTGCTGGTGTTGTGTTAGGTCAAATCAGTTCCAACTCGTAATGACACTTTGTACGACAGAACAAAAAACTACCCAGTCATGTGCCATCCTTACACCCGTTCCTATGTTTGCCAGTCCATCTCATTGAGGGTCTTCTTTTTCAATGACCCTTTACCAAGCATAATTTCTTCTCCAGGGACTGGTTTCTCCTGATAACATGTCCCAAGTATGTGAGGCAAAGTCTCACCATCCTTGCTTCTAAGGAGCACTCTGGCTGTACTTTTTCCAAGACAGATTCGTTCATTCTTCTGTTCGGCCACCATATATTTAATATATCAGAGGTGTCAACTCTCCTTCAGCTTTGTTTATTCATTGTCCAGCTTCACATGCATATGAGGCAATTGAAAATACTATGGCTTGGATCAGGCACACTTTTAGTTTGCAAAGTGACATGTTTGCTTTTGAATACTTTAAAGAGTCCTATTGCAGCAGATTTGCCTGATGCAGTACATCATTTGATTTCTTGACTGCTGGTGGGATTGTAAAATGGTACCACCACTATGGAAAACAGTGTGGCACCTCCTCAAAACATGGAAATAAAAATAGCATATGATGCAGCATTCCCACTCTTAGGTATATGTCCAAGAGATATAAGAGGAGTGACACAAACAGACATATGCACTCCTATGTTCATTGCAGCATTATTCACGTTAGCAAAAAGATGGAAACAATCTAAGGGCCCATCAGTTAATGAATGGATAAACAAATTGTGGTACCTACAGACAATGGACTACTATGCAACCATAAAGAATAATGAGTCCATGAAACATCTTACAACATGGGTGAATGTGGAGGAGGACATTTTGCTGAGTGAAATAAGTCAGTCACACAAGGACAAATACTGTATGGTCCCACTATTTTAAAAAGTCAAAAATAGATAATACACATAGAAAACCACATTCTCTGACAGTTACCAAGGGTGAGAGGGGGAACGAGGGGCAATCATTTTCTAGATAGAGGACACTTATTGTTATTGGTGATGGGAAAGGTAATCCCAAATATGGGTGAAGTCTGCTCACCTTGACCAAGGTAAATAAAGACACTAAGAAATATACAAGGAAAAGGGGCAATTTCAGTAACTGCTATGGCATATATAATTTTACAGTAGTAATAACAACCAAAAATATGTGTGTGGTTACAAATGTAGATATGTGTGCACACATGTATGTAGGAAGGCATAGGCAAAGACATGCATGTGTATATATAGGTATATCTGTAGGCATCTGCATATACATAGTTCATGTACTGTGTATATATCCGTATATATAATAAAGCACACGGGGGGGGGGACACAGTTATGGAAACATCCTAGATATATCCAAATAACTTGCACGATTGGTTTACTGGGGTTAAAGAGTTAGAACCATAGTCACATGGGACAACTTTGTCAATTGGTATAACATAGTTCATAAAAATAATGTTATTTATACCCTAGTTGGGTGGCTAGCATCTGGGGTCATAAAAGTTTGGGCTAAACAGTTCTAAGATAGAACTATTGGTCTCTATTCATCTGGAACAAAAGAAAATGAAGGAAACCAAAGACTCAAAGAAGAAACTGGTCCACAGGACTAATAGCCCACATGAACCACAGCCTCTTCTAACCTGAGACCAGAAGAACTGGATGGTGCCTGGCTAACATTAGTGACTGTTCTAACCAGGGGCCCAATAGAAGGTCCCTGAAAGAATGGGAGCAAAAAGTAGAACAAAGTCAAATTCCTAAAAAAAAGGGTCAAACCTACCGAACCGATAGACACTAGAGGAACACCCCAGACTGCTGCCCTAAGATACCCTTTGAACGTGGCACTAAAGCCGTTCCTGGAGATCACCTTTCAGATAATGGATTGGCTTATAACAAAGAGTATCATCCATGAGTAGTGTTGTTGTTGTTTGGTGCTGTCAAGTCATTTCTGACTCATAGCGACCCAATGCACAGCAGGACGAAACATCACCCGATCCCACGCCAGCTCCACGATCCCTACTATACTTGAGCCCATCATCGCAGCCACCGTATCAATCCATCTCCTTGAAGGCCTCCCCCTCTTTCGTCGACCGTCCACCCTACCAAGCATGACATCCTTCTCCAGGGAATGGTCCCTTCTGAC
>NW_006921616.1:12687378-12687974 GCF_000298275.1 Orycteropus afer afer | reverse complement strand
ACTTCCTCCTTCATTACCATTGGTTCTAGATCATATGCCACTTCCTGAAATGGATGAAGATCGACGAGTTCTTTTTGTACAGTGACTCTGTGTATTCCTTCCATCTTCTTTTGATGCTTCCTGCATCATTCAATATTTTCCCCATAGAATCTTTGAATATTACAACTCAAGGGTTAAATTTTTTCTTTAGTTCTTTCAGCTTGAAAAATGCCAGACGTGTTCTTCCCTTTTTGTTTTCTAACTCCAGCTCTTTGCATGTTTCATTATAGTAATTGGCTTTGTCTTCTCGAGCTGCTCTTTGAAATCTTCCATTCAGTTCTTTTATCTTGTCATTTCTTTCATTTGCTTTAGCTACTCTCCGCTCGAGAGCAAGTTTCAGGGTCTCTTCTGTCATCTGTTTTGGTCTTCTTTTCTTGTCTTTTAAGTGACCTCTTGCTTTCTTCATGGATGATGTTCTTGATGTCTTCCCACAATTCTTCTGGTTTTCGGTCACTGGTGTTCAATGCATCAAATCTATTCTTTAGATGGTCTCTAAATCCAGGAGGGATATATTCAAGAAAATATTTTGGCTCTCGTGGACTTGTTTTAATTGTCTT
>NW_006921616.1:12665545-12684939 GCF_000298275.1 Orycteropus afer afer | reverse complement strand
GTTGGGCAATCCTACTTCCGTAGTGATACTGCCTCGGAAACCCAAGGAGGGGTCGCTATGAGTCGGGGCCGACTCCACGGCACATAACAACAACAACAACAACAAAGCCTAGGATATCAATCTTTATGCATTCCATTTCATTTTTGACAATTTCCAATTTTCCTAAATTCGTACTTCATACAGTCCATGTTCCGATGATTAATGGATGTCTGCAGCTGTTTCTCCTCAATTTGAGTGGTGCCAAATGGAGGTCTCGAAAGCTTTACCTTATCCATTATGTGTAAGGCTGGTTTTACTCTGATGATGCACCTCTTTCCCAGTCCTGTTCTGAAAGCTTTCTAACCTATGTGAGTCATCCTCCTCCTCTGTACTGGACAATGTTTCTTTGTTATTCATCAGGTTTTCCCTGGCCAATTCTTTGAGAAGTGGATAGCCTCTTCCTTCTTCCTAGTCTGTCTCAGTCTGCAAGCCGGGCTGATAACCTGTGCACCATGTGCACCCCCCTGGGTTTGAAACACCAGTGGCACAGCCTCAAGACTCACAGTAACATGTCACCACAGTAGGACAAACCGACAGACTAGTTTGTCTCCCTTAGCTGTTGGAAACCTCTCCAACCACCCTTACCTGGATCCTTTTGGCTGACTTCTCGCTCTGTCCCAGTCCCCCTGGCTTTTCCTCTCCTTTTTCCTGCTTTCCCACCTTGCCACTTGTGGGGCATGGCCTGGGTTCCCTCTCCTCACCTGGATCCCTGCAGATGACTCCTCGCTCCATCCCAGTCCCCAGACCTTTTCCCAAACAATCAACTTTGTGAGGCCAAACAGTCAATGTTTACTCAAAAGCACAGATGAGAAGGCAAGGAAGGGAGGGCAGGGAAACAAACCAATGCAACCATTGCCATGGAGTCAGATCCGACGCATAGAGGCCCCTTGGATTTCCGAGGCGGTATCACTACAGAAGTAGATTGCCCAACCTTCCTTCCGGGGAAGGTGCTGGTGGGTTTGAACCGCCAGCCTGTTCTGGTTAGCAGTCAAATGCCTTAGGCACTAGGCCACCTAGGGCAGGGAAGCTAGATCAATTGAAATAGAACAAACAGAATGGGAATGAGAGTGCTGACACGTGAAAATTATAACCAATATCCTGGGAAAATTGTATAAAAATTGTTAATGGGAACCTAATTTGGTGTGTGAACTTTCACCTAACACACAATAAAATGTTTTTTGAAAAAAAAAAAATGATCAATGTGAAGGAAGGAAAAAAAAAAAAAAAATGAAGTCTGATGCTTCCCATGAATCTGATAGCTTTAGGGGGTAACTTATCAACATAGTCTGTTGAGAACTCACAGTCTCGGCTTCCATGGCTAGGTTTCTTGACACAAACAATTTCATTCTTAAAACAACTTTTGGGTTGTAAACTATTCACCAAACCTGGTCCCTGTGTAAGTTCCCTTTAAAGGAGCCAACAGGGGCATGTGTTGTGTTCCCTTAGGTGGAAAGTGGACATGTCTTAAAGCATAAGCTGACTAATGGCTATTTCTTTTGTTATTATTTTTACTTTGTTTTTTAAAAAATAAGATTAGACCACGAGGCAGAAAATTGTAACCAAAATTGCCAATACCGAGTTATTATTGAAAACATGAATGCCAATACACTGCTTTAAGATGGGGACCCCAGAGATATCTCTGAAGCACACAGTCTTAGAGGAGGTAGAGGGTCTGTGGCTTCCTGTTCAATTTCTCGTCATGAGTTCATGTGTAATTTAATAAAGCGTTCAGACCATTCATGCCTTTCAAAATATATTATTATTTTTGTTATAAATATATTTTGCCTGATTTTTAATCTTCTCCATTTCTTCTTCTAATTAAGCATATTAATCAATTAAAATAGAAGACATGAGGCCTGTTCATTGTAAAGTAGCCTCAAGCCCATGCTGTTTAATTTTATAAAGTACTCATAATGAAAAAGAATAATTCAAGTAATCAAATAACAACTTCCTTTTTCCCTTCCCTATCTTGATTAAGGCAGCTGGTCTTCTATAATCACTCCTTCAGCCTAAGAATCCATTCCAAACTGAACATGTGTCAGTACCAGAATGTATCAATGTGAATGTTACAGACCTGGGAGGATCTTTGTGGAACTAGCAAAAATACAAAGCAGGGACATAGCAAAGGTAATGAGCACTCAGGATCATCTCTAAGGTGCCACCCCCCCCCCCAATAATTTCAAGATGAATAGCCGTTGATGGGGTCCAAGTGTCAGCAGAAGTGCCTTCTGTTTCGTGTCCAGCTGCCTCAGTCGGGCACTGTTCATATCTGTGGCCGCCCAGCATGTCACTCTGCACCTCCTCTGGCTCCACCTTGGACTTGCACCCAGGGGCTAGTGTCCCCTTCTACCCCCCTACTCCCACCCCACATTTTTCCTCAAGGAAAAAATAGAAACTGCTCAGTGGGGCCCCCCATCAGGTGGTGCCCAGGGCACTGCTATACCCGCTGTACCTTAGATACACCTCAGTACACAGCAACTCAGTGTTTCGTCAGTTAGAATCTACCTATGGGAAGAAACTGCAGAATGCCTTTCTATAGGGGAAGCTGTCTGGGTGGATGGTTTGTTAAACTAAAGTATCTCAAAAATGATAGAACTAACGTCTTCAGCATCACGACAGATGTGGGATTGTGTGGGGCCTTTACGCACAGAGATTACTCCCAAAGGAGTGAATTTTCTTATGCTGCTCTTAGCACAGGACTAGGCAGTGTTTCATTCTGTTGTACATGGGCTCACTGAGTCGGAGCTGACTCCACGGCACCTAACAGCAACAACGACACTCTTAAGTGTGAATTTCATGCAAAAGTAGAAAATAATACACTTCTAGTGATATTTGCATGCCAATGGCTAACTCTGAAAAGTTCCTACATCCTAATTAGAAATACCAATTGAAAGCTTAGCGTTAGGGCCACGTGAAACATACAGTCATGATATAGAACCATTCCAAATATTAGTAGGTAGGAAATATATTGAAAAATTATGTAATGTAATACAAATGTAGTCAAATAAAGGCATGGTGGATCAAACGGTTCCTCATTATATTCTCTTCCACCGTCCTGCCCTGTTGCTTCTTAATGCCAATCCACCCTACCCGCAGTGTTTCGCTGAACCAGAAGTTCAGGGCTAGAGTGATTAAGAGAATCTGTGGCATGCATTTGTGAAAACTTTATTAAGAGGCTTGTCTCGACTCTGGTTCAGCATTTGGCTTTCATTTGGGCTTTGAATGAGGAAAGTAGTTAAACCATCAAGTAGCGTTTGGATAGCCATGCTCCAGATGTCCTTTTTGCTAATCCCAACTGCAAGCTAATTCACCACTGTAATGACCTAAAATTTCCTGAGATCATATACCTTCCAAACTCCAGTCCGTGTGATTGTGGAAATGCTGGTAGTTGATATGTGGAATATCTATTTGTAAGTATGTAACAAATATATTGAATGAAATAGAGTCATGGGGTGGGGAAGGACACTAAGTCCACTAATAAATTTTATTTCCTAAGAGGAAAAGTAGAAAAGTCTCTTAAGTTATTTTGGAAATGTTCATATTATTTAAATACATATATATGAGCAAGAAAAATTACAGCTGATAGCAAGAGGTTGGAATTCAGAAAAGGAAACCGTTTCCTCAACTTTCTGCCTAATACTTAGCTCTTATCCAAGAACAACTTGGCATGTGGATACCAAGGTTGACATAATAATCAATTTAGTGTTTTTCTTTTATTTTCTTTTGGAGTGATGCCGTTTGCTATAACGAGACGAGGCTGCCTGGAAGAAGAGTAAACTTGCTGACCACTCTCTGAAGCCACATCATCCAGTACCATGATTTTAAATTTTTAATATCGTAAAAAGTGTGACGTGACGTCGTGTCTAGGGTAAAGCCTCTTAAAAAATTGAATTTGTATCAAAAGAGATGCAGAAATGTGTCTGGTTCACCTCTGTCTCCCTGGACGGGCCTTCCCAGCTCTTACCTCAGTGGAAGCTCCGTTTTAAGTGTGTCGGGGAAGCACTTCTGAGGCTGTCCAAGGAGCTGCTGTCTGGGGCAGGGGCTGGGGTGGAGGTGGGGATGTGTGTTTTTCCTGTTCGCCTTAATTTATGAGAAAGCCTTTCACAGGAATGGCATTTTCCTGTAAAGTGATCAGTCATCTCCCGGGATCATCTTCAGATTACTGGATACATGTTTGTCCGGGATCAGGCCAATACATGGATGTCAGTTAGTTGTGTGGAAGTTGCTTTGGTGTCCTTGCTAGTATTATCACTTAGTTTATACTTTTTTTTTTTTTTTTTAATTAAAATGGAATAATTATGACTGCTGATCCATTACTATTTAAAGGACCTTTTCATTTCACTTTACACATGTCAGATATGCCCTACTGAAGTAACTGGAATATCCTGGGAAACTCAGGAGTTTTGCTCTGCTTACAGCTTTTCTGAGGAGCTCTGGTGGTGCAGCAGTTGATGCATTCAGCTGCTACCCAGAAAGTCCACACGGTTTGAACCCACCAGCTGCTCCACAGGAGAAAAACAAGGCAATTTGCTTCTGTAAGGATTTACGGCCTTGGAAACTCTGTGGAGCAGTTTTGCTCTCCTGTAGGGTTGCCATGAGTTGGAATCAACTCAGTGGCTGTGGGCGCATTTTATAGCTTTTCTGAGTTCCTTCTTTTTCAACTAGGGGCAATCTCTGGCTTCTGACCGGGTTACATTCCGATGACCACTCCAGCCTAAGTTGGCTCTGACAAGTCAAATGACTCTCTTTTTTTAAAAAAAAAATTGTTATTATTGCCTTTTATTATCAGTATCTTTATAAATTTAATCTTTATTTGTCCCTGAGGGTTGAAAACGTTACATCAATGACATATCAGCAAATTGTGCACTACGGCATGGTATGTAGTACATATTATGAACGACGAGATGCACCCCCCACCCCAAAACAAGGACAGTCGTAAATGAGCTTTATCGTAGTCAAATACGCTGTAAGTTGGGGACTACCTCTACTCTGTTAATTTTTGACCATGAAATGTGATTTCTCATCTTAAGAATTTCTTTAGTAATTTCCTGGGAATTTTTCCCTTTTTTATATTTCCTGTCCTAAACTTTTCCTTGAACGATATAATTGTAATTTCTCATGACACTGGCTGAGTATGTTTATTGTCTCAAGAGCATTACTTAATAGGCTCTCTGGTTAAAATAAGGAGCCCTGATGGCACAGTGATTAAAGCACTCAGCTGGTAACCAAAAAGATTAGCAGTTCAAACCTACCAGCTGCTCTGCAGGAGAAAGATGAGGCACTCTGCTTCCATAAATATTTGCAACCTTGGAAACCCTATGGGACATTCTTGTCTGTCTTATAGAGTCACTTTGGGTTAGAATTAACTTGATGGCAATGAGTATGGGATGGTTTAAAAAAAAGAAAATAGCAAGGTTTTCAGTGCCTGTGTTGGTGGGCTATCTGTCTATGAGCCATTCTGCAAATAAGCATTTAAAAAGAAAAAAAAAAAAAAACTAATTGTATGTTATTCTAACCCAAAACCAAATCCACTACCATCAAGTCAATTCCAACTCACTATGACCCTATAGGACAGAGTAGAACTGCCCACTGGGCTTCCAGGGCTGTAAATCTTAATGAAAGTAGACTGCCTCATCTATTGCCCATGTACTAGTTGGTGGGTTCAAACCAGTGACCTTTGGGTTAGCAGATGAATGCTTCAACAACAGCGCCAGCAGGACTTCTTCTGCTATTCTCCAGAAAAACCAAACTCACTGCCATCGAGTTGATTCAACTCATACCAACCCCTCCTTGGGTTTGCAAGGCAGTATCTCTGTGGAAGTAGATTGCCCAGTCTTCCTTCTGCAAAGTGGCTGGTAGGTTTGAACTGCCAGCCTTCTGGTTATCAGTCAAATGCCATAGGCACTACGCCACGAGAGCTCCTTGTGTTACTCCAGCACATATTAAATCTTTCAGATCCCTTGATAGCATAGCCTCTTCATTCACCAAAGTTCTAGGCTGCAGGATTATAATGGGATTTTACCTAACTGACTGCATGATAGACAAGTATCTTCCCATCTGTTTTGGCAATTTAAATTCTAATACTTTGAGAATTTAATTCATCTGAAAAATGCACTATATCTTCCTGGAATACTTGTTGAATTAATTACTCAATGACTGGCTACCTCTCAGAAACTTAGCATGTGAACCATAATGTGATTGTCAGGGGCTGGGGGTGGAGTAAAAGACCATTGGGAAGGAATTTGCTATTATTCAATGGCTGATGGTGTCTTCATAAAATCAGGTACCATCAAGGACTGTGCACATAATTTTACTAATTTCATAATTTGCCTAAGTGAACATTCTGTAAGCTTATCTTTTTTTTTATGACTGAGAGAATGGAGTGCATACAGTTTGTTGCATCTCACTTTCCCAATGGAGAAGTGAAAAGCAAGGACCAGTTGGAGTCAGGGCCAGAGAAGAATTTTACGACAATTACTATTGTCTTGGATTTTTAAAAATAAGTGAATGTAGTATGTACAAACAGGTCAAATGTTTATTCCTGTTAGCATAGAGGGTTCTGAATGAATTTCTTCTTGTCTCACAGTGGTATGGATTTTCATTTTATTTGGTTGGACACAGTGTTTTCTCGGCCTACACAAAAGTGCTTTTACTAGTTACTGCTCTGTGCTAGGCTCTTAAGCCACATGAATGTCGCAAATGCCTTCTCTCTACTGCGTCCCTTGCAGTGCCTTGTAGACTACCTTAGATTTTTTAGCAGCTCATCAAACTCATTGTTGAGTTGAAATAAGTTAAGCTAGAATACGAGAGACGAGGAATTTTCTTTTCCAAACTAGACATCTGTTTTCTGTTTCAAAGAAAAAAGTGAACAGTTGCTGTGGCGTCACTTCCAACTGACGGCAACCCTGTGTGGGTCAGAGCCGAACCGCATGCCAGAGAGTTTCCAGTCACTGGTTCTGCAGAAGTGGATTGCAGGCCTTGGTTCCAGGGAGCCCCTGGGTGAACTCAAACCTTCACCCTTTCGGTCAGCAGCCAAGTGCGTTGACCATTTGTACCATGTGTAAGCATGTGTCTCTTTTGGGGGTGGGGGTGGGGGTGGGGAGTGTGACAGATAGCCAGAACTGCATCCTACTGGAACTGGAGTAACAGCAAGAAAAAAGGAAAAAAAAAAAACTCACTGCTTTAGAGTCGATTCCAACTCATAGTGACCTCCCACTGGATTTCCAAGGCTATAGATCTTTATGGAAGCAAACTGCCTCCTGTTTCTTCTGTGGCGCAGCAGCAGGTTTCTGAACCATGTGCCTTTTGGTTAGCAGCCAGATGCCTTAAGCACTGCATCACCAGAGCTCCCTAATAGCAAGAAAGGCAGATCTGAAAACAATATTCCAAACGTTACTGTGGACAGCAGATACCACTGGGAATGTCGGGAGCCACAGCTTCCTGTGCGGTCATGTCCATAATCATCTGAGCTGTGCTTCTTCTTTCTGAGCTCATGGGTTTGCTCTTCTTTTGCCCCATCCTCCCCTAGGCATTCACCTCCAACCTTCTACAGTGTGCTCTTTTATGCCAGAAGGTGTTACAAAGTCCTTTCATTTGGGAGTTGGTGAGAACTACTGGAATTCATTTGGGTGGTCTCCAATGTCTGACATTCACCCCCACCTCCTCTTTGTACCAGTGTCAGTCACATCGGCTGCCCTCTGCATGTGTACGCACCTGTGGATTCCTTTCAAAGACAATCACAGGTAGAGAACTGAGTCTGCACTAAAAGGGTATTATTCCCAGGATTCCATAGAGAGAGAGACTCAGATCCCCAGGGTGGTGCTAGGGCTTTTCATACATTTGGTAGCTGGGCTACAGTCTCTGCTCTGAGTCTTGGTGATTTCAAATCCAAGAATTTAAAGGGAGTGCAGGAGTATTCAGTGAGAAGATGCCTGGGGCCCCTCCCTCCCCTATTTCATCCATCCATGTCCTCCGTATGGTTTGGACTACAGATCGGGTGAGACTGTGGCTGCCTGCAAGGAGCTGGTAGCCAAACGTCTCCCCTCTTCCTGAGGGCTGGTCAGTGCTTTCTGTTAGTTTGTTTTCAGATGAACCTAAATAAAAGGAAAGTTTGGGGTCTGTATAAAGCATGATGTTTTGTGCATATGCTTGAAGAGGAAAAAGAGAGACTTCTTATAGATTCTGAGGCTTATTTGTAGTTTAAAAATTATTGAAATTTTTAAAAATTAATTTTTCATATAAAAAGTTAAAATACGATTATGATCAAAATCACCAGAGAGATTAAGTTACTGATTTTAGAAATGTAAAATTTACATCAGTTTTGGCAAATAGTTGCAACCACGATATTACAAGCTAGGACAGCAAAAAAATGAAGCTACTTGGTAAGTTAAGGAAAACATGTAAAATTAGGTGATACCTTGGGGGGCGGGGAGTTTGCTTTCTCTCCAAACTCTAGGTAGTTGGTACAGTAGGATGAAGAATCCCCCAAAACCAAAAAATCAAACCCACTACCACCAAGTCATTTCCAACACTTAGTGACTCTATAGGGGAGAATAGAACTGCCCATAAGGTTTCCAAGGTGGTGTAAATACTTACGGAAGCAAACGGCCTCATCTTTCTCCTGCGTGACAGCTGGTGGGTTTGAGCCCCCAGCCTTCTGGTTACCAGTCAGATGCCTTAGGCACTATGCCACCAGAGCTCCTAGAATCCCCTGAGGGAGTTGGAAATGGCCAGAACTACCAGGAAGGATCAGTGGAGACTACCTCGTATCTTCCTTCTGTTTTCTCAACTGCTACAAGATGGAATTTAGAATCTGGTGCTTCGGCAAGCAGCAAGGTGCCTCGTGCTCAAATGGTCTCAAATGTGGAACCCAGGAGGCACTCTGGTATTGAATACAGGTAGAAAAGGCATTGGGGTGCTGCAAAAAGCCAAGCAGGGATACTGAAGATTGGTAGTGTAAACAGCTGACATGCTGGCTGCTAACTGAAAGGCTGGAGTTCAAATCAACTTAGAGGGGCCTTAGAAGAAAGGGCTGGCCACCTGATAATCAGACATTGTAAACCTCGAGGAACACGGGTCTGCCCTTACACCCATGAGCCACCGTGAGGCCAAGTCGGCTCTTCGGGAGTGCTGGTAGTAGTAGTAGTAGTAAGAGTTGACATCTAGCAAGAGTGGCTGCTAGGAAACTTAGTTATCCTGAAGGCTCTGGTCTCTTTCCAATACTCTCCTTGTTTATTCTTTGTCTCCTGCAGTGGTCGTGTAAGCAGATAAACCTATTTTGATAACTATATGGTGGCACAGTGTCTAAGGCACTTGACTGCTAACCACAAGGCTGGCAGTTCAAACCCACCAGCCACTCCTCAGAAGGAAAGTTGGTCAATCTACTCCCATAATGATACCACCTCAGAAACCTAAGGAGGGGTCGCTATGAGTCAGGTCTGACTCGATGGCAGTGACGGCAGTGCGTTTGCTTTGGTTTGGTTTTTTGAAAGATAGAAAAAGCATGTGATATTCTATAATGATTGTCTTCAACAGCCTAAAAAAAAAAGGAAACTGAGTCTTCTTACTTAAGATAAAAGAACCACATTTCTTACCCAAAAGCATTGTCATCTGAGTTTAGTGAAAGTTGAAGAATTTCAATCCTTAATTTCCTGAGTGTTTCACAAAAAATTGTACGAGACCTTAAAAAGAAAGAAATCAGACTTAGAACAAGCCTGGATAAACAAAGAATTGTCCAGAGAGAAGGAAGCAGTTACTTTTCAGAAACAACATATATCCTTCTCCGTGGTCTCTGGCAGAGTGTTTTCAGTATGATTTGATCAATAATCTCACAGCAGTGGCAGATATAGATAAAAAATAAATGTTTTTCACACTTGTAAACATCTGAGGCAAAGCCAAAGTGTTTGCTGAGAAGACAACATCCGTTCTTGAATTTCCCCATGGGTCAGTCTGAAGGCTATTTACGATTACATTTGTAAGGTTGAGCATTAATGACTGAAACCAGAAGTTAAACTAACACTGCAGTTGTATTGTAAGTGTGTGGATGCTGTTGTCTGGCTGAGGAATTGTGCTAGACTGTCCACAGGCTGTTTCCTTTCCACATGGGCGAATAACCCAGACTTGAATTCAGGGAGAGAGAAGCCACTTCGTTGAGGCTTCTTGAAAAGAGTAAACAAAACAGAAGACTAAAAAATCATTCTGCTCCTTGTAAAAATGTGCCCTACTTTATCAGCCTTGGGGTATTTGTTGATACTTGGACTGATCTCTAGATTCCAGCATTTTTAGGAGAAGGATGAATGAGATTACTGAGAGTGTAAGGAAGTAAAGTAGCTGCTGGCAGCAGCATGGGACTGAAGTGTCGGCAGCAAAAGACAGAGAGGTGGGCACTGCAGTCACCCTTGTTTTCAGTTGTGTTCTCCCTTCATTCAGTCATGATCCTCTAATTAAATAATGTGTGTGTGTGTGTGTGTGTGTGTGTGTGAGTGTGAAAACTTACTTTTATCCTGCTCCTAGTTTTAGGGAAGCCATTTCATTTTTCTGATTGCCTTTACAAGAAGGGTGAAAAGTAAGGGTGACAGTCACCCTTCTCATCACTGTGTTGCTTTCCTTACATTCTGTGGAAAACAAAAGCAAAGGAGTGAAGACCAATCAGATGGATGTTTGCATATCTTGAGGCTTCTGAAACAGAAGTCAGAGGGCATTTCTTAAAGGGACAGTTTGATAACAAAGCGCTCCAGTGTGTTATCAGTGAAGACTTAGGCACCGAGGGATTCTGTGAGCCTCCTTGCTCCCTAGACCTGTGAGAGATGGGATTTAAGCTGCAGGTCTTTGGGGAGCTGTCCCTGATCCTGAGACTCTTTGACTGGCGTCAGGAAGGCAAAGATCAAGTGTCACCATCTCCTTGTGCTCTTATGCGGCACTGCAGCTGTAGGTTTAGCACTAATTTTTTATGGGTTCTGTAAAATAATCTCGTGTCAGGGTAGAATTTCTTAAAAGATGGAAGCGAGGACATACTTTATATGAGATAAAGTGGCGTAGTAGTAATAGTGTAGGGACACCATTGAATTCTGTCAGCCAACTTGAAGCCAGGTAGCAGCTTTGAACTAGTCATTTCACGTCCCCCTCCTTTACTACGCTGCTGCCTGGTACTCCCACAAAGAAGGTAGTTTACGTGGATTCGCATGTGACTTAAAAGGGCACCTACGCAAAGGAAACAAATGAGGGTGCTCTACTTGTAAAATGAGAAAAATATTTTTTTTTAATTTTAGATACACTAAATATTTGAGAAATCACAGGCCTCATTCATGGTGCTTCCAAGGTCTTGTATATTATAGCACTTATGGCTGAGGACAAATGCCTTTACCAACAGTTTGCCAACCTAGAACCGGTGTGAATGATATGTCACTTAGAAGAGATAATCTCATGATCTCCAATATCTGGGGTGTCCTCTGCATGAAAAGTTCAAGAATACTGATGCTGCCTTCCATTAGGGAATACAGTATGGACAAGTTTCCAGATGCTGTTAGTGAAACAAAATCCTGACAGTACAGTCGTTTAGTCTGAGATGAGACTTCACAGCAAATAACAGCACGGGTCAGAGCCTCTCCATGTTCTACGGTATCCATCTGACTGCCTTGCATTGTAGGTATTAGAAGAAAGCAGCTGAAGAATTTAGGAGCCTTTTTCTGAATATAGAGATATAGAAAAGTTATATTCATTGGATAAGCTGAGCTAATAAACCTAAGTATTTTATAAATAAATAAATAGTAGGAAATAATATACATGGACTGTGATAATCGATTATGTATTAACCCTTTTGGGATCCACGAGACATAGAGTGCCCACTGCGTTTTCTGCCTGTGGGGCTTAGTAGAAAGCTTATATCCCATTTTTAGTGCATTCTGCCCTCTGGTGGGGGCCTCTATGATTGTATGAATCTGAAGAACTGGCCTCTTCCCACCAACCCCAGCACCAGAGAGCCCTTGGGACATATATATCCCACTAATTATATCAAAATCCATGTTACCACACACACAAAAAAAATGTTTTCATTTCATTCAAAATGCCCTCCATTACTGAAAACACATTGTTTCAACAACAACAACAAAAAAGTCAAAGGAGGAAATAATTTGGTCTTGAAAGGGGTAAACCTCAGTTGGGCATAAAGAATAATCTACACAACTCTTATAAACCATTTTGGCTGAGATAACTGGAATAATGGAAAGGAGAAGTAAAATTCCTTCTTAGCCTTTCTCCATGAAGTCATGGAAACCTCAAAATGAGGCCAGCTTCTATTTAATCTGGGGCTTCTAAGTGACTACAAGATATCTAGAGGAAAAAGGGATTCAGGAAAAAAAATCTGGGCCAGGAAAAATAAAAACAATACTTAACAATGAAAAGTTTCCCTTGTATTGACAGACAGGAAGAGAGAGAGTGCTACATTAGTGATAGAGAAAACAATCCAGGAATGAGAAGAATGAGACTAACGAGAAGACTAACGAGACAAATCCAGTGCTGTCGTTCAGTAAACTCCACAGGACTGGGGCACAGGGGGAAGAATGGCCAGGAAAATAGAAAACTGCAGACACCTACCCGACTCAGCTGGACGGATCGCCAGAACC
This sequence comes from Orycteropus afer afer, assembly GCF_000298275.1. Classification (NCBI taxonomy): domain Eukaryota; kingdom Metazoa; phylum Chordata; class Mammalia; order Tubulidentata; family Orycteropodidae; genus Orycteropus; species Orycteropus afer. Next base: position 12,672,280 of record NW_006921616.1, on the reverse strand, counting down.
CTCCAAAAGGATGAATCACTCCATGGCCTTGCCAAGACAACTCCCTGAACAGAAGGGGTCTCCCTGTAGCCCCGTAAGCTCTCTCTTCCCCCTGGCAGGATTCCCTGTGCTGCCCCTGCCTTCAGGGCACAAGTCCCTGTGGCCAGCTCCTGTACTCTAGAGCCAGAGCAGTGCCGCAGCTGGCGGGCACCTCAGGATCCCTGTGCCTGGAAAGTCTCCACATGAAGAGTTGGCAGTATAAAATATACTGAGAGACATGTATTCAGACATACAAGGTGGAGACACTTAAGGCGGCTGTCCCTGAACTAAACTAGCAGCGTAATCCTTATCCCTATAGTTTATAGTTTTAAAGGGATGTCTTGTTACTTGTACTGAATTAACTAGAATCACATTCATAGTGGTAAATGGACTTGTTCATTGGCCAAGGACAGAAGGCTTACTGAATAGTACTCTAGCTCCTTTTCATATCTGCCTTTACTGATCCTGTGTTGCCTTTACTGATCCTGTGTTATTTAACTTCCTGTTTTTCTTGATAAAGAAAGTATGAATTAAGGTACTTGAATGGGAGAATGTGTTCTTTGTTTTCTCATTCAGAGAATGTTTTGGGAACTTCCCCTGCCTTGTAACACAGTGTTACTTTGATAACATGTAAAATTCTTGTGGACTTATATATTATATACTTGGATGGAAGAAACAGGACATATAGATTTTTTCTTCCCTTATTGAATATTATTTTTTCTGTGCTCCCTTGTTGGGTGTTGTTTTAATTATGTGTACTGTAGTCTGTAGACAGGTTTATTTTTTCTAATGGGCCCTAATCTCTTTTCTTCTTTAGTGGTTTTGTAATCTGCCTCTTTGGACAAAAAGTAGCTTTTTGAAAATCTGTAGCTGAAACGGCAGCTGCTTCTTGGTATCACTGTCTACTCACAAAGAGAGAATGGAAAGGGAACCCCTGTCAGAACGAAACGGTGACACCCATACAATGTGTGTTTTACCATTTTCTTATGACTTAATTATTCTGGAAAAATGTTCAAAAATTTCTTCATGTAAAAGTTACATTATCAGTTCGAGCACTGTGGTGTTTATTCAGATCTTAAATGTCTGATGTAGAATCTTTGACATGTGGAAGTTTAGGTTTGTAGATTCTGGTATGTTTTATATGCTTTTGTATGACCTTTCCCTTTTGAATTGAATATAAATATTAATGCACAGTAAGACATGCAAATTTAGGGTTAGGGCTCTAAAGACAAAGACGTTAAGAATGGTTTGGAGCAGGAATCCGGAATCAATAGGCAGTGTTATAAATGGAGCAAAAATGGAAGCAGTGTCACCGTGGCCTACACAAATCAACAGAAGGGTGAGCAACACGGATTCAAGGAAAAGACCATTGCTAGCTGGTTTACAGGAAAGGTACCCTTCCTGAGAAATGGTAGGCTGTGGTCAAGGCTCCCCAGGGGAAATTGTGGGAGCACTCTCCACGGAGACCCGATGGAAACTGAAAATGCATTCTGGGGGACAGCCTTGCCCTCCTGCTCTGAGAATTAGTCTTCTGCTGGTCCACTTCTCAGTGCTTCCAGGCAGTCGCAACAAGAGCATCAGTTACTGCACAGCTTGCTCTTTCCTAACGTGGCAGTTCTTCTGTACACACATCTGTATCTTCATTGCTTTCTTGAGGCGTAGTTAATGTTTACTAAATTTACTCACTGTAACTGCACGGTTGCATGAGTGTGGGCAGTGTGTACAATCCACGCAACAGCATCACTGTCAAGACAAGAGCGGACACTCGCCCCACAGAGCTTCCTCGGGCACCTTTCTGGCAATCCATACCTCCTGGCCACCTCTGAAATGCTTCCTGTCACTGTAGTTTTGCCTTCCTTGAATTTCAGGAAGTGGGATCATACAATGTTTAGTGCTTCATGTCTGGCTTATTTCATTTAGGATCATATGTATTTGCATCCACCTAACTCTGTTTGCTTACTAATACCTAATATTAACCTTCTGGACAAGAATCACAAATAGAAACCTTAACTATAAAACTGAACCCATAGAAACTGGAACGCAGGTTGTTTAACCAAATCAAATACCAAAAAATCAAAACAGAAGACAATTACTAGAACAGTCATTGCCTGGGGAAATCATTTGGTTGCCTTGTTTGCTGGGACTTGGTCCCTTTGCCTTTCCCTCCTAAGGTGCTTTATAATATCTATATTTATCAAAGTTAAAAGGATAATTTTGTTAGTATTTTGTGATAATTTCACATTTTTGTAATAATTTACTATATCCTGAGATAGCTCGTACCAGGACTAGAAATTGCTGGGTCAGAAAAGCCTTCTATGAAAAAAGAAACACAACTTAAACCTACACGTGAATCTGTACTATAACTCTCTCCTTTATACCAGTTGCCACTGAGTCAGTCCCAACTCATGGGAGCTCATCTCCAGTACTAGTTAATTATCTAAGTGAATGTACATTTTTTCACATCCTAAAAATATAGAAACTGCATTGTACTCATGGCATAAAAATATAGAACAGGAGTTAGTTATTCTTAGTGTGAGACGTTAGCTCGATGCTTAAATATATGTATCTCCACAAGAGTGTTTTCCACAGTGTCTCCAAATTGGGTGTTTATCTGCTTGATACACCTCAAATTATTTAAAAAAAAAAAAAAAACATGGAAGAGAATATCAGACATTGTTTTATAAGCAGGAAGCACTCTGTGTTCATGAACCATTCCTCACCACAAGTGGAATAGATGGAGAAAGTGACATAACTTGTTGGCTGTCACGTTTAGTGATGTAATATTTAGAATATATAATAGCACCTTTGACAAACATGTGTCAAACGTGCTGTAACACTCGAGTGGCTGCAGCTGTCATCCCATTTTTTTTCTGGATTAAGTTTGGTCAAGAAAGAAGCGGCCTCATTTTCTAGTTGTCATTTGCCCAGGAAGTAAAAGCAAATTGTAATGAGGGAATCACAGCGGGAGAGCCTCCTAACAAATGAGGGCCGTATATTGACTGGCAGCCAGCATGCCACCCCAGTGATAAATGTATTTCTGTACACCGCTGTTCAAGGTCATTCTCTGTTGTCATTGTGTGCGCAGGCAGCAAACGTCCCGCAATTCACATTCGCAGGAACTCTAAGAACTGCTGCATAGATGCCTTATGAAAAAACCAGTGGGCATTTTATGCAGCATTTAGGGAAATTCGACATCTTTATGTTCTTATTATAGTTTTGCCTTGCTGTGGTTAAGACGATGACCGGAAATCAAAGAAAATATAAGGTTGCAAGACAGTGGCATCTCTGAGGTGTATCATGTAGTTTAGTTTAGTGTTCACTGAAGCCAAACTTGGATGTGAACAGACCTCAGTGTTTAGCGAGTCTGTGTTTGGTGGTTCTTTAATGTTTTAAATTTGTGGTGAATTTTTATAATGTAAGAATTCCAAAGCAAAGCTTTCTTCATCTTATGACTTTGAGCTTATGTTTGAAATAGATGTCATATTGAGAATACTGGAAAGAATATTTAGCTGTTAGGTCTGCTCGACTTTGAAGAGAATGTTTTAAGTAACTTTTTTTTAACATATGCTAGTTACATTTTAATATTCAGAGAGCAAACAATTTATTCACCATTTTTATACAAAACTGATCCACACTTCCCTAAGTATAGAATCACCAAACCAAGTTGTTACTCAGTTTTTTATTTCCATAAATTACAAAATGCTACAGTATGAATTTAACATTAAGTGTGGCATTTTAAAAGTTAAATGTATAGAAAATATGATGACTTGGATCACATAATGTCTTTCAGTAAGTTTTTCTTAATATCATTGTTGGGTTTAAGGGTCCTTCTCACAATATGCTCTTACAGTTAGTACATGGTCAGTGAAAACCACAAGGTCCTTCATGACCAGTCTCCCCCCTCGTTGGCCATCCACCTGCCTCTCTCTCCACTTCATCCCTTGTGTTCTAAATCCTAAATATTCTGTGGGATTTTTCAGTTTTTCAACAAGCTATATACTTTTTCTTCTCTCTAGGCCTGTGACCGTATTTCTGCATGAAACACATTGGGTCTTTCTATCCCCCAGTATACTCCAACTTACAGAAAACACAGCACATAATCACTCCTACCCAGAAAGCCTCTGATTGGCCTCTACAATAATCCCATAATTTCATTTCCTCCTGAGAGTGGGGACGGGGCAGCAAATGAGTGCTTCACTGATATTAGCTAAGAGCTTCTGATGAAACTTCTGTCTAGGTGTTTGTGGTAGTTATGTTTGTGTGTCAACTTGGCTGGGCCTGGTTGAGTGGCTGGGCAGCTGGTGGTAGTATTCTCCATGGTGAGACTGGCAGTCAACTCCATGGTGGGATCTACCACAAGCAGCTGAGTAGCTGCCTTTGGGATGTGGTCTGCTTCCTGTATATGAGGAGAAGCCTTTGGGTATGGTCTCTAGCCTATGGCACACTTGGACCCTGCATGTGGTCATGTCATTGCTCAGCAGCCTGCTATGCTATACCGACCTTGGGACTTACAAGGACTTAAGTTAATGGCCTGCCATGTGGTTTGGTAGCATCGGGACTGTGCCTTTTTACTTGTCAACCTTGGGGCTTCTCAGCCTCAGCAGCCAGCAGCTGTGTGAGTGAAGAAACATCTGTAGCTCCAGTGGGCCGGAGCAGGAGGCAATCCTCTAGGTTAAGGAGCTTTCACCCAGCCCCTAGAGCCTGGCGCTTTGAACTTGGACTTCAAGCCTCCAAATTGTAAGAATAAACTCCTATTTGTTAAGGCCATCCCATTTGTGGTATATCTTTGTCAGAGTGGCACTAGGTGACCAGAACAGTGTTCAAAATGGAGAATCTCATACTTTCTCTGACATCCCATACATATTTCAGCTGTCCTGGAAACAGACGTGCATGACCCTCTCCCAAACCCCTATTTGGAGATGTTAGAAATATAAGTTTCTGGCGTCTACAGTAAAATATTAGGTTCCTACTGTCTGACTGGGACCTTGACGTGCTTTTTTCCCATAGAAACTGTTATAAATAATGCTTAGGAGCTTGAGCTGATGCTATAAATTCTAAAACATTAAGAATTCTATAGGCTTTTGGAAACTGGCCTGGAAATCTAACTACTCCTGGCGGCATTATTCTGTGGATAAATGTGTTCAGAATTCCAAACAACTGAATTGCAAACCAACTTAAGGGCCTCTTACTTCATGGCTGTCTATGTGGAAACATCGTGTGTACTCTGTGTAAAATGGCACTGGCAAGTGATGATTAAAAAAAAAAAACATAAGGAGAAGAGTCCACATCACCAGTGGAATAGCACAGGGTGACAGTGTGTTGTGAATATTCAGACCCGAACGTAGAAGCATTTCTTGTTCTTAATGCAAAACAATCAGGAATTTAAAACACAGAAGCTCTTGCCATTTACATGCCCATCTTCTCAAAATGTGTGTGTGTAAGATTTGCCTTTCGGTGGGGCACTTATGACATTGAGCTCCAACATTTTCAACCTAGCGCAGGAGGTAAACCCCAAAAAACAAACTGACTGACGTAGAGTCAGATCCAACTCATAGCAACCCCTCCTTGGGTTTCTGAGGCGGTATCACTATGGAAGTAGACTGCCAAATCTTCCTTCCAAGGAGTGGCTGATGGGTTTGAACCGCCAGCCTTCTGTTTAGCAGTCAAGTGCCTTAGGTGCTATACCATCAGAGCTCCTAGAGCCGGAGGTGGGAACCAGAATTCTCTGTGAATTTCAATCTTGCAAAGGCTCAGCTTTGGAAATGGTACTTTCTGTTCGGTGTTAACTGAAACTGTCCGTGAGTAGGAATGGTCTGCAGTGGTTGTAAGGACGACTCTTGGAATCGCTGGTTGGTTTGCTTTGTGGTTTAAGTTCTTTGTTGAAGCAGTTGCAGGTTCTGACACAGAGCGGTCGTACATTATAAAGCGCTTAGTGCTGTAGCAGGCATCTTAGTATATAAGGCTTTACTAATTACTACCTTAGTGGACTATTAAATGAAAATATTTGCCATAAAGTGGTTATCAGAATATCACAAAAAAGATGTTTCTTCAGCTGTAGTACATTGTTTTGAAAGAACCCTCCCCTTTAAAAAACCACCTGCCTTTTGTTTCTTCGCAAAAATTGTACGCTTTCCAGGCTGTCAAAAACCAAAAACCAACCCCTCTGCCATTGAGTTGATTCCAGCTCACAGCAACCTGATAAGACAGAGTAGAATGGCCCCATAGTGTTTCCAAGGCTATAAATGTTTATGGTAGCAGACCACTTCATTTTTCTCCCACAGAGCGGCTGGTGGGTTTGAACCTCTGACGTTTTGGTTAGCAACTGAATGCTTTAACCACTGTGCTACCAGAACTCCTTTCCAAGCTATAAGAGCAACTAAATGTATGTTAAATAATGTTTCCCTCTTAAAAAATATGTCTGTTTTTAAGGCAAAGCACAGTTTTGAGGAGGTCTACTGGCCATGTAACACACAAGTTTAATGTGACCATTTAAAAGGACGTTACAACTATGACTCCTCATTGCTGCACAAATAAAATATTTCTACTGAAAATTAAAATGTAGTTGTTGTTAGGTGCCACTGAGTCGCTTCCAACTTATAGCGACCCCATGCACAGCAGAACAAAACACCACCCAATCCTGCACCAGCTCCATGATCCTTGCTATACTTGAACCCATTGTCGCAGCCACCTTGTCAATCCATCTTGTTGAAGGCCTTC
>NW_006921616.1:12641495-12663330 GCF_000298275.1 Orycteropus afer afer | reverse complement strand
TTTCCAACTTTTGCATTCCAGTCACCAGTGATAATTAACACATCTTGATTGCAAGTTCCGTCCGTTTCAGACTGCAGATGTTGATAAAAATCTTCAATTTCCTCATCTTTGGCTTTGATAGTTGGTCCATAAATTCGAATAATAGTTGTATTAACAGGTCTTCCTTGTAGGTGTATGGATATTATCCTATCACTGACAGATCTTGAAACATCCTTTGTGATGATGAATGCCACGCCATTCCTGTTTACACTGTCATTCCCAGCATAGTAGATCATATGGTTGTCTGATTCAAAATGGCCCAAACTGGTCCATTTCAGCTCACTAATGCCTAGAAAATCAATCTTTATGCGTTCCATTTCTTTTTGGACAACTTTCAATTTTCCTAGATTCATATTTTGTACATTCCATATTCTGATTATTAGTGTATGTTTGCCACTGTTTCTCCTCATTTTGGGTGGTACCATATCAGCAAATTGAGGTCTCAAAAGCTTTACCTTATCCATATGAGTAAGGCTAATTTTACTCTGATAATGCAGCTCTTTCCCAGTCCTACTCTGAGAGTTTTCTAAGCCAAATGACTCATCTTCCTCCTCTGTATTGGACAATGTTTCTGGACTAGTCAATAATAAAGTTGCACAGTAATGTATCATACAGTGTTTCTCTGCTATTCATGAGGTTGTCCCTGGCCAATTCTTTGAGAAGTGGATGGCTTCCTCCTTCTTCCTAATCTGTCTCAATCTGCAAGCCAGGCTGATACCTGTGCAACAGGTGCACCCCACTGGGTTTGAAACACCAGTGGCACAGCCTCAAGACTCACAGCAACACATCACCACAGTAGGACAAACCGACAGACAAGTTTGTCTCCCTTAGGGGTGTTGGAGACCCCTCCAAACACCCTTACCTGGATCCCTGCGGCTAACTCCTCAATCTGTTCTGGTCCCCTTTGCCTTTTCTGTCCTCTCCCTGCTTCCTGCCTCACTGCTTGTGGTGGGTGGCCTAGGTTCCCTCTCCTCACCTGGCTCCCTGCGACTGAATAATAGTTATATTTATGGATCTTCTCTTTAAATTAAAATGTTGTTGTTGTTGTTGTTATGTGCCGTCAAGTCAGACTTAACTCATAGCGACCCCTCCTTGGGTTTCCGAGGCAGTATCACTATTAAAATAGGGCAGAGCAATAAAAAAAAAATTGTTCATACTAGGAGAAAGTAGTAAACTTTATCATTTCAAAGACAAGCTAATAGAAAGTCCAGAAGGATGATTCGTGGTGGCTCTTGCAAGGGGTGGGACTGGATAAATAGGAGTTGTTTTTAGGTGCCATCTAGTCATCTCCAACTCACAGCGACCCTATGCATGGCAGAATAAAACACCGCCTGGTCCTGCACCAGCTCCACAATCCCTTCTGTACTTGAGCCTATCGCTGCAACCACTGTCAATCCATCTCATTGAGGGCCTTCCCCTCTTTAGTCAACTCTTCACCTTACCAAGCATGACATCCTTCTGACAACATGACCAAAGTAGGTGAGACAAAGTCTGGCCATTCTCACTTCCAAGGAACATTCCATCTGCACTTCCTCCACAACAGATTTATTAGTTCTGCTAGCAGTCCACGGTACTTTCAGCATTCTTTACCAGCACCAGAACTCAAAAGCATCAATTCTTCTTCATTCTTCTTTATTCATTGTCCAGCTCTCATATGTATATGAGGTGATTGAAAATATCATGACTTGTGTCAGGCGCACCTGAGTCCTCATGGAGACATCTTTGCTCTTCAGCACTTGAAAGAGGTCCTTTGCAGCCTACTTGCCCAGTGCTATACGTCATCTGATGTCCTGACTGCTGTGTCCATTGGCGTCGATTGTAGAACCAAACAATGGGAAGTCTTTGACAACTCCAATCTTTTCTCCATTTATCATGATGCTGCTTATAGGTCCAGTTGTGAGGATTTTTGTTTTCTTTATATTGAGGTGTAATCCATAATGCAGACTGTATTCTTCAGTCTTTATTAGTAAGTGCTTCAAGTCATCCTCACTTTCAGCAAAGTTCACAGGTTGTTATGCCAGCATATCACAGGTGTTAATGATTCTTCCTCCAATCTTGATGCCACGTTCTTCTTAATATAGTCCAGCTTCTCGGATTATTTGCTTAGCATACAGATAGAATAAGTATGATGAAAGGATACACCCTGACACAATCCCTTCTTGATTGTAAACCAGGCAGTGTCCCCTTGTGCTGTTCAAACAACAGTCTCCTTGTCTACGTACAGGTTCCTCATGAAGACAATTAAGTGTTCTGGATTCCCATTGTTCTAAATATTATCCACAATTTGTTATGATCCCACAATCAAATGCTTTCACAGAGTCAGTAAAACTCAAGTAAACATCTTTCTGGTATTCTCTGCTTTGAGCCAAGATCCATCTGACATCAGCAATGATATCCCTCATTCCACATCCTCTTCTGAATCCAGCTTGCATTTCTGGAAGCTCTCTGACAATATACTGCTGCATGAATAGGATAAATAGGAGTCATTGGGTGGAATTTCCAGTTTTAGTATAAAGGTTCAAAACCCACTGCGATAAAGTCAATTTCGACTCATGAGCACCCTGTGTTACAGAGTGGAACTTCTTCACGGGGTTTTCCTGCTGTAATCTTTCCAGAAGCAAAGGACCAGGCCTTTCTAAGGGGTGCTGCTGGGCAGGTTAAACTGCCAGGTTTCAGGTTAGCAGTCAAGCTCAGAACGTTTCCAACACTCGGGGACCGGGTTTTAGGATTAGTACGTAAAAAAACACTGGGATTATATATTATTTTTAACTTCCTTTTTGTGTGTGTTGTTCCATATATTTTTCAAAGATTCTGAAATGAAAATCATGCTTCTGTTAAAAATCATATTTCCTGTATAATATAGTAAGCCTTCAGGCATGTATCCAAACTGCCTTCTTCATACATTTTCTATTGTTACTATTTTTTATTATGTGATTGTGTTTTTGGTGAAGGTTTGCAGTGCGGATTAGGTTCCCATCAACAGCTTCTACACGCATCGTTCAGTAATACTGGTCACATTCTTCACAATGCGTGAACATGCTCGTGATTCCTGTCCTGGTCGCTCCATTTCCATTAATCTAGTGCCCCTGCCCCCTTACATTCTCATCTTTGTTTTAACGTAATGTTGACTGTTAGCCTCATGCAGGTGAGTTTTTAAAGGAGCACAGTTCTTACCAGTGATAGTCCCTATTTTGTGAACTAGTCTGTTATTTAGCTAAAAGGTGACTTCAGGGGCTTGTTACAGTTCAGGGTTTAAATTGTCTCATGGAGTCCTCCAATCTCAACCAGTCCAGTAAATCTGGACTTTGTTAAGAAGGTGAAGTTTTGGTCCATATCATACACTTACTTTTAAAAGGAAAATATAGCAGACTGCGCCCAGCAGCTGGCAGAGCGGAGTGGATTGCTAGGTCAGCCATGTCATCCGAGCCTCCCCCACTGCCACAGCCACTGCCCACCAAGCTCCAGTTGGGCTGGACACCCAGTGGGGCCAGGAGCGCTCGCCATCCCCTCTGCGGGACAATGTGGTACCCAGCTCTCTGCCCACTCGGCGGATGAGGACCTTCTCTGTGGGAGTCTCGAGCTGGCCCAGGAAGGGGTTCTGTGGGGCTTCCTGAGAGATGTCTTCCATCCAAGGCTGAGATTCACTGTCTGGCCAACACTGGGCCTCAGCGTCCTTATCTGTCAAATGGGCAGACTTGGGCAGGGTGAGAGGCTGGGGAGGTACCCTATGAATTCTGGAGGGTATTGGTGCTGCAAACCCTGTCCTGAGCCCGAGTGAGGGGTGGATGCAGCAGATGGAAACCTCTGGGCTCTTAGGTCCACCAGGGTTGACTCCCCACAAGCCTTTTCCCTTTTGGGACCTCGACATCCTTACCTACAAAGTGGGGATGGTGGCAGGGGGCCATGTGATAAAATGGAGTTGTCAGGTACCCCCCAGTGCCTGCCAGATGCAGGCCTGGAGCCCAGGAGTAGAGGCTGTGCTGTTACTGATCGTGAATAATGAGGCCCCCAAGGGATGCTCAGAGATGTTTCAGTGCAATCCCCTCTTTCCAGATGGGGAAACTGAGGCCAAGAAACTTGCCAGCATGGCCTAGAGGTCAGTCTTGCAGAGCTGGGCCTTCTGGAGTTTAGGAATGGCTCCCAGGGTTGTGTGGTGCCCGACCTGGACAGCTGTGGAGGGGTGGTGAGCTGCCCCAGGAGAGCGTGTGGCTGGCACGGGACCCTCTCACACCTCTCCCCTGTTAGGACGGTGCGAGCTTCACAGGGCCCTGTCTACAAAGGTGTCTGCAAATGCTTCTGCTGCTCCAAGGGCCATGTCTTCATCATGCTGGCCAGTGGCAGCCCCAGCATCTTCCTGCATATCTCCAACGTGGAAGGAGAGTATGTCCCAGGGGAAGGCGACAGGTCACCTATAAGATGTGCCCCATCCCGCCCAAAACTGAGAAGCTGCAGGCCATGGAGGTGGTCATCACCCACCTGGTGCCAGGCACCAAGCATGAGACCTGTTCTGGACACGTGATGTCTGGCGTCCCTTCTCCTGGGCTTGTGGGAAACTCTGGGAGAGGAGGAGATGACAGGCCTTCAAGGCAGCAGGCCCCCTTCTAGTGAAAGGGGAATGGGGCTGGGACCAGGGATGGGGGTGGTCTCAGCCTCCAGAACACCTCTGACCATCAAACAGCTTCTAACCATCTGAAAAGCATTAAAGGCATTTAAACAAGAAAAAATAAAAGGAAAATACGGTTTGAAATGGAAAGCTTTTGGTTGAGTTGTATCTCTAAAGTGAATAAAATTAGTATGCATCTAAATTACGCATTTAATACCATCTGCAGTAATGGTGCTCTGTTGGCATAGTGCCTAAGGCTTTTGATTGCTAACTAGAAGGCTGATGGTTCAAACCCACCAGCCACTCCTCAGAAGGAAGACTGGGCAATCTACTTCCATAGAGATACTGCCTTGGAAACCCAAGGAGAGGTCGCTATAAATCAGAACGACTCAACAGCAGTGAGTTTGTTTTTTGGTTTTTTAGCAGTAGTGGTAGTAAGGCATAAAATGTTATTTTAAAAACACATCTGTGGGTTACAAACAGTATAGCTGTTATAAGCAAATTACTAACAAAGTGCATACTTAGATACCAACAAGCCAAAAGCTTGCAAAGATTCATGTTTTCTTGGGAAGAGCATAAATTAAAACATCAAAGCAGTTTGTCTCCCTTAAGGATTATAGTTATTTGGATAGCTTGTCAGTGGTAGAGATCCAACAAGTGGGCTAGTGTTATTGATTTTCACCTTGTGTTACCAAAACATTTTTCATTGACAAATATTAATTGCTTATTAAGTGCTAGGAGTTTGATGGTCCAGATATTGAATTTTATAATGAATTGGCCTTTTAGTTTTGCTTATCATTAGACAATCTGATTGCATTAAAGATACAAAAGCTTAAGCCAGCATATCTCCTACATTAAAAACACTAAGTAATACTCCTGTGGAGTTTAATCTCAGTAATGGGCTATTCATTTTTCTTTGTATTCTGGTGAATTCTCTTTGGCCAAACTATAGGGAATGCTCCTTGAAGTATGCACTGCATGATTGTAGCAAAGTACCCAATATAACTTGTATTGATAGAGTTTATGAATCAGTAAGACTTGTATCAGTATAAAGTTGGTGATAATAATAAAATAGTTTGAGAAGCTAGACTATCTGAAGAAGAACACAACATCACTATTGAAGGAAGACTCATTAACTACCTACAATATGCAGCTGCCATGACCTTGCTTGCCGAAACTGAAGACTTGAAGCATGTGCTTACAAAGATCAAAAACTACAGCCTTCAGTATAGATTACACCTCAACATAAAAAAAACAAAAATCCTCACAACTGGACCAATAGGCAGCATGATAGAAAAGATTGAAGTTGTCACGGAGTTCATTTTACTTGGTTCTGCCATTTGCATTGGGCAAATTTACTGCAAAAGATCTCTTTAAAGTGTTCAAAAGCAAAGCTGTCACTTTGAAAACTAAGATGTGCCTGACCAAAGCTATAGTGTTTTTCAGTTGCCTACTATGGGAGCTCTGGTGGCATAGTACTTAAGGCATCTGACTGCTAACCAGAAGGCTGGTGGTTCAAACCCACCAGCCACTCCCTGGAAGAAAGGTTGGGCTATCTACTTCTGTAGTGATACCACCTCGGAAACCCAAGGAGAGGTTGCTATGAGTTGGATCGGACTCGAGGGCAGTGAGTTTCGTTGGTTGGTTTTTTTTACTATGTGTGCAAAAGTTGAACAATGAATAAAGAAGACAGAGGAAGAATTGTTTGAATTATGGTACTGGTGAAGAATATCACACTGGGAGATGACTTAAGTATATCATGTAATTGTTGTCAGGTACCATGGAGTCAGTTAACTCCAGATGACCCTCGGCACCACAGAATGAAACACTGTCCCGTGCTGCACCGTCCTCGTGCTCATCTGTGTTTCAGCCATTGTTGCAGCCACGGTGCCAATCCATCTTATTGAGGGTCTTCCTCTTTTACACTGACCCTCTACCTTAACAAGCATGATGTTCTTCTCCAGGGACTGGTACCTCCTAACAACATGAACAAAGTATATGAGATGAAGTCTTACCATCCTTGCCTTTTTTAAATATAATTTGTAGATAACTGAAGAAAGTTAAGCAAAGTTCAAATTAGAGATATTGAACTATCAGTTTTGACAGTTGATTGGTATTAGTACTTTGGAATCATAAATGTAATTCTATTTTAAATATATGTTTTGATCCTAGAAATTTGATTTGTTACAATTTATTTCCTATTCACTGAGTCAGGCAATTCCTGCTCTTATGATTTAAAAATTAAAATAGTACCATGATTCAGAGCAATGTGTTATGTATTAACTACAGTGATTCATCACAGAATTCTTACCTAAAAAGTGACTTGTGCACTGAAACAACTTTGAAATCTTTCATTTAAAAAAAAAAAAAAAACTAATAGCTGAAAACAAATTTTAAATGTGTGGATTGGAAGATAGCCCTGATTCTTTCTTCTTTGTGCGTGCCTTCAGCTGTGAATGTCCCCCGTCCTTCCATCTCTATCTTTTGGTCTCTCCGCTGGCTGGGGTTATATCTCATCTTTGTAGTCTGAGGGCTAACACAGCACTGAAAACATAAGAAGCTCGCAGTCAACACTTTTAAGTACATTGATCTTAAAAATTGTTAACTCCATGACTCCATGAGGTGGGCCAAGCAGATATCCTTAGTTTAAAAATAAACAAATTGTAGCTGGGAAAATTTTTGTGACTTGCCCATTCATAAAACCAAGGACAAATTTTAATCCACTAGATGAACTAGTGGCTCACTGGTTAAGCACTTGACTGTGAACTGGAAGGTTGGTGGTTCAAACCCACCAGATGCCCCAGGGGTGTCTGCTTCCATAAGGCAGTCTTCTTCCGTAAAGATTTACAGCCTCGTCCTATGGGACAATTCTGCTCTGTCCTATAGAGTCACTGTGAGTCATCATTGACTCTATGCCAGTAGGTTTGGTTTGAGTCATAGGTGAATGTTGGCTTGTGTAGGAGTAACTCAGAGGACAGAACAATAATATCAGGGTTATTTTGCTGAATATTTTTCCACACTAATTGCTGTGGAATATTTGCAAATCTACATACAGTATCTTATGAGTACTGTTTAGCAACCCCTGTTGGGTTTCTAAGGCTGTAAGTCTTTGCAGAAATAGATCACCCAGTCTTCCTTCTGTGGAGCAGCTGGTGGGTTTGAACTACTGACCTTCCAGTTAGCAGTCAAGTGCCTTATCCACCATGCCACCAGAGATCCTTATTTAATACAAAAGAATTTTGGGTGTTACATCAAAAGTAGGAGGATGATTTTATATGTTTGTAACTTGCCATTTCTTGACATAACTGCAGAAATGGACTTTATAACCTAGAACATCGTTAATTAGGTTATGCTCCAGACTAATCTGCTTTCCTTATTTAGTAAGTTGAAGAGGCGTAATAAACCACACATAAAAGTGTAAAATCCCTAAACCTCTACTGTATATTAATGGCAACACTAATAATAAGTTCTCCGACATAAACCTGTTCCAAGAGGCATGGCAGTATATTGGTTAGCATACGTATGAATTTTAGAATTTTATGCAATGCCCTTACTTTTCTCTAACAGTTTCAGTCATTTCCCTCTTTGAACTAGTCAAAATATTAAATCCTTCTGAAGTGTTTTTTGGAAAAATATCGATTCTATAGGTGTAGTATGGTCTACATAAGATAATTTTGTATCCCCAGGCCCTATACCAGGTAAAGGAGAGGTGGGAAAATGAGAGGGGACGTGTGTGAAGGCCGTGTCCTCCTGTGTAGCCAAAAGTCATCTTCCATTAACCTTAACCAGAAGGAGAACCCTTGAAAATGCTGAGTCCAAGCATATGGCCATTTACTGGGGAATTCAGTTGCTGTTCCCATCAGCTAACATGGACATGTGGCTTCTGATGGTCTGCTATGTGTGGCTTGTGATGCTTCAAGAGGATACAAACGTAAATACAACAGATCAGGCTCATAAGACAGTTAAGACTTGTGTTATTCCCAGGGGGACAATACGGATTTCCTTTTACAGCACAGTAGTATTGCTGCAGTGCAATAGATTGCTCGTATATGGCCTTCCTCTCCATGGTCTTGTAAGGTCTTGTAACTCCCACCAAATGAGTGGGTGGGACTATGCAAAGGAGGTGCTTCTAGCCCACCAAGGAGATTAGGCAGTTTGTTAATAATGTAAATAAGGTGCATGGCCCACTTGTGGTGGTGGAGCCATGCAAATAAGGTATATAGAACCCTAATGAGGGGGCTGGTCGCTAGCCTTAAAATAAGCCATCCCAGGGGTGGAAAAGGAGGACTTCATTACAGTCAAGAAAAAGAGCCAGGAGTGGTGTGTTCTTAGGATGCTGGGTCCCTGAGCTAAGAGCCTCCTAGACCCAGGAGACAGAGAGCTGTAACACTGGAAACAGCAAGAAGCAGCAGCAGAGAAATGGCGACAGCAGAGGCAGCGGTATCAGGGGACCGGCAGGAGAGCACAGTGAGCTTCCAGACCCACGGAGCAAGAGAGCTGAGTGCCTTCAGGCAGGTGGCTTGCTGGCAGAGGAGGGGGCCTTTGGGCACTTGCCAGGGAGGCTGAAGAGCTTTGTGTGGTAGTTCGGTTTGTATGTCAACTTGGCTGGGCCTGGTTGAGTGGCTGGGTAGCTGGTGGTAGTTAATCCCCTTGAGGAGACTGGCAAGCAACTCCATGGTGGGATCTACCACAAGCAGCTGGGTAGCTACCTTTGGGTATGTGGTCTGCTTCCTGTATATAAGGAGAAGCTTTGGGAAAGGTCTCTAGCCTATGGCATGCTTGGACCCTGCATGTAGCTGTGTCATTGCTCAGCAGTCTGCTATGCTCTGCTGCCCTTGGGACTTACAATGGACTTAAGTCAATGGCCTGCTGTATGGTAACATCGGGACTGTGCCTTTTTACTTGCCAACTTTGGGGTTTCTCAGCCTCAGCAGCCAGCAGCTGTCTGAGTGAAGAAACGCCTCTAGCTCCAGTAGGCTGGGAGTGGGAGGCAGAGCTGGACCCCAAGGTTGAGGGGCTTTCATCCAGCCCCTAGAGCCTGGTATTTTGAACTTGGACTTAAAGCCTCCAACTTGTAAGAATAAACTGTTTGTTATGGCCATCCCATTTGTGGTATATTCTTGTCAGAGCGGCACTAGGGAACCAGAACACTTTGTAGCACTTGCTAGAGCAGGCCAAAGGCCAGGCCGAAGGGCCAAGGGGCTGAGGGCTGTAGAGAGAGGCCTACCTGTGGGCAAGGCTAAAAAGAGGCTGTCCAGAACAAGTCATTTGTGATCCCGAGTTGTAACCTGTTACTTCTCTAATAGAAGCCATAGAAGCCATAGAGCTCTGGTAGCATAGTGGCTAAAGCACTTGACTGCTAACCAGAAGGCTGGTGGTTCAAACCCACCAGCCACTCCTCGGAAGGAAGGTTGGGCAATCCTACTTCCGTAGCGATACTGCCTCGGAAACCCAAGGAGGGGTCGCTATGAGTCGGGGCCGACTCGACAGCACATAACAACAACAACAACAATAGAAGCCATAAACATGACTATGGTCTGTGAGTTCTGTGTGGCCATTGCAACAGATTCTCAAACTCAGCAGAGTGGCAGAGAATGCTGTGGAAGGCATGGTTGGTGTCAGAATTGGTAAAAATGTTAGAGGGAAGAGGTATATCTGACCTCTGCCTCATAGGAATTAGCTTTGGGCTAATTCCTTGATCTTGATTCTCCTTCCCCATTGTGAAGTTAGAGGAGGGCACATGCCCCCAGCACACCATTCTCACAATTACCTTTAACAATTTTCTGTCCTGTATTTTTTGAGAAACATGTAACCATTTTATGTTTTGTCCATTTTCTTAGGGATCTTTTGAATATTTAACAACAGGATTTTTATAATCTGAGTATACAAAGCAAAACTTTGTTATTTTTAAGACTTGTAGCATAAGTCCTGGTGGCACAGTGGTTAAGCACTTGGCTGCTAACCAAAAGGTCACCAGTTCAAACCCACCAGCCACTCCACAGGAAACAATAGGGCAGTCTGCTTCCATAAGGATGACAGCCTTAGAAACTCGGTGAGGCAGCTCTGCTCTGTTCTGTGAGTTGGAATCGACTCAACAGCAGTGGATAGAACGTGTCTGAATAGATCTTGTATTAGAAATACTGAAAAGAATGTTTGAGTCTGCCCATATGGGGCAAAAACATTTTGTATAGCTTTTGTATAGCATTTTAAGTATATACTAGTTATACTTTAATAAGTGTCATTATTATTTCGTACCTGCAATAATGTTGTTGTTATGGGCTCTCGAGTCGGACCCGACTCATAGCAACCCCACCTTGGGTTTCTGAGGCAGTATCACTACGGAAGTAGATTGCCTCACATTCCTTCCAAGGAATGACAGGTGGGTTTGAACTGCCAGCCTTCTGGTTAGCAGTCAAGTGCCTTAGGCACTACACTACCTGAGCTCCCACCAGCAATGTAAGTACTTAATAATATTTATCAAATAAATATCCTTTTATATGAAACAGAAACACATCTATCTAACCTTAGCACCTTAGCATGCGAGTAGCTATAAGTAATACAATTCTCTAATTATTTTTTCTTTAAATATTGAATTATACAAAAATGCTATGGTTTGAAATACCTCTTTATCTGCCTTTTTTTCCTATATTGTCATTACTGGGTTTAAGAGTCCCATTTACAGTAAAAATATACTGCTGTTATTTTATTAGTCAAACCTTGGTGTGGTAATCGTGCTATAAAATATCTTGGAAGATTGTGATGTTTGGATTTTTGGCAAAACTGATTTTCAAAATAAGATTCTATAAAATTAGTCATTTCAACATGCAAAGAAAGGACCTATCAGTTATGAATAATTTAGTTGAATATTTTGTAGTTATTTCATCCAGAGAATATTTGGTCTATAAAGTAGGAGGAGTGGAGTTTTCTGATTTGCTCCTGATTATCCAGCAAGAGAAAGAGGAAGAAGGGCTTAGACATAGGTGGACATGATGGAAAATGGATTCTTTGAATCTGAACACATGTCTCATTTGAACAGGAGGGGGTAGTACTGCTGAATCAGTACAGACTCTTTCCAGAAGTGCTGTTAGATGAATTCAGAGTTACTGGAAAACAACTATTGGTTTAAGTGTCCATTTCTCTTTCTTCATTCATAGATCTTCCTTTCTGAGTTAACCATGATCATTTAGCATTGGTATTAATGAACATATAAGTCTCAATATCTTCAGATGCTGAAATTATTTGTGGCTAAGTAACACAGTTTAACAGGCTTGAGCATTTATGTTGGTCTTGCTGTTCCAAGACATGAACTGTGTGTGTGTGTGTGTGTAATTTCTCAAACTATCACTTGTGTAATTGGGATTACCAGTATGTAGATATTGAAAAGCTCCTATAGTTGATCAGTATCAGTTTGTCTCCAAATGATGTGTAAGTAACTTTCAATCCCTGAAAATAGACAGTAAACACTGCAGCAACTTTTAAGGCATGAAGAGTCTGTTTATTTCAGCATTGTGTCTTATAATAAAACTTAAGGTAGCTCACTTCATTATATTTATCATTGAATCTATTTTCCATTAAGATGTTAAAATGATACCAGATTTACTTGTTTTCCCCTCCAAATGTATATATATAAATCTTTTCAGTCAGATGGAGATAGAGAATAATTCAATTGAGTGGATAGGTCCAGTGCCTCTTGGATAGGAAAATGCCCAAACAGGTTGACTTTATAGCACAGAGTTGGCATAATGTGAATAAAAAGCATTACCTCAGCCCTCCATCAAGAAAATAAATTATAGAGATAAACAATCCATTTTCAACCCTCAAATCTCTGTTCAAATCAACCGCCAAAGGGCAGTACCTGGGCTGGTGTACTTGAACTATGGGAGAGAGCCCAGGCAGTAAGAAAAGTTGGGCTGTCTTCAACACTTGAGTGTTTCAGGATTACATTTACCAGGAACTTTATTTTGATCGATAGTTTGCATTTCTGTATCTTGTGTCCCAAGTGGGAGAGAGGCAGTCCCCTAATCTTACATGTTCTCCATTCCTGAAAATGCCTGAGAAAGTTGACTGTTTAAAAGTCAGGCAACAGAGCTATACATTATAAAGATTTTGCATTCCCAGAAAGCTAAAAATACCAGGAAGCAGTCAATTACTCTTCCTGTGGGTAGGAATTGCCTGTTTGGGGGCACAGACAGGGTGGAAATCTCAGACACAGGACCATGGAAGGAGGCAGCCAGGAGGGGATGAGGCCCGGGGTGTTTGGGGAGCTGCCCCAGCCGTTTTCCCTCTGCCCAGCCAGTAAAGGTCAGGCAGCTTCTAGTCTTTAAGCCTCTGTCTTAAAAGCTTTAAACCCCTGGAACTGGGTCAAATAAATGAGTTTTTCTTCTACCACAGCTGCCCGTCCCTACATGTGTAGGGCTGTGGGGAGAGTGAGCTCCCCTGGGACACTGGGCTTCCTCTGTGGCAGCCAGAGCTGCCTGTTGTTCCACTGGTCCTCACAGGGATGGAGGAGGGAGGGGTGAAGGGCGGTTGGGCCGATCCATGGACCTGAGTTGGGCCTTCCCTGTACGTGGAAGTCACCTCCATGCCACCTGGAGTTGGGGGTCTAGGGGTCCTTGAGGCTGACATGTCCAGGAAGCAGGGCAGACATGTCCCTGGGAAGGTGCAGCCCCAGTGCCAACTCGTGCCCACGAGCAGCTCTGCTGCAGCCACCTGGGCAGAGTGGTGGCCAGTGCCCTGGCAGCACCAGACAGCTCCTGAATCGTTGTTATCTAGGGGTACTGGTGTGTGACGTACATGATGGCTGGTACGTGACAGTCAAGCACATGGAAAATGAAAGCTGGCTGTGTATCATTTCTTGCACCCAGTCTTCTGTGAGGCCAGATAGTGCAGTGGTTGCGAGCCCGGACTCTGGAGCCTGACTCCTCCATTCTCATCTCCCTGTGCCCTAGGAGCCTCGTCTATCTACTGGGGATAATACAGTATTCACCTCGCCTCGGGTTGTTGGAAGGATTGAGGAATCTGTGTATGTAGGAACTCTTGCTTAGAAGGTAGCTGGCACATAGTAAGTGCCACGGAAGTTTAGCTCCTTCTTGTGCTCCTCTGGGTTCTCCAGGGTGCCTGGCACCGTGAGGCACCTGTGTGCACCTTCTGTTCACATGTTTCATGTTTATTTAAAGAATAACTAAACCATTTGGCAGTTGACCTTTGCTAAATCTTTTTTTTTTTTTAATTAAACTATTAAGTATATGGTGCATTTTTATCCATGATGAACAAGCGTGGGACAGAAACTGTGCTCTCCAAGCCCCAGGTGCTGAGGTCAGTGTTGAGAACTGGTAAATTAGAGAAGTAGACAGGAAGAAATAGAATAGGATCAATGAGCAATGAGCAAATGGGAGTGCATTTTCAAATGAAAATAAATGGCAAGAATGCCTAATTAGTCTTAACATCTTTTGGGGAGTGAAGTAGAAGAGGCTGGAGCAGGGCCAGATGGTCAGTGGGTGCCTCTTGAGGCGTCTCAGCACGTCCAGGACACTACCCCTTGGCCTCATGTGTCAGCCTCCAGTCCCTACCTCTTCCTCCAAAGCAAATAAAAATAAAATCACACTCACTGACATCAAGTTGATTCCAACTCATAGCGATGCCTGTTGGGTTCCCAAGGCTATAAACTGCCCCATTCTCCTTCCGTGGAGAAGCTGGTGGGTTTGAACCACCATCCTCCTGGTTAGCAGTCCAGTGCCTTAGGCACTGCACCACCAGAGCTCCTTCCATCTCTTCCAGGCTCATAAAAATTTCATTGGGAGCACTTGGAATAGCAGCCCAGTCCCATCTGCATGCCAACAGCCTTAGCAGCTTTCCCTTCTCAGAGGAGTTCTGGTAACTCATCTCCTAAGAGTAATGGTCAGCTGGGGCTCCTGTTGTCAGAAAAAAATAAGGCTACTGCTGGCTGCTGTAGAGGATTATGGGAAACCACAGTGGTATCATTTCTTGTTCTAGTACTTGGTCCTGTTTGAAATTCCACATTTTGCCTAAATGTGTAAATGATGTAAGTTGAAGAAGATAAGGTCTGCAATGTCATGTATGGAAAGCTAGGTATATAAGGAAAAGCCACAGAAATTATCAGAGTTGGAAAATGAATCCTGAAGGGACAGGTTATGGTTACTGACATTTTTCTTAAATCCTGAAAATAAACAATAAAAAAAGGCAAGTTGCTAATAACAGTTCTTCAATCTATAGGAGGATACCACACTAAGAGCAGTGACCAGCTGGTGTCCAGCTCTTCCGAAGCTAGAACAAGAGGACACTGGCTTAACGTGCTGCATTTTGGATTTAGATGTGCTACGAGGAGAAATTTCCTGACAGCACACATTGTTAAACACTGAAAGGGGTGCTCAGGGAGGTTTTGGAGGCTTCTCCAGAGATATTTCAAAACAGAATGGATTTTCCTCTGTGTGACCTGCTTTAAGGCAGTCCTGTCCACATACGAACGAGTAGCCTTTTACTGTTGTCAGCCACATCATCTGGTCTTGAGAATCTAAGCACAAAAAAGGCTCGAGAAGGCTTAGTTCAGAGTGATAATTAAATTTCACTTGGGCCCCCTAATCGGCCCTGGCCAAGGTTATAGTTTTAAATGGTGTTATTACCTGCCTAAATTATTTGTTGAATCTATAATTTGCTCTGTTGAGTGGATGAACCTTAGATGTCTAATAAAATGCTCACAAATTGGTTGTTTGGGAGAAGGGAAAGGGGGTGTTTTTCCCTTGAATGTAATTGGTTCTTAACTCTTCACCTCTTGAAATGGCTTCTCTGCCTTTCCGGTGAGTCTGTCCCGGCCTAACAAACAAAGTTGTCAGTCAGAGTGATGTCTCTGTCTTCTCTCTGCCTTGAGCACTCACCTCCCTGCCAGGCAGCCATGAAATCAGGGACCTCTGTACTGGGATGTCAGAAAGGCATGCAGATCAGACCCTGGTCCACCCTGGTTACCCGCCCTTGCCTGACATCCTCATGAGATATAAGAGATGCCAAATGTATGGTTAGTGCTTCAAGCCCAGAAGGAAGATGGCCCTTATCCTCAGTTGATATTGTCATCATTAAATGGACCAATTTCACTCCTTTTCTTCTTGGGTGCCATCCTCCCTTCCTGGGTCCCTGGGCAGTGCAGACGGTGAAGCACTGGACTGCTAACCAAAAGTGGGTAGTTCGAGTCCACATATAGAGGTTCCTCAGTCAAAAGGTCAGGGACTCTCCTTCCAAAAGATGTTGTTGTTGTTGTTGTTGTTGTTATGTGCCATCGAGTCGGACTCGACTCATAGTGACCCCTCCTTGGGTTGCTGAGGCAGTATCACTACAGAAGTAGATTGCCCAACCTTCCTTCTGAGGAGTGGCTGGTGGGTTTGAACCACCTGCATTCTGGTTAGCAGTCAAGTGCCTTAGGCACTGTGCTACCAGAGATGACTGCCATTTAAACCCATGGAGCACAGTTCTAGTGCCTTGGAATCGATGGCAACATTTTTGTTTTTGTTTTTTATCGTCTTCACTTCCTAGGTCCTCAGTTCCCTGAATACATAGTTCGTCTCCACCCTATTTACTGCTCCATACTCAAGTGGACCCTCCACTCAGACTCATTAACCTCAGGGCACCTGCCGTGCTTGAGCCTGAGGAAAACACACGTGACCCGTTTGCTCTCTGCCAGTGCATTCTAGGGAAAAACCTCAGCTGAAGGAGTGGTGGTTATTTTTAGACACTTCAGAGACCATGTGTAGCCAAGTAGGGATGGGGTTTCAACTCCCAGACCTTTCAGGTACCCATCAAATTTAGCTGCCTGTCTCACCTCAGGCAGCCATGTTGCTCCCGGGAAGACCTATGTCCCAGGGAGCCTTCTTCTCTCAGCCCCTAGAAACCTTGGGGCCACTAAGATCTAGTCCAGGTTCTTTTCTTTTGTCAGTTTCTTTTAGTAAATATTATACAAAAAAAAAAAAAAATTCACTTACTTGTGGAAATTGGACATTTTTTTCCTTTGTAATTTATTTTAAATGTAGAAAAATATTTTGCTTGGTGGTTGTGGTGGTTCTGTTTGTGTCAACTTGGCTGGGCCTGGTTGAGTGGCTGGGCAGCTGGTGATGACGCTGGCAATCAACTCCATGGTGGGCTCTACCACAAGCAGCTAAGTAGCTGCCTTTGGGATGTGGTCTTCTTCCTGTATTTAAGGAGAAGGCTTGGGGATAGTCTCTAGCTTATGGCACACTTGAATCCTGCATGTAGCCATGTCATTGCTCAGCAGCCTGTCATGCTCTGCCAACCTTGGGACTTACAATGGACTTGAATTACTGGCCTGGCATGTGGCTTGGTAACATCAGGACTGTGCCATTTTATTTGTCGACCTTCGGCTTGTTAGCCTCAGCAGCCCATAGCTTCATGAGTGAGGAGATGCCTCTAGCTTCAGTGGGCCAGGAGCAAAAGGCAAGAGCTGAAGCTCAAGGTCGAGGGGCTTTCACCCAGCCCCTAGGGCCTGGCACTTTGAACTCAGACTTCCAGCCTCCAAACTGTACGAGAATGAACTCCTGTCTGTTTAAGCCATCCCATTTGTGGTATATTTCTCTCAGAGTGGCACTAGGTAACCAGAACAGTGGTTCTTTCTTTTCTTTCCTTTACAAAAAAAAAAAAAAAAGTGATGAGACCTTCAGATAAACATAAAGTATTCTTTTGCTCTTGTTCAACCTCTAGAGATTTGTAGCAGGGTCCTATTTTTTTGTTGTTGGTTGTTTGGTTTCAATTTTCAAATTTATCATTTGGAAACTGAATAGCAAGGAAGAGACAGAGCATGTGAAGAGCAGTTTTAAGGAGAATATTGTAGACAGTCATGGCTTCTGTTGACACAGGAATTCATGTCTCTGTTTCCTTCTCTATACAACAGGGTTAATTCTGTCCCCTTGCAGAGCACATTGAAAGTGCCGGGTGAAACTGGGGGGGGGAAGTGTCAGGGTGGCTTATTATTAATCCTGCCTCTCAGCCCCTTTCACAGGAGGAGGGGGATGTTTAACAATGCAACACTCTGGACAGTTGCTTGGTTTCTTTCATTGTTCATAGCTCTTCCTGAATTAGATTAATTTCTTTATATTCCATTTCTATCCTTTTAAGACAGCCATTTCTTTGACGAAAAATACAAGACATGATGGTCATCTGCATATAAAAAGTCGACCAACCCTCCTTTTCTTTTCAATCCTGATGTTTTGGAAAATGCTTTTTACATTGTAGCGTTTCAGATCCGAACCATCGGCCTGCCTGTCACAAAGCACTTTTGAGTTCACTGTGCTCCCGGCACAGCTGGGACGCTAAGGCCAAGTAGAGCCTGAAGGCAGTTGAGGTGGGGCCTGCACACGTCTCAGAAGTTCCTAGATTCAGAACAAAAGACATGGCAACATTGGCATCACGCTGAGGGCCAGAGCCCCTCTCCGTCGGAGATGGCAATGAGCCCACCAGATGTACCACGCAAACCATGAACTTCCTATAAGACAACAGGTCTGCCTGTCCGTCAGCTGCAGACAGGCTCTGCGGTTTCTCTCTACGTGGCTTTGAGAGATAGCCCCGTGGGGCACCACCAGTATCACACAGTGTGTATGTGTCTGATGCATTCTGATCTGAAGTGTAGTAGCGCCCCGTCATCCAAAATAGATTTTAATGAACTGACAAAATTTAACTCAGTCTATATCGGGACCTCAACAACCTAATGAAAACAGAGCAATGATTTGTCAAATGAGTAGAAGTACTTATTACAAGACACATAGAATGAGCATAAATTTAATTCTGAATTTCCTGGCAGTCAAGCCAACACGTTAGATTATGTAGTAATTCTTGCTACATGATAAAAGAAAGCAAAAAAAAAAAATTTTTTTTTTCTGAAAGAGTAACAATTTCCTGGCAGAGATCCAAGATCCTATAGTAGAAACACTAGACAACAAAAGGAACAATGTCTTTAACTGACACAAAAGTATTCTTGAAGTGGATAGTTTAAGTACCACACCAAAAACCTCACTGCCATTGAGTCAGATCTGACTCATAGCGACCCCTCCTTGGGTTTCCGAGGCAGTATCACTACGAAAGTAGACTGCCCAACCTTCCTTCCGAAGAGTGGCTGGTGGATTTGAACCACCAGCCTTCTGGTTAGCAGTCAAATGTGGTCCTCTATAAAAGATAAAGGCATAATATTAAGTAGAAATTTAGTGAAGACTTTTTCAGAGGAGCAAATACAGTCCTGTTGTGTTAGATGTTCTGCCTTTGCTATAGGACTGACCTCACGAACCTCACAGAAAGGCAAAGTATTGTGCCCATTGGGCCATACCGTCCTTCAGACACGTGGGGTTACGGATGTTCGCTGCTTATTCTCCAGTTGTCTGAAGTCCATGCTGGTTGCTGGTCAAGGAGTGATGCTAATCTGGAGGAAGCAGGCCTGGCACTGTGTTTTGAAATCTAAACGCCAGAAGGCAGATGAAGCCACTTCTTCACAGAGGTGGACTTTGGCAGGGGGTGGGGGGAAGCGTCTTACAAGAAGAACCACTTTTTCTTAGAGGAGTTGTTAGTCCATTCAAGTGTAAGATGGGTGGACAGTAGAATCCCAGAGCATGGAGGAAATGATTTTGAATCGAGGGTTTTTATTGAAAGGGTTGCATTAAATGCCATGAAGGACCAGGCAGAAATCCATGAGCCAGGCAGCATGGTTTTGGATAGGGAGGCTCTCACCTGTGCCAGTGGTGGGATGGGTGACATGGGGAACAGGTGTATCGGCAGAGGTGGCCGCCTTTACTCAGCCCTGCTTGATGTCACCACATGACAGCAAAGGCCAGAACTGCCTGACTCCCAGTTTCTCAGAAAAGGTCAGAAGTTTTGATTTTACATGAGATCAGATGATTCAGAGAAACGTTGTTGCAGACCAGACCAATCCGGCTTCAGTGGCTTCAGTTTGCAACCTCTTTGTAAAAGCAAGGTTTTACTGATCAACTATCTTAATCATAAAATAACCTCATATTGACCCAGTAGCATTTCAGATTTTCAGCATAACTGAATCTTTATTTTCAAAAACAATTAAAATTGCTTTCCCAATGAGCTTATTTAATTGACACTGTGTGTGTGGGGGGGGAATGGCCACGTAATTGTTTTGTTTTGTTATGTCCCTGTCTACAATAATTCTTATTCTAGCACAGTTGATGGGAACCTGGTGGTCTGGCAATAATTATTCAGCAGGTTCCTACTGTTGCTTAATTCAGCAGCACATTGGTAGGCCAGCATCTGGTCAATAAAATGTCACCGTCTGAAATCTCTGTGATGATTCTAGGCAACTCCATACACTAGCTGACATGGATTCTGGTATGTACTTTATGTATCATTGTTTCCCCTAGCCTCTTCATTAAATAGTGTGTTTAAGTAACTGAAGTTATGTGATCCTTCGCAATGGTGCGGTCATCTTGTAAGCCAGGAGGGGTAACAAAAGTGTTAATAGTGTTTATCAGATTCTTCTTATATGCAGTGCACTGGGCAGTGTGCTATATACATGTTACTTCATTTAATCTTCACAGAGCCCTGTGAGGCAATACCACCACCATCATCGTCGTCGTCATCATGGATGGGGATACTCTGAGGCTAACTAACCTAGAGGTTAAATAACATGCTGGTGGTGTACTGCCTAAGGCATTTGACTGCTGACCAGAAAGCTGGTGGTTCAAAGCCCCTAGCCACTGGAAAGGAAGATTGGGCAATCTACTTCCATAGAGATATAGCCTCAGAAACCCAAGGAGGGGTCACTATGAGTCGGATTGACTTGATGGCAGTGAGTTTGATTTGGGTTTATTTTTTGGTCATACAGTTAGTCAGTACTAGAATCTGGATAGGACCCCTGATGGTGCAGTTGTTAAGTGCTCGACTGTTAACCAAAAGGTCTGTGGTTTGAACCCATCAACCGCTCCGTGGGAGAAAGATGAGGCAGTCTGCTTCTGTAAAGATTGCAGCCTGGGAAACCCTGTGGAACAGTTTGACCCTATCCTGTAGGGTCACTATGAGTCGGAATCAACTCACCAGCAATTGGTTTGTTTTCTTGATCTTGGGGATACGGATTTGAACCTACACAGTGTAACTCAGAGCAGGCTCCCTGCCTACCCAGGGCCTTGTACTGCACCACCAAGACTACTTCCTTTTTTGTTTGGGTTTTGGAAAACACACATTCTTTTAGATCCTACAGTGAGGGAACCAGTCGAATGCAGAGCCCTGGAAAAGGTACTTATGGTCCCCTCTCTCCCCCTCCCCCTCCTTGTGGTCACTGGCTATGAATTCTGAAAGAAGCCTTCTGAGGTTTACCGTGGGGGGGCAGCTGTGTCACACAGTGACCCTGATGCTTCTGGTGAGATCCCAGATTTGCATTTCTTCGTCTACCGTTGCCAATGGGAAAGACCCCCCTGAATTGTCCTCCTGTAAGGAACCCATCTCATTTCTCTCTAGACAAAGGGAGGCGATTAGTCTGCAATTTGTAAGCCAGACTGGAACATTCATTTAGGTGGTGGATGTTTGATCTTTGATAGCTAAGAGGATGGTGAAGAAGATAATATTATGTTAATTTTCTTAGTATCCCAATGTTTTCTGTAATTATTAATATCATTACCCTTGAGTGTAGTTTTTATTAGGAAAGGCTTTTTATCAACAACCTGTTCTCAACTACAATGTCCTTTCCTTATTCATGGGTAAATCAATGATAGCTGTTTGGCACAGGCTCAGAATTATCCCTGCTAACTTGTTTTTAATAGCAGTTGATTTATATGTGTGTCTAACCTTCTAGCACATGCATGCATGCATGTCTGTTTGCTAGTTGCAGCTACATGGATTTAGGCACAGTGTGATTGGTGTGAAACAAAGCATAAAAACATGAAGAATGTAAGTACCAAGGATTTGAAATTAGAGCTGTTCACTCCTTGGGGAGGGGGATCTATGATGCAGCTGTGACTGTGTTCCGTTTCAGATGAGCGAGGTTCCTGGACTGCTTTGGCAGTCGGTTTCTTGCCGTTCTAATTAATTGTAAAATTCTTCCCTATAATGGACATAAATGAATTCACACGTTGGTTTTCCTGTTAAGATGTGGGTTTTCTTTGGGCTCATGCTGCCCTGCCAACTAAGATCCAGGTGGCTACATCAGAACAAGGTTGAAGGCCTTAGATA
>NW_006921616.1:12625393-12640835 GCF_000298275.1 Orycteropus afer afer | reverse complement strand
AGGAGAACTGGGCTGTAAGCTGAGACATGAGATGCTGGGGAGGGACCAGGTATAAGGGTGCAGAGGAGGGGGGTTTAAGGCGAGGGAGTGGCAGGTGCAGCGATTCAGAGGAAGCGAGGCATAGTGTGTGTTCTGGTCTGGGGGATGCAGAGCACTGCTCAGCTGCCAGCTGACACAGATCTTCCAGCATGGCCCTTGGGTCTTCCACGCTAACAGTCATAGGTAGGACATGGGGAAATAATGCAGCCCCACAGTAACCTGACGTTCCGTTCATATGCTCTCAGGCCTGTGTGCAGTCTGGATTTCCCACACAACGCTCCTAATTCCCAAACTGTCCCCAACATGTAACCAGATCCAAGCATCCTTGGCCAGCAGTTTCATAGCCATGCCCATGTTTAATCCTGAGCAAAATAAATACTAATTTTGAGCAACTAATTTTTGCAGTAGAATTTGTTTCATCCTCAATGATAAATCCCTATCATGTCTTCTTTTCAATTACCTTATTCTTTTAGTCCTGATAATTCTTTAAAAAATTAAATATCATCAATCCCCCATAGAAGTTAAAGATTTTGTTGTTACCTTCACTTTCCATGGTGCAAGTATGTTGTATGAGGTTCAATTTATTGCTTTGAAAGCTTGGGGGTAAAAAAAAAAGTTTAAACAAGGCTTCAGCACAACTTGATGATGGTTTGAAAAAATCAATAGGTAATAAAATGTAAAACGGATCCAATAAATTGCTTAATTAACAACATGCTATCAAAGCATGACAACTGCCAAATCTGCCAGAGACCCTTCCTGCTCTTCCCCTAATTTCTTTTCCAGTTGATTTTCTCATTGCCCTTTCTTTCCGAATGTGTCTCCGGCATCGTAACTTACTCATGGTAACCTCTCCTCCTCAGCTGTCTCACCCGGACTCTCTTCCCCAGACTCTCGCTGCACTGCTGAAGCCCAGCATGAGCCCATTCATTGTCCAGAAACGAACTCCTGCAACAGATGTTTGCTTAAAGAGTTTGCCCATCATAGTGTTCTACTTAGCCTATCACAGTGCTCTCTATTCTGCCAATATGTTCTTTGATACAAACTTTTTCTTATTTTCTGTTCTCTTCACATCTCTGAGGAGCATTCATGTAAAGCTCTATTCACTCAGCGTTTATTAATGGCTACGTGCTAAGTAGGAGACCGTGGTGGTTTGGTGGTGAAGTTGTTGCCTTCTACTCAGGAGCCCTGGGTTCAATTCCCAGCCAGTGCACCTCAAGCAAACCCGCCACAGTGGAGGTTTGCCTGTGGGTAGGGTGCCAAACGGGTTTCAGTGGCACTTCCAGACTGCAAAAACAGCAAGGAGGCCACATGTTCTGACCTCCTCTAACCTTACAAGAGGAAGACACGATTACCAGCAGTAACCCAAGGCCTATTCCTACAAGGCCAGACATGCTGCCTCCCCCCTCCAGCCCTTTCTCCAACCGTTCCTCCCAAAGCACCCACCACCTCTCTCCTGGGTTTGATAATTCGCTGCAGTGGCCACACAGAGCTCACAGATTATGAGGTTTATTAGGGAAGCACCAAGGTACAACTCAAGTTCAGGAAGAACGCTCAGTCTCTCTCCCAGCCCACCGTCCCTCAGCCAACAGTCTCACAGTCTCTTTCCCAGCAGTGCTGGTCCCTCGGTGTCTCACTCAGCAATGCGTGTCTCTTGCATCTCTTTCCCAGCAGCACGTGTCTCTTTCAGGGGCACATGTCTCTTTCGGCAGCACGTCTTCCTCCACCAGCAGTCAGAGAGAGTTCTGCCTCCAGGAGGCCTCCTTTTGACCCCGGAAGGGTGGTCAAACTAGCCAATCACAGCATCAGAACTCTAAGCACGTGAGAGAGAGTAGGAACCTCCCAGAACATTGTATTGTGCCACGCCCAACAGAAATAACCCAGGTGGGTGACCTTAAAATCAGGATCTCCTCAGTTGCTAATAGCAATTCCCACCTTGGAGTTTACAAAGACTTATGGGTAGAAAAGCCACACTAAGTAATTTACTACACCACACAGACTCAGAGGGCCCAAGAAGGAAGGCCTGGCAGTCTCCTTCTGAAAGCCAGCCAGTGAGAGTGCTGTGGGTCACAGTAGTTCCATCCACAGCTGGTCTGGGGAGGCGTTTCATTCCCTGGGGCATGGGTTCACCTTGAACAGGGGTCAACTCGGTGGCGGCTAACCAGTGCTGGGTCTCAGCCCACACTTTAGAGATGTGGACATCAACAAGCCATGGGGCCCCTGTTTACAGACGTCGATCAGCCATGGGGCCCCTCTTTACAGCCGTCGACCAGCCATGGGGCCGGTTTACAGATGTCGACCAGCCACGGGGCCCCTGTTTATAGCCGTTGACCAGCCACAGGGCCCCTGTTTACAGACATCAACCAGCCATGGGACTCCCGTTTTTCAAGGAGCTTGTGTTCTCCCCATGCTTTCTTCTTTTGAGTAAACAAGAAAGCCTCCTTTTGTTACATTTGCCCAACATTTTTTTTACTAAAGAAATAATTTTTACGTAGAGGAATACATCAGATATTAGCCAGATTTAAAACTTTTTCTGTATTCGCTAGGTGATGGGTCTTTTTCCCTTGTCTAGATCATGCAGGTATTGTTTGGATTTTTGTCTCCCTTGAGTATTTTTCTGTGTGTGTGAACGTTTCTGCCTTGGTCACTGGTGAGATCTGGCTGACACCCTTCCTTATACCGGAGCCCACAATCGTTTGCTAGGTCTCCTTATTCCCCTTCTTCACTCCAGGCCTCCATGTTCAACTTTGTTATTAGTTGCCCCCGAATTGATTCCTACTCACGGTGACCCCATGTGTGCAGAGTGGAACCACTCCATAGAAGTTGTTCTTTTTAAATATTTTATTGCTTTTGGTGAAAGTTTACATAGCATATTAGATTCCCATTCAATAATTTCTACACAGTTTGTCCAGTGACATTGGTTACATTTACACAGTGTGTTGACTTTCTCGTTATTTCCGTTCTCATTGTTCAGTTTCCAGTTTCTGGGCCCCCTTGCCTTCTTGTCTTTGATTTAGAGTATTGACCATTTGGTCACACATGGATTATTTTTTTAAAGGAGCACAACACTCATGGGTGGTCTTGTTTATTTTAGGAGTCAGTCTGTTAGTTAGCTAAAAGATGACCGTGTGGAATGGTTTTAGTTCAAGGTTTAAGAGCATCTCAGGGAGATAGTCTCAGAGAGTCCTCTAGTCTGGTGTGTTCCTGATCAGAACGGTCATTAGTGGTAGCTGGGCACCATCTAGTTCTTCTGGTCTCAGGGTAGATAAGGTCGTCATGGTTTGTGCAGACTCTTAGTCCTGTGGACTACTTTCTTCTGTGAGTGTTTGGTTTCCTTCATTCTCTTTGACTCTGGATGTATAGAGTCCAATAGTTGTATCTTAGATGGCCACTCACAAGCTTTTAAGACTCCAGATGCTCATCAAACTAGGATAAAACAAAAATTTTTCATACTATACTAGGCCAGTTGGCCAAGTTGCCCCTTAAGACTATGACCCTAAGCCTTCAGAGCCCCCATAAACCAATCCCACGAGGTGTTTAGTAAGGATCTGTGTTTGTGTCCCCCGTAGATAATACCTTTTCAAATCCCTCTTTTCATCATCTGGCTCCTCTCTGCAGCTCCTGCGTCATCTTTGGGACTTAACGTTGTTGTTGTTATGTGCCATCGAGTGGGACCTGACTCATAGCGACCCCTCCTTGGGTTTCCGAGGTAGTATCACTACGGAAGTAGATTGCCCCATCTTCCTTCCGAGGAGTGGCTAGTGGGTTTGAACCTCCAGCCTTCTGGTTAGCAGTCAAGTTCCTTAGCCACTATGCTACCAGAGCTCCCCTGGGCCTTAACAAGTACTCTTAAACCTCTGTGCCAATACATGCGTCTTTGTGCAGAGCAAGGCTGCAACACCTTGGCCCATACGCACATGTCCTCCAAAGGCCGCCTTGAGTTGCCTGCACGTGTGGACATTAAGGGCACAGAGCACGAAAGCAACTCAGGCAACACCCAGGTCTTCACTGCCTCTACACCCAATGTCAGAACTTAAAATGCAGCCTGTTTCCTGCTCGCTCAAATTACACCCAGCTTGGTCCTGAAACTTAAGTGGAAGGCTCCAAAACATATTATTTTTGCTTTATCATGAAAATACAATGATACCCCTGCCAGAAGTATCATGGTCTTTCATCTGAATTAAAAAGGCTCCAAAAAGCACTGTTGGAACTACTGTTGCTACCCCCAAAGAGCTTTGCTGATTTATTTAGACAGCTGTTGTTTAGTTCTAATGATGTATGATAACACTTTCATATTATTCCAGGAAGTGTCCTGTAATATATTTTGAAGACTTAATGAAGTCTTATTAATACAGAACCTTACTAGAGCTATCAACTATTAAAA
This sequence comes from Orycteropus afer afer, assembly GCF_000298275.1. Taxonomy (NCBI): domain Eukaryota; kingdom Metazoa; phylum Chordata; class Mammalia; order Tubulidentata; family Orycteropodidae; genus Orycteropus; species Orycteropus afer. The sequence continues at coordinate 12,636,415 of NW_006921616.1, read as the reverse complement.
TCTTTGCTGAGAAATGAGTGTTAATGAGAAATATTGGTTGGATATTTACTCAAGTAAGACTTAGTAAAAGGTTTATGTGCAGCGTCACTTACACTGAGAATAGCATTAAAATATTTCCTGTTACTTGATAAATCATGTCTGTATGTGTTTCTATGTGTTCGAAAAACAATCTTCACAGTACTGGTTTGTGAAGATTATTTTTAAAGAGAAGAGAAAAGCCAAAGCTGCATTTTAGTTTGTTTCCATACTCGGCTATTTTTTTTTCAACATCCTATTGTGTTTAAGTGAGTTTACATAGCAAACAGGTTTCCCATTCAAGAATTCACGCACAGTTTTTCTGTGACATTGGTTGCTACCCAGTGTCCACGGTGCCAACATTCTCCCCACTTCCACCCTGTCTTACCCATTTCCATCCCTTCAGCTTCCCTGCCCCTCCATGTCTTCTCATCTTTGCCTGTTTAGTCTCATGTAGTTGATTGTTGTAAGAAGCACATTCCTTGTGGATTTGTTGTTGTTTATTTTATAGGCCAATCTATTATTTTATGGAAGGTGACTTCCAGGAGTGGTTTCAGTCCCAAGTTAAAAGGGTCTTGGGGCAACAGTCTCAGGGGTTCCTCCTGTCTCTTATCTGTCTCATCTGACAGATTGACTTTGAGTTTTGTTCTACATTTTCCCCCCATTCTACCTTCTGTTGTGTCCCTGGTCAGAGCAGTCATCAGTGGTAGCCGGATACCATCTAGTTCTTCTGCTCTCAGGCAGGAGGAGGCTGTGGTTTGTGTGGGATGTTAGTCCTGTGTTTCTTGGAGTCTTTGGTTTCCTTCACTGTCCTTTGCTTGAGACAGGAAAAGACTAATAGTTGTATCTTAGATGGCTGCTCAGCAAACTAGGAGGTAGAACATTATCTCATGACCTATTAATGCTGGTTGACCTTGATGTCCCCTGAGGCTATGGTCCATAGCAAACACATTCTTCATGTGTTTGTTAGTCACCTGACTATCTTCTTTGGTGAAGTATTGTTCATTTGGTCTTTTTTTTTTTTATTATTATTATTTGTCATTTTATTGTTGAGGTATTGAGGTTTTCTGCATATTTTAGAGATTAGACCCTTGTCAGATGTTGTTGCCAAGATTTTTTCCTAGTCTATAGGGTCTCTTTTTACTCTTTCATTTATCTTTATCACAATATTAAACAGTAGAATCCTATTCGGCCATTTAAAAAATGATTATGTAAATCTGTAACATGAAAAGATCGCCCTTGACAGCTGAATGAAAACAGATGAATGAAAAAGCAAATTGTGAAACTGCCATATAATATGAGTTTGTTTATACCCTCCCCCTCACTCTGCCTCTCCTTGTATGCGTGCCTATCTGCATAGCAGGGTCTCTATCAGAATGTTATCGGTGGTCATCTCTTTGAGGTGAGACTTCAGGGCATTTTTGCTATCTTTCTTAAACTTCTCTTTGTTAGTTGAATCTTCTGCAGCAAGCATTTGTTATCTTTGTAATCAGGAAAAAATTTCATGTAACTGAAAATTCTAATTCTGAGTAGTTTTCATTTATTCAGGGCTCATGTCTCTCTCACTTGAGCATAGTTTGTAGTCAGTCACTGGTCAGGAATCCATTAATGCTGAATAACAAAGTGGTTAATTCTTCCAGCAATGGGACACTGGCTGCGCTTATTGGGCAAATTAATTCTTAGCCTTACCATTGCACTTTCACCCCTGATTTGGAGAGGTTATAGGGAAAGGATGGTCCAGGGAGCAACGGCTTATAGTTAACATGTGGGTCATCTTCATTCCAGTCCTATGTAACTGTGAGCACTGCGTACTCTACAGAATTTCACGTCGCCCTGTTCTGTGGCAGGAGGCTGTTTGACCCTCTCAGAGGCTTTTATCAAAGTAGGGATGGCTCAGGTTGTAAGGGAAACCCCTGGATTTTTTTTTTTTTTTCCTCCAATCTTTCCATCTATAACATTCCCATAAGGTAGTCTCTCCCTGGCCCCCTTTAGCCCTTAGCCTACCTGTTCTGAGCATGGCTAAATCTGAAGGAAAGACTTAAAAACAGGGGCGTGCCTGGGCGTATTGGACGCCTCTAGCATTTTGAGCCACCCACAGAAATCAAGCTTCACACAAATGATCAAAGCCAATCTGTAAAGAATGAAAAATACTTTGTAGTTATTTCTCAACTGAGAAATTAGATTTTTTAAAAGCTCAGTATGCCTTGGAGGCCAGTTAATTTTAACCAGCCATTTTCTGGATCATTTGGAGTGGTTCTGTAAAAGGACAAAATTATTATGTACTGTTACCTTTTGTGGAAGTGAGAACTATCAAGCTCACCACCATCATTTATATTTAAACTATTTGGGATGTCCAGAAAGCAGTAAGGCATTGACTTTTTGTTTGTTTTAAATATTTTATGGAGTTTTTGGGGAAAAAGAAGGAAGGAAGCCAGGAAAGAGGCTTTTGAGCAGATGACAGTAAGGTACAGCCTGGCATTAAATGTTAGCTGAACTTCAGCAGGAAGAGTTAACTACTATAACCATACATTTGGTTTTAAAATGTGACCTCGTACACTAGTGATTTTTTTTCACCTCTGTGTTGTGTTCGGCACTATTATTAATGCAGGAAAATCAGTAACATTAGTCATCTTAAAAGGGTTATTACTCAAGATGATTTAAATTGTGAAAATGTCAGTGGAGTCTGCACGCAGCCTGCCAGAGATGCCATGATTTACGCCTGCTGACACCCTCCTGCTGCCGAGAAGGGCCCGGAGAAGGAATGGCTGATAGGCTGCAGTGATCCGAATGCAGAGTGTGATCGCAGCAGTAACACATCCTAAACGTCCTAGGATTTGCCAAGGCTTCATGAGCCGACCATTTGTGCCCATTGGGTCATAATCTGCACGCTTCACGCAGATCCCTTGAATCTTCCCTGTTTAGATGGAGGTTTTACTGCAGAGGAGCACTGGAAATGGAAATGAGTACACAGGGAAAACACCATTTCCAAGAGTTCTGTGCTGGTTTTCAGCATGCTTTCCGTGTAATTTGTAATAGCCCAGGTGATGCTCACTTTTGAAACAGTTTAAAGTAATGTTTATGGTGTAAAAGGTTCTTCAGACCCCATTGCTCAAGTAACATCCACGGCTCAGTCCTTTGACCTGAGCACATAGTTAGTTGTGCATGATCCATAATTTCACGGTATTTTTCCACTTACATGGATGGATTAAGAAAACTTAACATTTAAATCCAGAAAAGTTGCCAGACAGAAATACTGACTCATAATACATCCTTGTCAATTCAGTGTCAAAAGTATACTTAATTCATCAAAACAGTGCACCACAGATAGTGTGGAAAGGCTCGTGTTTCCCTTCAAAGTAAAGGAGCCTGCCAGGTGCTGGGTTTGTTAAAAGCAGGTGAGGAGTGAAGGGGTTGGTGGACAGGGCTCACATTCTGCCTACAAAAGTCAGATTTCTCTGTATGTATTCATTTCTGCAAGGGCGTCAGAACAATTGCAAGTGCGTTCTGAGGAACGCTTTGCTGTTGTCGAATCAGCTCCTGACTCCTGGCAGCCCCTCACACAAGGGAGCATGGCGCCGCGTGGTCATGGACCATCCCCGCATTGGTTCCAGATCAGACTGCTGTGCGCCCCAGACCTTCCCTTGGCTAATGCTGGGAAGCAGACAGTCAGGGCTTTCATTCTAAGCAAGCTCCTGAACAACCACGTGGAGGAGAGAGTGACCGGAAGTGCGTGTCACCTGAACCCCTCTGTGTTTATGAAAGGGAAGTGGCCTTTACACCCACGTGTGCTGTCTTCCCCTCCCTCCAGATGAATACCTCGCTCCTGGGGAGCATCGGCATGCTGAACTCGGCCCCTCAGCTGCGCTGCATCAAAACCTACCAGGTGCCCCCGGTGCAGCCGGCCTCGCCCGGCTCCCACAATGCCCTCCGACTGGCGCGCCTCATCTGGACTTCCAACCGCAACGTCATCCTGATGGCCCACGACGGCAAGGAGCACCGCTTCGTGGTGTGAGGCTCCTGGCCGCTGCTCTCGCTGCTCTGGCGCGCTCTCCGTCCCCGTCCTTCCTCACGCGAGCGAGCCTCGGTGCCTGCCCAACCAGTGTCCTCAGGGCCCGGTCTGTACCACCTCTGCATGGTTCTGGGGCAGAACCCGCTCACGCCACCCACGATCAGAGCATGCGCACACCGCTCCACCGGATGTGACCCTCGCACTGGGTGGTTTTCCTGCCAGACCTGGGAGAACACGCGGCGAGCGGCTCCTGGGGGCGCGCCTGGGGCTGGGCGCCCCGCCGCAGAAGCCTGGAAATCGGTAAACACTGTGATTGCACTCCCAGCCCAGGCCAGCATTTTCAGGGCCCTAATCCGCCTCGGAAGTGCTGCTGGAATTGGTCTTTTGACATTGGGTTGTGAGGTACCATGGCAGTCCTAATTATTGAACTTATTTTCCTTTGGGTTTCCTAAAACATAACTATTGTTTACCAACAAGGTTCTGTGTTTACATTTTTTTGTTTTTCCTTCTGATGATTGCTAGGAAATTAGCCTAATCTCCTAGAGTTGAGCCACTGCTTTCTTTATTAATACCTGACTGATTTGAGATTAATGAGAAAATATCAAAGAAAAATACTTTCCTCACAGAGATACAGTTGTCCAGACACCTAATCTTTCAAAGTGCTCATCTCCTGCTTAAGTGATATTGTATTCAGTAGTTTAAAATAGACATCATCACTACTAATGATCTAGATAATATAATAAAGCAGTCAGTGTAACTCATCCCTTAAGGAACTTTTGTTATAAAGAACCCACTTTGGAAGCATAGCACATACTGAAAAAGAAGTCTCTAGTATCTACCACAAAGATGTTTTTGGTTATGATAGAGCCTGCCCCACTTCCTCCAAAGTCTATGAGTCTGCAGTCCCCATATGTATGACATATGTCAGTTATCATGTAATAATTATGAGTCAGCCTTCAAACTGCTAGTGATCACTTAAAGGAAAACCAGGAAGGTGTTTCTTTTAAACAAGTATCCTAGAAAATTAGTAAATATGGCACAAGCTTCCGAGAAAATATATTTAAAATTCAGCACTCCCAATTTATTTGAACAAACATTGTGCTGAGGGTGCTTATCTTGCTTCAAAGTAAGCTTTAGGTCACCATTTTCTCCACTGTCAAATTATGCTGGGTCTTGCTCATAGTAATGGGAAAAATCCATAAAATAATGTTTTGTATGAATTGTTCCTCACAAACTTTAATCTGTATGTAATCTGGGAAGCTGGTTGGTTGGTTCATTGGTTCGTTGGTTGTTGATTGGTTGATCAAGTGGGCAAAATGGTTTATTAAATTCAAAAATAGAAAACTGATTGATTAAAGTCAGAGAAAATATGCAAAGTTTACAGAGGAACCAAAATGATAATAGGAGCATTTAATTTAAAAAGCAGATTGTCAAAGTTTCTGTGATACACAGAATAGCAGAACCACAGCCTGGAACACACATCCGGTATTTCACTGATGGCGATTTTTAAACCCAGAAATGAGCCGTGAAGGCCAGTGGAGTCCTCTTTCATATTGATGTGAAGTGTACTGTTTCCATCGGTGGCAGATCCATCTATTCCTTGGTTTTAGACTTTCGGTGTTCTTTCAAAAGTGAATTTATGCCACCTGCATGTGCACTATATTTATAAAGATTATATATGTAGTTTCCAAGGAAGAAGCAAAGACCTGTACAGTGTAAACTTTGTTTGGTGAACATGCTGTTGTATTTGGTAGAGATGTAGAAACGTGTGGTAGAGTAAAGGTGCCCTCTGGTTTCCCAGGGGGTTCCCCCATCTTCTCTGTACCCAGCACATGTTTACTTTATGAACCTAAACAAGGATTAATTTATTCTAGACTGTTGTGGAATGATGAGGTGAGTGTACCTTATAGAGACTTTTAAAAAAACAAAATTTTCATTGTGTCAGGGAAATGGTGTAGGACTGTAGGCAGGCCCCCACATATGCTCATGTGGGATTATTATTAGGTGGGCTACACTTTGGAGATTTAGAACAAAGCTGTAAGGGCCAAAGGAGCTAGGCAGCTGGGTGATGGATGCAGGCCAACCCTTCACCCACTGTCTGCACAGACAGTCGAGGGGGAGTGGCCAGTAGAACATTGTGACTGTGGAAGTCTGGGGTAGTGATATCTAACAGCGAGACAGATGATGCTAACTGCTAAACTAATATTTGCATTCTTGTTAACACAAATCTGTCCCTGGCCATTTTGATGACCACAGTCCCAAACTTCATCACAGCTTAGATTTCTCAACACTGAGGTAAACTTTGTATTGTCACCCCAGTGTAAACTTTTAGTGTTTTATTGATTTTGTTGGCACTGTATTTGGACTTGTCCTTGTAAATGTAGAGACATATGTGGCTTCGTTGGTAATTTACAAGCAAAAGATGACATGCTGTGACACCTGTATGAAAATGTTGTAATGATTGAAGTCACCATGTACAGCAAACGAATTAAAATGTCTGCCTCTCAAGACTTTCCTTGATGATTCCACTTAATAGATTCTGTATGTACTAAGTGTGTTAAATAAAAACGAATTGTACTGAAGATTCTTCTCTGCGTAGGATTGCTTTTTCTTTGTTCATTCTTAAACATTCTCAGTTGAAGTCCACAGGCTCTTTCCCCATGTCTTTGGTACCGAATTAAAGCCCTCCATTTCTGTCTCATTACTCATTTTCCTGGAGAGCTAGCCTCAAGAAAGGCGAGCCTGGTCACAAAGGACAAGAAGGAAGGAAGTTCCCTCCTGTGCTGCAGATGTGTGAGAGAACCGGTAGACTCCCCACCAGAAACTCAACAGCACTCTCTGTGGTTTGGGCAGGGGAACTGTACCCTAAGTTGTTCCCTAAATAGACTGTTAATTGTTCCAAATTATGTCTTGTCAGATTCAGTGGCGTAGGTCGCCAGCCCCATGGGAACTGGGTGAGACATTAAATTCATTTCATTTAATACCAGTTTGGAGTTAAATTTGAATCCCTGAGGTAAAGGGTGTAATTGGTTTTCAGGAAAAGCAAGAATAACAAAATAGGTCATCCTTGCTCACAGAGGGTTATGGGTAAGTAGGAAAAGCATACTTCTCTTCCTCTAATTTTCAGATAAGAAGATAGAACAGCTTGCATTGAGTCAATCATCAGGTCACAGTGTAATGGTCTGTAAGAGAGACATAAAGGAGTTGAATTCAGCAGCATCCTTTGCCCTAATCAGGTGCCCAGCGCATTGGTCTAGAAACTGTTTTTAATGTCTGGTGATGACTTAAATGTATCATTATAGGGAAATAAGGGTAGTAACAGTTCTGTATGATTGGTGATCACATAAACTGATCAAATGTGGAAAGGGCATGACATTAATAGGAAGGTAAAGCCAAGCAGTGCTGGGTGAACTTTCACCTTTCACCCCTTCGGCTGACTGACAGAGCTGAGTGTTGAAGAAAATCAATACTTTGGAGCCAGGAGGGAAATATTTCCAACCTCTAACTAGAGAATGTATTTTGACAAGGCCAAGATAATCCAAGCTGCACAGGAGAAAGAGAAAAGAAGACTCATTTTTAAAGCTTGACACTTCAAGGTGTTTTTGTACAATGGTTTAGAGATCGTCAATATATACAAATACCAAAGGTCAAAAGGAAAAGCCAGAAGAATTTCAAAAATTAGCTGTTCAGTTCCTTTTGCTGTTGACTGAAAAAGATTACAGAAAGGCTCGTGATTTTTCCTTTAGACGAACTGAGCTCATGGCTGTGTCGTTGAGGTGATCATCTTTCTTTAATCAAGCCTCAAAAAGGGGCAGCATAATGCATGTGGAATGCCTTGGGAAGGTGCTCAGGCTTCTTGTTTCTGTTGATTTCCTTGGACATAAATTGTCTTTTGAGTGGTTACATAGCACTGTGCTAACATCTCAGAATTTTGTTTTGTGATTCACGTTTGCCCTGCTGTGGTGGCATCATAAATCTTAGGCTTTCCTTCACATTTAGTTAAATTATTTACATAAGAAATGCATTCATGTATCTTTGGAACTTGTATTGCTTCTAGTGCCCATAGTCCCTTTAAGCAAATTACTTATAAAAGTATTCTAATTAGTGCCCTTCTAAGCAAAAAGACTTAAGCTATTCACTCCGTTCTTGCCAGCAAGATTAGATCCATCTATTCTATAGACAGACACCTCCATCAAATGGATATAGACTCTCTTCTTTCCTATAGATAAGAAAAGAAGAAGTCGAATAGTGCCCAGACCTTCCTGCCAAGCTCAGAAGCACAAAGGAATCCTGAGTGCTCTGTGGATCAAAAGTCAACCCCTGTGTGACATGATCAACAGCAAGCCTGCTGTAAACATACGATAAGTATATGATTATTAAAATGGAAGTGAAAATACAGCTTCAAATTCTATACCCTCTTTCCTATTTGGGGGAAAAAAAATCCACTCTAAGGAAGTAGATGTGGTTGGAGATTTTTAGTTCTGTTTCAAAACGAAAATACAGGCAGCCAAGACCCCTCAGTGTTGTGAGATTTCCCAGAGAAGACCAGGAATTTAGCACATGCCTGATTAGTAGTAGTTGGCCGGTAAATATTTATTAAGTTTGTTAAATCCAGGAGATTATGCATAGAAATAGTTGGAAGAGTGGTGTGTGGAAAGCACTCAGTGAATGTGAGCTAGTATTTTCAGTAGACATTTAGAAGTCTACATTTTAGAAGTCTCCTTTGCATGTGAAAGCTGAACAGTGAATAAGAAAGGCTGAAGAAGAGTTGATGCTTTTGAGTTATGGTGTTGGTGAAGAATGCTGAAAAGTACCAGGGACTGCCAAAAGAATGAACAAATCTGTCCTGGAAGAAGTACAGCTGGAATGCTCCTTGGAAAAGAGAATGGCCAGACTTCTTCTTACCTACTTTGGTCATGTTGTTGGAAGGGACCATCCCTGGAGAAGGATATCATGCTTGGTAAAGTAGAGGGTAAATGAAAAAGAGAAAGGCTCTCAATGAGATGGATTGACACAGTGGCTGCAACAGTGGGCTCAGGTATAGCAAGAATTGTGAGGCTGGCACAGGACCAGGCAGTTTTTCTTTCTGTTGTACACAGGGTTGCTATGAGTCAGAGGTGACTCGACAGCACCTAACAACAACAACATTTAGAAGTCCATACATGTGTGGATACACAACATTATAAATGAATCAGTATTCTTTGGAAAACATTGTTGGCTTTTTGTTTTGTGTTCTATCTAGACTCTAGTAATAGGTCTGGAAATCTTACTGTGGTAGTTAAGATGATGTTTCAACTTGACTAGGAGCTCTGATAGCATAGTGCCTAAGGCACTTGACTGCTAACCAGATGGCTGGCGGTTCAAACCCACCAGCCACTCCTCGGAAGGAAGATGGGGCAATCTACTTCCGTAGTGATACTGCCTCAGAAACCCAAGGAGGGGTCGCTATGAGTTGGGTTGACTCTATGGCACATAACAACAACAGGCCATTCCCCATTCCCCATTCCACAACAGTTATTCTCCATGATGAGATTGCTGTCACCTCTATGTTGGAATCTGCTGTGAGCAACTAAGTAGATGCCTTCAGAGTGTGTCCTGCTTCCAATATATAAGGAGGAGCTTTGAAAAAAGTCTCAAGGTTTTTGGCACATGTAGATCCTGCATTTGGCTGAGTCTTCATCCGGTGGCTTGCTGTGTTGCCTGCTCATCTTGGAGTTGTTCCTGGACTTGAACCAGTGGTCTGCCGTGTTGCCTGCCAATCTTGGAATTGTACCACTTTACCTCCCAACCTTGGGTTCATCAGCCTCAGCAGCCAGCAGCTGTGTGAGTCAGAAAAAGCATCTAGCTCCAGTGGACCTGGTACTGGAGGCATAGCTGAAGCCCGAGGCAGTGTAGTAAATTATATGGTATGGTTTTTCTAACCATAGTCTTTCTAACTCCCACTTTGCCATGAACAACTGAGAAGCTGACTGTTAAACGCACTATCTGGTGTATTTCTGTTGGAGCAGCATAAAGCAATCTTTTGGGAAGGTCAGTCTCTCTCAAGTGGGTAGCATTCTGATTTTGGCATTGGTTAGTTCTGCCACTCTGCCAGGCTCAAAATGAGCCCTCCTAAAGGCAGAAGGAATCTCTCACTGCCAGCTGAGAGAGATGTGCTGCTGAGAGAGAGATACAAGAGAGATGCACTGCTGAGAGAGATGGCAGGTGAGAGAAACTGAGTGCATTCCTGAACTTGAATTACAGCCTGTTGCTTCCCTAATAAACCTCATAATCTATGAGTTCTGTGTGGCCACTGCAATGAATTATTGAACCAGCAGAGAGTTTGTGGGTGCCGTGGGAGGGACAGTTGGTGTCAAGGTAAGAGGGCTGGAGGGTGGCAGCATGTCTTGTCTCATACGCACAGGCCTTGGGCTGCTGATGGTGATTGTCTTCCTCTTAGGGAGTTAGAGGAGGTCAGAAGATGCTGCCTTCTTATCCCTTTAGCACCCAAGGTCGAGGGCCTTTCACCCAGCCCCTAGAGCCAGCACTTTGAACTCAGACTTCTAGCCTCCTAAATGGATTCAGAAGAGGATGTGGAACAAGGGATATCATAACTGTTGTCAGATGGATCTTGGCTCAAGGCAAAGAATACCAGAAAGATGTTTGCTTGTGCTTTATTGACTATGCAAAGGTATTTGATTGTGTGGATCATGACAAATTATGGATAACATTGAGAAGAATGGGAATTCCCGAGCACTTGATTGTACTCATGAGGAATCTATACCTCGACCAGGAGGCTGTCATTCAAACAGAACAAGGGGACACTACATGTTTTAAAATCAAGAAGGGAGTGCATCAGGGTTGTATTTTTTCTCCACACTTATACAATCTATATGCTGAGCAAATAATCTGAGAAGCTGGACTGTATGAAGAAAAACGTGGTATCAGGATTGGAGGAAGAATCATTAACAACCTGAGATATGCAGACGATACAACTTTGCTTGCTGAAAGTGAGGATG
>NW_006921616.1:12622846-12624713 GCF_000298275.1 Orycteropus afer afer | reverse complement strand
TATAGCAGGGATTGTGGGGCTGGCGCGGGATCAGGCAGTGTTTCGTTCTGCTATGCATGGGGTCGCTATGAGTCGGAAACGACTCAACGGCACTTAACAACAACAACAACAAACTGTAAGAAAATAAATTCCTGTCTGTTAAGCCATCCCCTTGTGATATGTCTGTTACAGCAGCACTACAGAACCTTGATGCTCGCCAATGGAGAGCTCTTGTGCTTCTCCCAGTCAGCCTCTGCGCCATGTTGCTATTTATTGCCATCTTGCTTTTCACCAAAATTTGTACACAGTGAAGAAATGGCAAAATGTTGTCAATGGATAGTACTAATTGATTATGGCTTTTGGCATTTTGACTGATTTTTAAGAAAGAAAGTAGATCAACCCATTAAATTAGGACTGACAGTACCATTGGGGGAAACGGAGTTATTTTTATGAGTATCTTCCAAATATACATCTGTTAACACTGATCAAGATTCGCACAGTATTATAGAGCATACTTTATAGACTCACCAAAACAAAAGAGATAGAAAATACAAGTTCTGGTACCAGTACCCTCTTTTTTTTGACTGATGTGAGAATGACTCAGTGCTTCAGTTTATTGCCATATGAAGTGGATTGTCTAAAATTTGACCAATTCAGTGACATTTTAAATTTTAGTGCAAATGTAATCCGTTGTAATGAAATGTCATTATTTAATCAACAAACAGTTATTGAATGTTAGTATATGCTAAGCATATACTATATTCTGTTTTCCTGCTGCTACTGAGTTCACAATCTAGCAAAGAACCACAACACAATGGAATAAGTGCTAAAAACAGATATGGGTAGGGAGCAATGAGGACATCGGTACTGCCTAATTCTGGTGGGGACGTGTCATTCAGAGAGAGGAGGCATTTGCACTGGACCTTGAGGAATAAATAGAAGCTAATTAAGAGGATGGAGATGCTGTCATAAGGTGGGGATTTACGTAATCCTAAACTTTCATATAATCTGAATGGATATGAAACTACTTCAGAGCTACAACCTGAGGGCACGTGTAGGCCTAACCTCAACTCAGATGCCTCTTGCTTGTAGTTATTACTGCAAGAAAGAAAGAAAAACAAAAGACTTCTGTGCAAAGTAACTTATAAGGCAGAGGTTCTAATAAGCTATTTCTCTAAGCTTTTGCTAGTTTTTCAGGTTTCATTTTCTTTTCTTTCTTTCTTTTCTTTTTTCTTTTTTTTTTAAAAAGAAGCGGTTCTTCCAGAAGAAAGGAAATAATAAAGATTCAAGCAGAAATCAATGAAAGAGAAAATGGAAGGGCGATAGAAAAAAAAATCAACAAGACCAGAAGTCGGGTTTTTTTTTTTTAAAGATTAATAAACTTGACAAACCACTGGCAAATTTAACAAAGGAAAAGAGGGAGCAAATACAAATAACACAAAAAAGAAATGAAATGGGTGACATCACAACAGAGCCAGCTGAAATAAAAAGGATATCAGCATACTATGAAGAACTTTGAAAGTCTGGAAGAAATGGATAGATTTCTAGAAACACGCAACTTACCTAAACTAACACAGACTGATGTGGAAAAGTTGAACAGATCCATAACAGAAGAAATTGAACAGGTCATCAAAAACTTACCAACTAAAAATAGTCCTGGCCCAGATGGTTTCACCAGAGAATACTACCAAATGTTCAGAGATGACACCAGTTCTACTCAAACAATTCCAAAACATAGAAAAGGATGGAAGCCTCCATAACTCACTTTATGAAGCAAGCATAACCTTGATACAAAAACTAGGAAAAGACATCACTCAAAAGGAAAACTACAGACCAATATCCCTCATGAATATAGATGCAAAAATCTTCAACAAAATCCTAGCCAATA
>NW_006921616.1:12608900-12621001 GCF_000298275.1 Orycteropus afer afer | reverse complement strand
CAGACATATGCACACCCATGTTCATCACAGCACTATTTACAATAGCCAAAAGATGGAAACAACCTAGGTGTCCATCAATTGAGGAATGGATAACAAAACTATGGTACATACAACAATAGAATACTAAGCAACCCTAAAGAATAATGTAGAATCTGCAAAACACCACATGACATGGATGAACTTGGAGGACTTTATGCTGAATGAAACCAATCAATCACAGAAGGACAAATATTACATTAGTCTGTTATTGTAAAACTAAAAGAAAAGTTTATCTATGGAAGGAAATTTTCTTTGGTGGTTACCAGGGGTGGGAGGGGAGGTTAGGGAACACTGTTAGATAGGTAGAGATAAGTATTGAAATGGGTGAAGAGAAGGGCAATGTACCAAATGTGAGTGATCAACATGGTGGCATTGAGGAAGAGGAAGACAGAGAGAGGTACATGGGAGGTACAGACAAGATGAACCCTTTTGCACATACAGTACTGCATTGTCAGTGAAGGTGAGCATGGGTATACAGATGGATAGATGGGTGGACAGGCTGAAATATTAGTTATGTCTGTGAAGCAGGGAGTGTACCCAAGACCATGTACAGGGTTCACAGACAATGGTCCTAGAAGTGTATTTGTATGATCTGTAAGAATTCCCTGGTGTATAGTAGAGCAGACAAGGGACAAGGTTGTAGCCACTTCTTGGTCACAGCCAGCTACCCAGAGGGACCGAGTAGTTGAACCTGGGGCTCGGGACCATAGTCACAGGGGACATCAAGCTCAATTGGCATAACACACTACAAAAACATTGTTCCACCACCTACTTTGGCAAGTAGCGACTGGGATCTTAAAAGCTTGCAAGCAGCTGTCTAGATGCAACGATGGGTCTCTCCTCATCCAGAGCAAAGAAGAATGAAGAAAACCAAAAATTCATGGAGACAATTAGTCCTAGCAACTGGTACACCATATTATCTGCAGCCTGTAGACTATGAGACCAAAAGAATTAGATGGTGCCTGGCTACCACTGTCAACCACTTGGAGGAGGATCTATGTAGGAGATCCTGGATAGAGAGGGAGAACAATGTGGAACAAAACTCAAAATCATTTGGTGGGGGTGGGGGGAAGATGGGGGATGGGACCAGGTTTGCTGGTCTGATAGAGCCTGCTGGAACCACTGAGACTATGGCCCCTAGCCACCCTTCAGGTCTGGAATTGAACCCACACCTGTGGCTTCCAGCGAAACAAAATACAGGCATATGAGTTAAATATTTACCTGAGGTAGACACACTCCTTGGAGAGAACAATCATGGGAGAATAGAGGGCTGTTCATGCACAGGGAGACAGCTCAGGGGGCAGGAGTACATGGAGGGATGGACACTGGGAAGAGGTAACTATTGGAAGTGGGAGGGGAGCTGTTGCATTGTGGTAAATTATAGTCAATGTCATGAGACGAAGTGTATGTCAACTGTTGTATGGAAAGTGAATTTTCTCTGTAAACTTTCACCCATATCACAATTTTAAAAAAGTAAAACAACAACAACAAGAAAAGCAATTCTCTTTGCTTTAAAAATAAGTTATGCATTTTTCTTATCCTGAATTGTAGTGTGCAGATAGCATGGTGTGTCAGATGCCTGCCACAGTGCACTGCCCAGAACTACCCCTTCTCCCTCCCACTCCAAGATTGACACACTTATTCCCTTCACCTGCTGGTAGTGTTGATGTCCAACAGTCCCCACTGAGTCCTCTGGCCATTGCTTCAGAGCTAGAGTTGTCTTACCCCAGATCCTGCTCCTTTGGCTGGGGCAACCACCTCTAACGATGGGTACTCACTGCTATTGAGTCGGATCCAACTCATACCAACCCCTCCTTGGGTTTCCAAGGTGGTGTCACTACGGAAGTAGATTGCCCAACCTTCCTTCCAAAGCGTGGCTGGTGGGCTTGAACCTCAGCCTTCTGGTTAGTAGTAAAAAAAAAAAAAACAAAAAAAAAAACTGACATTGATTCAATTCTGACTCATAGCGACCCCCCTTGGGTTTCTAAGGTGGGAAATCTTTATGGAAGTAAATTGCTCCGTCTTGCTTCCCGCAAAGTGGCTGGTGGGTTTGAACAATCAGCCTTCTGGTCAGCAGTCAGAAGTCTTAGGAACTTTGCTACCAGAGCTCTTTGATGGGTGAGGGAGGAGGAGGAGTGAAAGCCCAGCTCCTGGTTTCATTTCAGAACAACTTTGAAGGTTGTCGCTCCTCCAGAACTCCCCATAGGACCAGCTGAGGCCTTCATTGCAGCTGCATTGCAATTAACTTCTTCTCCCTCTGCCCACTCCTGAGTCCGTCACTCCCCACCGGTGTTGATCCTAAAAACATCAGCATGTAAACTTCTTATATGCAGCTCTATATCTTATAGTCTGCTAATCTAACCTATGCTAGTTGATATCAAGGGTAGGCCAAGAAAGGCAGACTCTAAAATGGGATTTGAGAACTGGGTCTCCCACTGGTCTACTGGCAGTAAGGATCTTGTTACCGGTGGTAGGTTCATGGTGGGCCTCTGGCATGCAGGAGTGTGATTATTCAAACTTTCACCAGTGATGGATGGAGATGGCTTACTGATGGAAGGGAGGCACTGGACAGTACAATGCATCAGGCATTTAAGAAGTAAGAGAAAATAGAAATTATAAGGACAATGGAATTGGATGGCTGTTGCTGGGTGCACTGGAAAAAAGACAATGAAAAGCTGAAGGTGATTAATCACCAATTAAAAGCTAACTGTGAAAGCCAGAGAGACTCCTTGGCAGCATTTATGGAGAGTCTAATCTCCTGCAGCTGAAAATAGGCTGAGGTCTGGGTCTAGGACTTAATTATAACAGAAACAGAGCTCTAGGGAAGCTTGAACTCTTAGCCTCGGAAGGGCTGCTGCACCAGCCTCAGAGCCCTGACTGGGAAGGAATAGGACTATCCAGCTCAACACAGTCAAACAATCTTGAATCCCCAGATTCCTGTAAACCCTCTGAGCCTATATAAGGACCCACTCCTCCCTCATAAAAGCTAGTGCTCCTGTTTTTCTTAAGAATGATACAGAGACCTTCCTCCTACAGAACAACATATGTTCCCCACCTTTTCTAGTCATCAGACCAATCAACTAGGGTTAAGTTACAATATAGCCTGGTTGTGGAAGTGCTTGGCCTGCTAAAAGAGGAAGAGAACTCTATCCCAAAGGAGATGTAAGGCCTAGCCAACATGGACCTGCAGGAACTGGGAGAGTAACGGCACTTGTTTTCATTCTCTGTTGTTTGTTGTTATGTGCCGTCGAGTCAAAACCGACTCATAGCGACCCCTCCTTGGGTTCCCGAGGCAGTATCACTATGGAAGTAGGATTGCCCAACCTTCCTTCTGAGGAGTGGCTGGTGGGTTTGAACCGCCAGCCGTCTGGTTAGCACGCAAGTGTCTTAGCCACTATGCTACCAGAGCTCCCATTCTACTTCATTCTCTAGTGCTGCTCTAATTGAAATATCATGAATGGGTGGTCTTAACAAACAGATATTTGTTCTTTTACAGTTTAGGAGGCTAGACGTCTGAGTTCAAAGTGCCAGAGCTCTAGGGGCTGGATGAAAGCCCCCTAACCTTGGGCTTCAGCTCTACCTCTTGCTCCTGGCCTTCTGGAGCTGGAGGCTTAACTCAAGCAGCTGCTGGCTGCTGAGGTTGACAGACTCAAGGTCAACAAATAAAATAACACAGTCCCAAGAGTACCAAACACCATGGCAGGCCACTAGTTCAAGTCCAGAGATAGTCCCAAGATCGGCAGGAAACATGACAGGTTTCTGAATGAAGACCAGCTACATTCAATGTGCCAAAAAGCTCAGAGACCATTCTCAAAACTTCTCCTTATATGCTGGAAGCAGACCACATCCCTAAGGCAGCTACTCAGCTGCTCCAATAGATTCCACCATGGAATTGATTACCAGTCTTATCATGGGGAATAACTACATCCACCTGCCTTGCCCCTCAAAACCACACTCAGCCAAGTTGACACACAACTACCACAGGACTGGATTCTGAGGGTGCTGGGTCCAAGATAGACAGTATAAACTTAGACAAAGGAGGGCTCATTGATAAGAAATTCAACAGCCTAGAAAGAACCCTGGGAAAAAGTGCAAACCTACTGCCAATAAGCTGCCAAGCTTGGAGAAAATGGTACTCACACTAAGCTAAGAACTACCAGAACTGCCCTGATAGATGGTGGAAGAAGAACCAAAAGCTCAGAGTGGTGGATCTGCTAGAGAAGATATGCTTTATAAGGCCAGAAAACCCATCAGATGACTCTGCTATTTGAAAAGGCTGGGGGAACATCTGTTTCCCAAACCTGTAAGGAATCACTGAAGGCCAGGGTGAAGGCAGAAGATGCAACTACAGAACTGAGCCTCCTGGTAGTAACGGGAATGATAGGATCCTGGAATAATAGAGGCTCAACCAAAAAAAAGAAAAAAGAAAACCAAACTCACTGCCATTGAGTTGGATCTGACTTATAGTCACCCCTCCTTGGGTTTCCAAGGCAGTATCTCTATGGAAGTAGATTGCCCCATCTTCCTTCCGAGGTGTGGCTGGTGGGTTTGAACCACCAGCCTTCTGGTTAGCAGTCAAACACCTTAGGTACTACGCCACCAGAGCTCCTAATAGAGGCTCAGTGGGTCTAATTATCATAATGAGCAGCAAGGTTGTAGCGGTAGCCAGAGGGACCTGAGCTGCAGAGATCTCTTTGAAAATGATTAATAAAACCTATCATCCCGAGGTTGGGCAATCCTACTTCCGTAGTGATACTGCCTCGGAAACCCAAGGAGGGGTTGCTATGAGTCGGGTTTGACTCGACGGCACATAACAACAACAACAACAATCATCCCGAGGGGCAAGATTAGAGGACAGCCAACAATCTACACAACCAAAGAATCCAGAATGGATAACAGAAGGCTGAAGGCAGCAACCCCACCCCAAAAAAGGAGTCAAAATCACTTACCTCAATTGTGGACATGAAAGGCATGGTTAGCAGGAGCTCAGATACCTCCATGGATGAGGGGCTGGGTCAGCACCCTAGCAAGCCACTAAGATTAGCAGAGGGTCCTGTCAAGGGGAAAGAAAATTTAGAATGGGTAGGAGAGGAGTGATATTGGTGGCGGCCTGCAGACCATGAACATGGATTGTAATTTGTCCCACTGATATTTGTCTTACAAATTTCCCCCAGAATCCTGGAAGAGCTACTCCCACAATTAATTCAAAGCAATTGGATCTGAGTGAGGCAAGAGGTGACCTGTAGTGAATGCTGTGGTGTCCACTAATTCCCCCAGGCGCTGGGGTCATTGGCATCTAACATGGGTCAGGCGAATCCTCCAAGGATTGTGTTGGGTTAAAGAGAGCCACTTTTCTCAAGGCCACACCCTCCTTCCCTGAAAATACCCACATCCAATGATGTCATGGGGATACGAAGATTCAACTCTCCTTGCAAATGTTAGTTGTATTCATTATTCTACTTATTTCTTAGTCCTGAAAGCCAATTGGTCTTCCCACAATCTGGGGCATTTCTGAAGGGCCTTCTCATAGTCATAGCTCCCAGTGGCCTTGGCTGAGATCCTGTTGCAACTGTGATACAGCCCAACTTCTCCCCCAGTCCATCCTTAACTGCCTTCACATGGTGATGATACCAGGACCACTTCCCAATGAACCTCCTGCGTGCAAATCTCCATCTCAGAGTCTCCTTCCTGGAAAATGAGTTCCAAACCTGTCTAGGTTCAAATGTGGCACTGCCACTATTTAACTAAGGAACTCTCCTTGATCCCGAGTTATATAAATCTCCTTGTGCCCCAGTTTCGTTATCTGTAAAATGGGAATAATGATCTTACCTCGCTCCTTGTCCTGTTACAAGGAATAAAAAAAGAGCACTGAACCGTGTCTGGAGCATAGTAAATAATGGTAACTATGCTAGCTATTATCATTTTAAGGTATAATTATGAGATTTGTCAAATCTACTACACATTCTGCTTCTGGATTATAGGAAAATATGTTTTCTTATTAAATTGTTTTAAATTCCTTTTCTTCAATTCATATCAAAGTGCCTGCTTCTAAAAAGTGAGGAGGAAAGGCAGAAGGGACCAATATTTCGGGGTGTTTTGTGCCAGACACTGTATTAGGTGCACTCATTGTTCTGCTTAATCCTTAATCCTGAAAGCCATGAATTATTATCTCCCTTTCACAGATGAAAAAATTGCAGGTCACATAAGATAAATGATCAAGATCGCACAGCTAACAAAGGGCAAATCCAATACTTGAATCCTGGATGGTCTATTGGCAAGGCCCAGGCCGTCTGTGTCCTCCCGGTGTCCCTCACAGGACAGAGATGGGGGGAACAGCAGGGCACTACTGTCTATCTTCTTTCAGAAGCAGAATGAGTCATTATCCTACCTCCCTGCTTTGGCTTTATGACCATAGTGCCAAATTTTAATCATTTTGATTTTCAATTGTGAGTAATATCACTATTTTACCATGAAACAGTTGACTTAAAATATGTGAGCTTTAAAATGGGCTGCATTCTAAGGATTTTATTACAGCTCAGGGACCAGTTTTTGCTGCTACAAACTGGGTTTCTTTGGGAAAATAGAATTTGGTTCACAAACATCAGTCCTCATGTTCCATGACTCTTGTTATTGTTAGGTGCCATTGAGTCAGTTCCAATTCATAATGACTCTGTGTACAACAGAACAAAACACTGCCCAGTCCTGCGTCATCCTCACAATCACATTGTGTTTGAGCCCATTGCTGTAGCTATCATCAATCTATCTCCTTGAGTGTCTCCCTCTTTTTCAATAACCCTTTACTTTACCAAGCATGTGTCCTTTTTCAGGGACTGGTCTCTCCTGATAAGAGATCCCAGGTATGTGAGATGAAGTCTCACCATCCTTGCATCCAAGGAGCATTCTGACTATATCTCTTCTGGACAGATTTATTCATTCTTCTGGCAGTCCATGGCATAGTCAATATTCTTGGCCAATCCTATAATTCAAATGCATCAGTTCTTCTTTGGTCTTCCTTGAAACTGCCCAGCTTTCACATGTATATAAACTGATTGAAAATACCATGGCTTGGGTCAGGTACGTCTTAGTCCTCAAAGTGACATCTTTGCTTTTGAACATTTTTTTTTTTTTTTGGTTTTGAACATTTTAAAGAGGTCTTTTGCAGCAGATTTGCCCAGTGCAATACATCCTTTAATTTCTTGACTGCAGCTTCCATGGGTGTCGGTTGTGGATCCAAGAAAAATGAATGCCTTGATGATTTCAGTCTTTTCTCCATTTATCATGATGTTGATTATGGGTCCAGTTGTGAGAATTCTTGTTTTCTTTATTTCGAAGTGTAATCCATACTAAAGGCTGTAGTCTTTGATCTTTACCATTGTTTCAAGTCCTGTTTACTTTCAACATGCAGCATAATGTCATCTGCATAGTGCAAATTGTTAATAAGTCTTCCTCTAATTCCAATGCCATTTGGGCCAATCCACTTCCATAGAGATACTGCCTCGGAAACCCAAAGGGGGATTGCTATGAGTTGGATCCAACTTGACAGCAGTGAGTTTGGGGTTTTTTTTTTTTTTTTTTTGCTATTCTTCTTCATATAGTCCAACTTTTTGGATTATTTGCTTAGCATTCAGATTGAATAACTATGATGAAAGGATACAACTCTGATGCACACTTTTCTTGATTTTTAAGAATACAACTCTGATGCACACCTTTCTTGACTTTTAACCATACAGGACTTGTTCTGTTAAAACAACTGCCTCTTAGACTATGTCCAGGTTCTGCATGGGAATAATTAAGTGCTCTGAAATTCCCATTCTGCACATTGTTATCCATAATTTGTTATGATCCATACAGTCGAATGCCTTTGCATAGTTAATAAAACACAAGTAAACATCTTTCTGGTATTCTCTGCTTTCAGCCAAATCCACCTGACACCAGCAATGATATCCCTCATTCTACATACTCTTCTGAATCTGGGTTGAATTTCTGGCAGTTTCCTGTTGATGTACTACGGCAACTGTTTTTGAAATATCTTCAGCAAAACTTTACTTGTATGTGATATTAATTATATTGTTTGATAATTTCTGCATTCTGTTAGATCACCATTCTTTGGAATGGACACAAATATCAATCTCTTCTAGTCAGTTGGTCAGGTAACTGTCTTCCAAATTTCTTGATGTAGATGAGTGAGTGCTTCTAGTGTAGCAGTCATTTGTTGAAACATCTCAATTAGTATTCTGTCAATTCCTGGAGTCTTGTTTACCACCAATGCCTTCAGTGCAGCCTGGACTTCTTCCTTCAGTACTGTCAGTTCTTGATCATATGCTACCTCCTGAAATGGCTGAACAGTGATCAATTCTTTTTTTTTTTTTTTAATTTTGATTTGGGTGAAGATTTACAGAGTAAATTCACTTTTCATACAGCAGTTCACATAATATACTTTGTCTCATGTCATTGACCAAAATTTACAATGCAGCAGCTCCCCTCCCACTTCCTCCCCATAGTTACCTCTTCCCAGTGTCCATCCCTCCATACTCTTCTGCGCCCTGAGCTGTCTCCCTGTGCATAAGCAGCCCTTCCTTCTCCCATGATTGTTCTCTCCAGGGCATGTGCCTACTTGAGGTAAATGTTTAATTCACATGCCTGTGCTTTGTTTGGCTGGAAACCACAGGTGTGGCTTCAATTCCAGACCTGCAGGGCAGCTAGGGGCCATAGTCTCAGTGGTTCCACCAGGCTCTATTGGACCAGCAAACCTGGTCCCCACCTTCTTTTTTTTTTTTGCCTCCAAATGGTGATCAATTCTTTTTGGTTCCATCTTCTCTTGGCATTTCCTGCATTGTTTAATATCTTGCCCATAGAATCCTTCAGCATTAAAACTCAAAGCTTGAATATTTTCTTCAGTTCTTTCAGCTTGAGAAATGCCAAGCATATTTCTCCCTTTTAGTTTTCTGACCCCAGATCTTTGCACATTTTGTTTTACTATACTTTGAATTCTTGAGCCACCCTTTGAAATCTCTTCTGCTGTTTTATGTTATCATTTCTTCTCTTTACTTTAACTAGCCTATGTTCAAGAACAAGTTTCAGACTCTCTTCTGACATCCATTTTGGTCTTTTCTTTGTTTCTTGTGTTTTTAATGACCTTTTATTTTCTTCATGTGTGATGTCCTTGATGTCATCCCACAACTCATCTGATCTTTGGTCATTAGTGTTCCATGCATCACATCTATTCTTGAGATGGTCTCAAGGTGGGATGTACTCAAGGTTGTACTTTGCCTCTCATGGGCTTTTAATTTTCTTCAACTTCAACTTGAATTTACATATGAGCAAAATGGTCTGTTCCCTAGTTGGCACTTGGCCTTCTTCTGACTGATGATATTGAGTTTCTCTATCATCTCTTTCCATAGATGTAGTCAATTTGATTCCTCTATATTCTATCTGGCAAGGTCCACCTGCGTAGTGTCAGTTTATGTTGTTGAAAAAAGGTATTTGCAATGACTAAGTCATTGGTCTTGCAGAATTCTATCATGTGATCTCCAGTGTCATTTCTATCACTAGGGCCATATTTTCCAATTACTGATTCTTTTTAATTTCTAACTTTCATATTGCAATCACCAGTAATTATCAATGTATCTTTATTGCATGTTTGATCAATTTCAGACTCCAGAAGTTGGTAAAAGTCTTCAATTTCTTCATCCTTGACATTAGTGATTAGTGTGTTTGAGTAATAGTCATATTAACTGGTCTTCCTTATATGTGTATGACTATTATCCTGTCACTGACAGTGTTGTACCTAAGGGTAAATCTTGAAATGTTCTTTTCTACAATGGATGGGACACTTTTTCTCTTCAATTTGTCATTTCTGGCATAGTAGAATATATAATTATCTGATTCAGAATTGCCAATACCAGTCCATTTCAGCTCACAAATGCTTAGAATATTGATTTTATGTGTTCTATTTGATTTTTGATGACTTCCAATTTTGCTCTGGTGGTGTACTGGTTAAGGCATTTGGTTGCTACTAGCCACTCTGTAGAAGAAAGATGGGGTGATCCACATCCATATTCACAGCCTTGGAAACTCAATGTGGGTCACTGAGTTGGAATTGACTTGATAGCAGTGAGTATGTTGGGGTGTTTTGTTGTTTTTTTAGTTTTCCAATTTTCCTAGATTCACACTTTATACATTCCATGTTCCAATTATTAATGAATGTTTGCAGCTGTTTCTTCCAATTTTACGTTGTGCCCATGAGCAAATGAAGGTCTCCAAAACTTTACTCCAAGATTGGAACTCTTGTGCACTGCTGGTGGGATTGTAAAATGGTACAACCACTGTGACAAACAGTATGGTGTTTCCTTAAGAAACTGAAAATAGAAGTACCATTTGACCCAGCAATTCCATTACTAAGAATATATCCTAAAGAGGTGAGAGATAGCACATGAACAGACATATGTATACCTATGTTCATCGCAGCACAATTCAGTATAGCAAAGAGATGGAAACAACCCAAATGCCTATCAGTGGATGAGTGGACAACCAAATTATGGTACATGCACACAATGGAATGCTATGCTACATTAAAGAACAATGAAGGATACTCGAATCATCTCACAACATGGATGCATCTGGAGGACATTATGCTGAGTGGAATAAGTCAATCGTAGAAAGATAAGTACTTTTGAGCCCATTACTGTAAAAAGACAAAGAAGGGTTTGCTTGGGAAAGGGAACTCACTTTGTAGGTTAGCAGGATTGGGAGAGAAGGGGAGGGATTAATTTTGACCTAGTTAGGGCTCACATGCTGACATAGGTAAGGGGAGGGATATATGGAAAGGGTTTGTGACTACCATGATAACATTAGGAAATGGAAGGACACCAAATTGTGCACATAAGATATAGACAATGGATGCTAATACCAACCAGTGTGTCCACAATACTGCATTACCAGTAACACCAAACACCAGGCTACAGATAAACACAGAAACACCTGAGAGTATCAGATGGGGGTCCGTGAACAGGAGTATACTCTAGACCAAGGATAGATTCAGCTGAGGCTAATCTTACACAGATACCAGTGATACAGAATACCTATAATCCTTACAGAAACAACAGAAGACAGACAGAGAGTAATCCCTCATAGACACCCAGATACTATAGGAGAGAGATCCAATAGATCTACCGTCTCAGGACCATAGTACTGGGGGACATCACACTCAATTGGCACAACAAAATACATAAAAGCCTTGTTCCGCCTCTTACATTGGTGAGTAGTGACTGGAATCTTAAAAGCTTTCAAGCAGCCATCTAAGATGCAGCTAATGGTCTCCTAGCATTGGAAATGAAGAAGAATGTAAAAAAACAAGGCACTTGGACGCAATCAGCCCTAGGACACGATGGCCCTCAAGACCAGAAGAACTAGATGGCACCTGGCTACCAATGCCAACCACTCAGGAAAGGATCAAATCTGGAGATCTTGGGTACAGTGGGAGGAAAAACATGGAACAAAATCCAACTCAATAATGACCAGAATTACTGGGCAGGTGAAGTCTGATGACCAATACTATGGCCCTGGAATACATTCTGCACCTGGAATAAAATGCACCCCCAGGGGCTGGGTCTCAGCCCAATAGTTAATAAGATGTACACGTAGGCCACTCAACCCAGGATGACGCACCCACATACTCTATGGTAATACATCCCTTAGAACAATAGACCACGGGGCACCAAAGGACCAACATTCAAACTGAGGAAATGCAGGACAAACAGGAGTGCATAAATAAATATGAGGGGCACAGGGGAAGGGTTACTAGGCAGGGAGGGGATGAGACTGGGTTAGGGTTGGACATGGTGAATGGGGAGTGAAACTAAATATACACGTAACGTGGAATGTAAAACAAGCTCTTAAAATAAAATAAACTTTACTCCATTCACGTCAGTAAGATTGACTCTACTTTGAGGAGGCAGTCATTACTTGAGTACCTTCCAAACTGAGGTCTCATCTTCCAGCACTGTATCAGTACTCTGCTGCTATTGATAAGGTTTTTACTGGCCAATTTTTTTTTTTTTTTT
>NW_006921616.1:12596689-12608020 GCF_000298275.1 Orycteropus afer afer | reverse complement strand
GCTACTAGTGCTGGAGCAAGATGGTATCTCATTGTTGTTTTGATTTGCATCTCTCTAATAGCTAATGATCGTGAGCATTTCTTCATATGTTTGTTTACTGGCCAATTTTTTAAAAGTAGATTGTCAACTCCTTCTTCTGAGTCTGTCTTAGTTTGGAAGCTCCACTGAAAACATTGGGGTATTTGCTGGTATTTGAAATATCTGTGGCTTAGCTTCCAGCATCACAGCAACACGTAAGCTACCATAATACAACAAACTGACCGAAGAGTGGTGGAGACAGAAATATTACAAAACTTAATTATTCCACTTGGCCAGCATTTGCCAGAGGACCCAGTACAGCGTCCACTCCTGTCTTCTTTTATTATGCGTTGGGTTTCAAAATCTTAGCTCCCCATCCCTGATGATTTTTGTCCTGGAAATACTGGAATATATCAGAACATTCTAGAGCAAACCAGGACACACATGATAATCACATCCCTAATGCTCAGCTTTGGCCCTGGAGCATGTGCCAGGCCCTGGCTCCATGATGAACAAATCTTAGGTCTTTTTACTTACAAGTGAAGGGTCTCTCTTTGAAGGCCTAGGTGAGCTTTGCCTGCCTTTTTATTGGGGGAAAAAAAATCTACTCCTACGCCCACTCCCTCTATACCCCTTCACACTTAGCTTTTTGCCTATTGTTTCCAAACCACATAGGGGAAAGAAATAGAAAAGTACAGCTTAATTAAGTACTGGAGCTAGGTTTAAAATCCTAAATGCCATTTCCTCTCCATCAATGGATGACATCTTCAGTTTTATAGCAGCGCTAGACACATACTTCATTCTCATTGACTCCATAAAAAACCAAGGAGATCAAAATTCAATCTTCGTTTATTTATTCTGCAATCACTTATTGAATGCCTATTATTCTCCAAGCATTTCTAGAGAGAGCTAAATTAATGCAGCTCAGGCATTCACATTCTTTTTGCAACTCAAAAGCTATCCAGCTAATGTGGTATATTTTGTGAAGCCCATTATGCATATTGTGCATATGCATACTCTCTCTCTCTGCCCATCCCTGCTGATGATTTAACTTAGAGCAATCCTCAGTGACTGTGCTGACCACTTTCCCCACAGTGTCCATAGGTACTGGGTCTCTCTAGGTTAACCAGTGCCCTGTCTGCTTTCTTAAGGGCTTCAGGCTACGGTTCCCTGGATCCCAGCTCCCCAGGCCCATTTATCCATGACTTCATTTCTTTTCCTCTTCTAGACCTTCTCTCCAGAGCTTTCAGTCCTAAGATGTGTGACTAGAGTCTGAAGGGTGCAATGGAAACTCAGGAAGAATGAAATGAGAGAGGAAACAAGTATCTGGCCCTGGGAAGTCTCCTCTTACTGTAGAGCAATGATGCTGGTGGACAGTTGTGACAAACATTCATTTGAATATATCTACTCTGATGCATTCTATTGAAATTTCAACTCATTCATTCATTTGTTCATTCATGTGTTTACAGATGGCAAAATTTCTCAGTCTGCTTCCAGCAACAATTTGGGGCAGCTGATAGCCTCCTGTAATATAGTTTCTCTGTTCCTTTTAGTTCAAGCTTTCACTGGGACTCATTCCATTAGACACAGAAGGGTGAGAACATCAGAAGATAAAGATCATAGGGTCACCCTAAGAGTCTGTTAACCACACAAGGAGAACACTATTACAGAATCCAGATGTCCGGAACTGGGATGGTCACAATGGAGAAATGAAGATGAGCAGACAAATTTGCCATACATTTTGGAGGTGGAATGGACAGTGATTAGATGTGTTGGATTGTGTTGAAGGGAAGAAAAAAATAAAAAATGACTCCAAGATTTCTAGCTTGAGCAATTAGGAGGGTAGTTGTGCCAATTCCTGCAATGAGGAAATCTTCAAGCAAGATGGGGCAAGTGTAGGTGAGGGATGGATTGGAACCAAGAGTTCTGCTTTGGACATGGTAAGTTTGAAATTCTTAGGAGATTTGCAAGTGAGATATCAAGTGTATTAACAACATAGTTGAGATGTCTTCGTTAGAGGTACAAATTTGAGAACCCCAAAATTCTGTTGTTGTTGTTATGAGCCGTCGAGTTGGACCCAACTCATAGCGACCCCTCCTTGGGTTTCCGAGACAGTATCACTACGGAAGTAGATTGCCCCATCTTCCTTCTGAGGAGTAGCTGGTGGGTTTGAACCTCCAGCCTTCTGGTTAGCAGTCAAGTGCCTTAGGCACTATGCTACCAGAGCTCCCAGAATTCTACATGATATTTAAAGCCTTGGGAATGGATGATCTTTTCCAAGGATGAGAGTGTGGATAAAGAGATATCAGGACTGAGCCCTTATGGACACCAGTAGAGGAGGGAAAAGAGCCAAGGTGAACTAGATAGAGTATTCGGCCAAGCAGGAAGAAAACCAGTAGAAGGTGACTCACCTAATAGGGACTCATGCTATTCTAGAGAAGAACTTGTGACCAAGTTGATTTTTTCTCTTAGTTTTCAGAATCAAAGACAGTGCTAAATGCCTTTGAGTTTGGCCTACACTCAAGTCAACATTTGGTAGTCTTTGGCATAGTGAAGCAACAAGAATTAAAGAATCAAAGTATTCATATCCAGTGGGAATTAAAGTTGACGTAAGCATTTTTAAGACAAGCATACCTAGTACAACTTGAGGACACAGGCTAAAGTTATTAGTTCTAATGATAGCTATCCTTAAATAGACTTTTAGTTATTGATCTCTGGAGTATTTAGGGAAGCTCTGATAGCATAGTGCATAAGGCATTTGACTGCTAACCAGAAGTCTAGCAGTTCAAACCCACCAGCCACTCCTTGGAAGGAAGGTTGGGCAATCTACTTCTGTAGTGATACCACCTCATAGGAGGGTCACTATGAGTTGGGTCCAACTCGACGGCACATAATAACAACAACAGAGTATTTAGGGAAATTTTCTATAGGAAAGAGAGGGTTAGAATTAGAGTTAATTTCTCAAAATAAATAATGTGATCAAAATTGTTCCCAAAATTTTCCTCATCAAAGATATTTATCAAAATAATCTTCTCTCCATCAATAACCCTGCTCAGTGGGTTCCTTCATCTTCTGTTTTGTTGACATAAAAGCAAGGCAAGAATTATGAAAAAGACTGTGTAGCATTTTCTACTCAACTGGGAATTCTTTGAGGCATGCATCCATGATGCAATTTTCATCCTTATATCTTTTGCAGTGCATAGGCCAGAGTCTTGCTCAAAATGCATGCACTGGAGCCAGGAAGCATGTTATCTCCACACCAGCTGTATGGCCTGGGGACAGTTACTTAATCGCTCTGTGACTTGGTTTCCTCTGTAGAGATAATAACAACACTCAACCTGGATCATTGTGAGAATTAAATAGTATGTGGAAGGTCTCTGAAGAGTGTGTGGCACTAAACAAATGTTAGCCATAATTGCATACTGTTTTTATGCAGCTTTAATATAACAAAAATGTGGTTAGCCTAGGCTAAGCTGTTAGGACAAATTCAAAAGAAAGCAGTTGCTGTCAGGTCGATTCTGACTCGTGGTTCTGGTGTTTCCTTCTGAACGATTAGGTTGTTGGAGAGAAGGAGGGATGACATTTCCCTCACTCATTCCTGGACTGGGAATTCTTTGCCTCTCTTTATAGAAGAAACTAAACCAGAGAAGGTGGTCTCTACTCAGTCTTGACCAACATGAGGAAGAGGAACAGAGATGAAGGGAACACACCGGCTCTCCGGTAATCCAGGAAATAACCAGTACCAGTGACAGGGCTCTGGTAGCGTAGTGCCAAAGGCACTTGACTACTAACCAGAAGGCTGGCAGTTCAAACTCACCAGCCACTCCTCGGAAGGAAGGTTGGGCAATCTACTTCCGTAGTGATACTGAGGTTGCTATGAGTCGAGTCTGACTCGATGGCATATAACAACAGCAACAGCAGTGACAGGGCGTGGGAGGGAGAAAGACACCTCTCATGACCCCTGAGCCTCTTCCCCCAGTGACTCTCTGCTGTCTCTGTCGTCTGTGAGCACCAGGCTTCTAGGGCTGACCTGTGATCACTCAGGTCAGAAAATTCACCATTAATTGGGTAGAAAAATTAATAAGGCAAATCATGGCTCCCAGCCTCTTGGTGGGTGTGCACTACTTTATGAGTGATGCTTAAATGACCTCTGAGGGGTCACAACACTAGGAGGCCACCAGCCAGACTAAGAACTGTGCATTCACACAAACTTACTTTGTGAACTAGAGTGAAAAGTACTCCAGAAGGTAGGAGGTTTCTTTCAGGCGTGTGGTCTTTCCCTGAGCTTCCTTAGGTAAACAGACATGCGAAGGAGTGGTAGGTGTTGACAGGGTGATAAGCCTTCTCATTCAGCTGGGCAACAAGACGAAGTCCCTTGTGTAAGCATGGGAATGGGAATTCAGGGGAATCTCTAGGTGATTTTGATAAAATTCAGGTGAAAAACCATAGAGCTAGAGCAGGTGTGGGCTCTGGTAGCATAGTGGCTAAGGCACTTGATTGCTAACCAGAAGGCTGGCGGTTCAAACCCACCAGCCACTCCCCGGAAGGAAGGTTGGGCAATCCTACTTCCGTAGTGATACTGCCTTGGAAACCCAAGGAGGGGTCACTATGAGTCAGGGCTGACTCAACGGCACATAACAACTTAACAGAGCAGGTGTTGGCAAACTGCAGCCTGGGGCCAACTGTGACCTGTTGCATATCTTTTGTGTGGCCCTTGAATTACAGATGAATAGGAGCTCTGGTAGCGTAATGCCTAAGGCATTTGACTGCTAACCAGAAGGCTGGCGGTTCAAACCACTAGCCACTCCTCAGATGGCAGATTGGGGGATCTACTTCTGTAGTGATACCACCTTGGAAGCCCAAGGAGGGGTCACTATGAGTCAGATCCAACTCCAGGGCAGTGAGTTTTATTAGTATTTATATTGAAGATGCTCTGGTGGCACAGTGCCTAATGCATTTTGACTGCTAATCAGAAGTTTTGTGGTTCAAACCCAGCAGCCACTCTGCAGAAAGAAGATAGGGCCATTTACATCTGTAAAGATTTACAGAAAACATACATTTATTGGAATTTACATGTAAATTCCTTGGAAACCCAGTAGGGGTCGCTATGAGTGGGAATCGACTCTAGTACAGTGGGTTTATTTGCAGTTGACTTGATGATAGGGAACACTAACTTGTAACTGCAGTTAAGTGAAATGTTACCCCTTCAAAAAAAAGAATTCTAGTCTTCTCACTAGTAAACCTGTACAGGCAGTCCCTGAGTTATGAATGAGATCCATTCCTGTGTGTCTGTAAGTTGAATTTGTAGGTCGATCGGCACAAGTACATATGGTTCTTATTTAGCCTTACTTTAGTACAAGAAAAAGCTCAAAACTTTTTCAGTGATTTAAAAGCTGCACATGCTGCAAGTGAAGGTGATTGTGATGAAGAATTTGTTGCCAGTAAGGGTTGGTTCAGTGGTTTCAAAGTGAGAGCACATTTACATAACATTAAAGGGCAAGTTGGAGTTGTCTATAAGTCTAAGTAGGACGTTTATAACCTAGAGACTGCCTATATTACAAAATCCAGCATTCAGTTACTATTATTACATTGTGAATTTCATTAACAAAAAATTTTGTAGAAATTACTGTTCTCTTTTGTTATCTAAGTGCCTACATAATATTCTCTATTTTGCATGTTGGCCCCCAAAAGGGATAAAATATGTACCATCTGGCTCTTTGCTGACCCCTGAGGTAGAGCCAGACCCTCACAGGGTGATCTTGGGATGAGCAGAATCAGTGTCCCCATGGTGCTTACCAGAAATGCGGACTCTCAGGTCTAGCCCAGACCTCCTGAAGCGGCATCTGCAGTTTGACAAGTTCCCCAGGGGGTTCATTTGCACATGAAGTGTGAGATGTGCTGACCAGAATCTATGTAGGAATTGGACAGGTTTTCTTAAGGATTTTGCTAAGTACTCATCTCAGTTACTGTTTACGGATTGTACTGTGTCCCCAAAATGCATGTGTTGTAAATACTGTGACAGCGCTGGTTATAATCCATTTGGGAACAGGTTTCTCTTTGTTATGTTAATGATTCAGTCTTAGTACAGAGTGCATTTTGAGTCAATCTCTAGAGATAGGAGAAGAGCAGATTAGGCGCAGAGATGGGGGAAGAATAGACGCTGCCCCACACGAAGATCACCAACAAGCCAAGGAGTAGAAGCTGAAGAGAGGAAAGGACCTTCCCCCTGAGCTGAGATAGAGAGAGAGAGAGAGCTGTCCCCTAGAGCCGGTGCCCTGAATTCAGACTTCTAGCCTCCTAAACTGTAAGAAAATAAATTTCTGTTTGTTAAACCACCCTCTTGTGGTATTTCTCTTATAGCAGCACTAGGTGACTGAGACGGCCTTGGGCTGCCATAACACAAACAAACCAAAAAAAACAAAACTCACCGTCGTCAAGTCAAATCCGACTCATAGCGACCCCTCCTTGGGCTTTTGAGGTGGTAACACTATGAAAGTAGATCACCCATTCTTCCTTCCAAGGAGTGGCCAGTGGGTATGAACCGCCAGCCTTCTGGTGAGCAGTCAAATGCCTTAGGCTCTACGCTACCAAACACAGGTGGTTATTTGTGAGGCCTGCAAGGTTAACTCTGAGTTGGACAGAAAAGCAGAAAGAGTGATAAGATTCCTTGGAAAGAAATGGCTTTAGCCATTGTTGGTGCCAGCTCAACAATGAGGGTGGTGAGTCAGAAAGAACATGCACTTTGGAGCCAAATGAAATTGAACTAGTATCTGGGCTCTTCCATTCAATGGATGTGTGAGACTCTGTAGGTCTCAGTTTCTGAAGAAATAAAATCAGAATAATAAAGTGACCTCAGGGCTTTTGTGAACATGAAATAATGTTTGCAAGTACGTAGCCCAGGGCCTGGCACACAGTAGGGCCTCCAACAGTGGTAGTCAGTTCTATTATGTCCACACACACATCTGTCACTGTTACCAGCCATATCTGGAACTGTACAGTCTAACCCAGGGGATGCAGCTTCTATTCCCAGTGCCCTTCAGAGCAGGAGGCCTTCGAATCATCTGGTGGGATGATTTGCTTCTGTTTGCTATCCTGATATAATTTTTTGTGTTTGGAAATTCGTTAAGAGTTCACTTTGATGAATCCCAAATGCATGCACCATGAAAAACAATTAGCATTAATAGTGTAAATGAAGGTGATCAATAAAGAGATTCATTTTTAAACTGTAATAATTTATTTGCTTCCTGACTTTTGGGAAATACTGCATCTTCGGGTGACACGTCTACCATTAGATAGCCGAACTGCAATGATTTGTGAGAGGAGATTGATATTCAGCACACAGATCCCAATCACAAGCCTGCAACACCAACAACCAACTGGCAAGCAGTGGGACAGAAGGGAGCCAGCGCTTCGTGAGAGATGATGCGACTTGACAAAGTGTTCATAGGCATTTCCCATCTTTAACGCTTCCCAAATGCAACTCAGCAGATGGTCAAAATTAACAAGGCCAGGGTGCCGGAGATGGGGAGGGAAAATCTGACATTTCTCAGGATGGTGATGAGGGAGAGGAAAGAAGTATTTGAAGATGAGCTTATTAGGCTCTAAGATGCAACATGGTACTGCTCCAGAGCAGGAAGGTATAGGAGGGAATGTCTGGGAGGAAACATAGGAGGGAATTCTAGACAGAGGAAGGAGCGAAAGGCCCAATGAAAGGAGAGGGTCCTTGGCTATGGAGAAGAAAATAGTGAAGGCCGCTAATCCCTCACTGATAGCCCAGAGGGTTGGCTACCATCATCCTGGAACTCTCCTTTCTCACCACTACAAATGAAAAACAATGGTCTCTTTTTCCTTATACCTAAGGAACCATGGCAGACACTCACAGTAGAAGGAAGTGAGGGTTAGCTTAATGAGAAGGGGTCACAATTGCCATGGAACCAGTTCTGACTCATAGCTACCCCATATGGTTCAGAGTAGAACTGTGCTCCACAGGGTTTCTCATGCCTGACTTTTTGGGAAGAAGATCACCAGGCCTTTCTTCTGAGGTGCTTCTGAGTGGACTCCAACTGCTCATCTTTCTGTTAGCAGCTGAGCATGTTAATCACTTGTACCACCCAGGAACTCCAATGAGAATGGACAGGGGGTTGAAATTGAAGCAGCCACCCTGATCTATTGCATCTCCCTTTGGGATGTCATGAAGGGCAGCAGTGGATGGAGCAATGTGTCGGTTCTCTGCACCTGCTAGTGCAGGGCGAGAAGGAGAAGCAGAGAGAGCCCAAGCCCCTTGGTGCCTAGAGGTCATCTGCCAGGCTGCTTAGCTGAGCCTGCAGCAGAATCAGGGGCAGCCGGTTTTGGAGGCTGGCTGCACATGGCCACAGTGCCCACCTAACTGCCAGGCCCAAGGCTAGGGGCTGTCCACAGATTACATTGTAAGGTGATAGTCATCTTTGACCTTTGGGACCTCTGGGGCCTCTGGTCATCCATCTTAGAGCCGCTGACCAGCAACCTCTGGGCTATTTTTATGACCAGCAAACATTGCCCATTGATTGCATTGATTGAAACCTGTGTCTGGTTTGTAGGGAAAGGACACTGGCCTCACAGGCCAGACCGTGCAGCTTCATTTTCTGCCATTGTCCTCTCCTCTCCTCTCGTCACCCCTCCTCTCCTCTTTTCCCCTCAACTCTCCTCTTCCCAGCCCCAGTGCTGAAGAGCATATGTAAAAAGGCACACACAGAGAAATGCATACCAAACACATACACACAGAACCTCCGACAGAGACACATACACCAGACACACATGCAAAGTACAAGCACAAATAGACACATACATGCCCCAAACGCACACACAGATACACACATATGTACACACACATACCAATCACACAAGCACACACACATACACAAAGACCACACCAAACACACACATGCACCCATCAGGCATATGGTCACAAACACACCCACATTTCCCTTGCTCTTTGAAGCCACGTTCCTGGCACAGTGCTCATCTTCCTGACAGAATTTAAAGAGATCGCCAAGGCAATCTAGTCGAGAAAAACAGCAGCCCCAGACACATACACACACATACACATACAAGAAATACACAATTGGGAGTTTGAAATATAAAAACAAACAAAGGCATCTACCAGGTGATTTTGCAATGTCAACTTGGCTCAGTTGTACTACATTTCCCATAATTCCCTTTCCTGAATGTATAGGATGACATCTGGGCTAGATCGGTTAGACAGAAAGGAAGCAGTAGTTGAGTCTATTCCGGAAGGTGATGTAGAACAGGCCCCTTACACAGCTCTATGGTCCCCTTGCTAGCAGGGAACCCAGCCCATTATCACCTAGCTCTCGCAGAGTCCCTCCTCCAGCTGCTCCAAATCCGGGGCCACGTGTGCTGTGCAGCTCCAGAGCAGGAGGGTCTCTGGCAGGCAGGCACCCCCTTCGGCAAGGCTGGGGCCTAGAGACTGGAGAGGCCAACAGCTGTCCAGCTTGTTCATTGTGGGTCCCTGTTGTCCCTGTTCTCCCACCCATCTTTCAATCCCCACTACTGGCATTGTAGAGGGTTTACCAGCATCCCTGGCTTCTACCCACTAGATGCCAATAGAACCCCTACCCCCAAGTTGTCACAACTACAAATGTCTGCAGACAACAGTCATCCTGTTAAGAACCACAGTTTTACCAGCTGAGGCTCTGCAAGCCTCCACAGGATGGGCTGAGAGCAGAAGGCCCTGCCTCAATCACATGCTGTCCCCTTACAAGCTGTGAGACTGTTCCTAGTTCCCTCGTCTGTACCTTGGGATAAAAGTATACCCACCAAAAGGCTCTCAGAATCACTGGATGATCATTTTGAAAAAGTATTTGTAAATTAAGTTATTTAAATGGAAAGCATCACTGTCATCCTTACAACCTGGAACAGCGTCCCCCTGAAGAAGGGGGGTTTTGTTGGCCTGTTCACTGACAAATCTGCAAACAGAACGGGGAGCAGGGCACTCAGGAAATGGGCGCTGCTGTGGGGTTCATATCTGTGCGCACCAGAACTGGCAATTCACACTGGGCCCTGCGTTTCTTGCAGCTATGAAAGTCGATGAAATTGATTGACTCATGACCTTTGGCCCCAGCAGCAGGGCTGTCACCAGGAGGCTGGTCTCAAACAGGAATGCGAGCAAATCCCCAGGAGACTTGTCAAAGACCGGCTTCCCCACGGCACTGGCGAGCCTGGTTTAGTGGATCTGGAGAGGGCCAATGAGCCCCCAGCTAGTAATTCTGACTCAGGGACACTGCCACCCGAACTGTCACCACTCCCAAGGGAGCACTGGCCTCCCTGGACCTAGGATAGAGGTCCCACTGAGGAGCCCCATTGCAACAACTGGCAGCTTTCCAAGCCCTGCCCTCCTCTGTGGTCGGGATGCTGTTAGTGCCCCTGCAGGTCTTCCCCGGGACGTGTGCCCGTGCCCAGCAAAGGGCACCTCATGGGGCAAACAAGTTCCTCAGGTCAGCCACACCCACTTCTCACAAGGGGCTGATGAGCACCTGTATGAAACAGCCCCCCCACCCCAAGTAGACAACCCCAAGAGGTGCACCTGCTGCCAGGCACCCAAGGCTGCCCATCATGGCTGTGGGGCCTTCCAGGGACCCAGGATGTGCTTTCTGATCAGCGTTATTCATTGTCTTGGTTGTGAGGAGACAGTTGGCATGGATGCAGGTGCCGATACAGTGTTCCCTGCCGCGAACTCTGCTTTTGGAGACCACAAAGACAAGGTTCTGGGTCTGCAAGCCTCACACATAAATTGGGTCCTGGTGGCCTCACGGACTGTGTTGTCACTGCCCTGATCATCTTTGCAAGGCAGGCTTTCCTAGGGCAGGGCCTTGAGCACACTATGTTCTCAATATGTTCTCGTTTAAAATTAGGGGTAATTCTAGAAACCTGTAAGCAATAGCTAAGCTACCTCCAAGTCCCAGGTGTACGTAGAATCCCCGCAACAGATTTAACTCGCCAAGAAGCTACAACTGACAGATCCTAAAGGGCCCCCGAGATGCAGAAAGGCCCCGAAGCCTCTCCTGAGTCTCCTTAGTTTTGTTCCTTAAGCAGGAAGTCCAAAACCTCATTACAACACAGCACCGATATCCCAGATGTGATGGGTTTGCTATTAAGAACTCTACCATTTTTCTCACTACTCAAAACCCCTCAGCTTCTGCTTCATTGCAACTGTTTGGC
This sequence comes from Orycteropus afer afer, assembly GCF_000298275.1. NCBI lineage: Eukaryota > Metazoa > Chordata > Mammalia > Tubulidentata > Orycteropodidae > Orycteropus > Orycteropus afer. The sequence continues at coordinate 12,596,785 of NW_006921616.1, read as the reverse complement.
CTAAAACTTACTTAAAGTTCAAGAACAACTCATGATTTAAAAGAGTTGCCCCTAGCCTGACACAGTAAATCCCAGCCACTATCAGGAGCTCTGGTA
>NW_006921616.1:12594275-12595615 GCF_000298275.1 Orycteropus afer afer | reverse complement strand
TTATGAATAGCTGCAAAACATGGTCTGATGCAGTTCTGGAAGATGGGCCCCTCGGGTTGGAAGGCACTCCTAATACAACTGGGGAAGAGCTGCCTCCTCAGAGTAGAGTCAACCTTAATAATGTGGATGGAGGAAAGCTTCTGGGACATTCACTGGCTGATGTAGCGTGACCCAAAATGAGAAGAAACGGGTGTAAACATCCATTAATAATTAAATTATGGGCTGTGCAGAGTATGAATCTAAAAAGATTGGATGTTGTAAAAAATGAAGTGGAATGCTTAAAGATCAATATCCTAGGAATTAGTAAGCTGAAATGGATTATATTGACCATTTTGAATTGGACTGGCTAGGCCAGTCTACTGTGACAGCAATGAAAAATTAAAGAGGAATGACACTATGTTTGTCATCAAAAAGAACACTTTAAGATCTATCCTGAGTTATCACTGTTGTGATAGGACAATATACATACACCTACAAGGAAGATCAGGTAATATGACTATCACTGAAATTTATGCACCAACCCTTAATGCCAAAGATTAAGAAATTGAAGATTTTTAACAATTTTTGTAGTTTTAAATTGATCAAACATGCAGTTAAGATGCATTGATAGTTATGGGTGATTAGAATGTAAAAATGGCCAGACTTTGTCTCACCTACTTTAATCATATTGTCAGAAGGAACCAATCCCTGGAGAAGGATATTATGCTTGGTAAAGTGGAGGGTCAATGAAAAAGCGGAAGCCTCACAATGAGATGGATTGACACAGTGGCTGCAACGATGGGCTGGGATATAACAATGATTGTGACGCTGGCACAGAACCAGGCAGTGTTTCATTCTGCTGTGCGTAGAGTCATCATGAGTCAGAGATGACTCCATAGCACCTAACTGCAACAGCAGAATGTGAAAGTTGGAAACAAAGAAGGATCAGTAGTTGGAAACTATGGTCTTCGTGATACAATATTACAAGACCTGTGACTTATTCATTGCAAATACCTTTTTTCAACAATTTAAAAGGCCACATAGACCTTGCTGGATGGAATACACAGAAATCAAATTGACTGTATCTCTGGAAATAGATGATGGAGAAGCTCAATATCATCAGTCATAATAAGACAAAGGGCCAAATGTGAAATAGGCAATTAATTGGTCCTTTGCAAGTTCAAGTTGAAGCTGAAGAGAATTAAAACAAGTCCATGAGAGACAAAGTATGACCTTGAGTATATTTAGAGACCATCTCAAGAATAGATTTGATGCATTGAACAGTAATGACTGAAGACCAGACAACTTGTGGAATGACATCAAGAACATCATACATGAAGAAAGCAAAAGGTCATTAAAAA
>NW_006921616.1:12589632-12591760 GCF_000298275.1 Orycteropus afer afer | reverse complement strand
TCTGCCTATCTATTTTTCTATCTATCAGACTTCACACTGTGTTCCCTAGAAGGGCTAGGGCATCAGCTGATATGTGATGGTGTTTTTAAAGCAAAAAGCCATGAGTAAAGTGTAGGGGACAGAATATTCTTTGGGCTTTAGCATCTTTGCTTTACCTCACATCACAGCTTCCTTTTCACGCTGGCCCTTGCCCTCCTTCATCATATATCTTTATTTAGAGAGGTAGAGGCACCATAGGAGCTCTGGTGGTGTAGTGCCTAAGGCAAACCCACCAGACACTCCTTGGAAGGAAGGTTGGGCAATCTACTTCCATAATGATACTGCCTCAGACACCCAAGGAGGGGTTGCTAAGAGTCAGAACCAATTCAACAACGAGTTTTGAGTTAGAGGCACCATAGTGGAAGGAAAGAGTATTGGTTTGAAGCCAGAACAATGTGAGTTCAAGTCCTGCCTCTCCTTCTTATTTTCCAGGATTCCAGGGACATTAATCGGCATCTCAGTTTGCTCACTTGTGAAATAGGGGTCATAAGGATCCACGGAGGTGTGGTGGAGATCAAATGAAACACACACACACACAGGACCACTTTCAAATCATTCAGGAGCTTAGTAAATGTTAATGTTAATGTCATTAGAATTAGTGACATTTCAAGTCCAAAGATTATGAAACTGTTTCACCAGTTATAATTTAACGGCCCCATCTTTACATTTCTCAAGGGAGTAAAAGGACCTCTACACCATTGTCATTGTTGTTATGTGCCATCGAGTCAGCTCTGACTCATAGTGACCTTATGTACAACAGAACAAAACATTGTCTGGTCCTATGCTAGCCTCAGGATCCTTGCTATACCTGAGGCCATCATTGCAGCCACAGTCAACCCATCTTGTTAAGGGTCTTCCCCTTTTTCACTGACCCTGCACTTTACCAAGCATGACCCATTTCTCGAGAGAATGATCCCTTCTGACAACATGACCAAAGTAGATGAGACAAATCTGGCCATTCTCTTTTCCAAGGAGCATTTGACTACACTTTTTCCAGGACAGGTCTGTTACTTCTTCTGGAAGTCCATGTTACTTTCAGAATTCTTCACCAACACCACAACTCAAAAAGCATCAACTCTTCTTTGGTCTTCTTTATTTATTGTCCAGTTTGCACATGCATATGAGGTAATTGAAAATACCATGGCTTGGGTTAGGCACACCTTAGTCTTCAAAGAGACATCTTTGCTCTTCAGCACTTGAAACAGGTCTTTTGCAGCAGATTTGCCAAGTGAAATACATCGTCTGATTTTGACTGCTGCTTCTAAGAGTGTTGATGGTGGAACCAAGTAAAATGAAATCTTTGACAACTTCAATCTTTTTTCTATTTATCATGATGCTGCTTATTGGTCCAATTGTGAGGATTTTCATTTTCTGTATGTTGAGGTGTAATCCATACGGCAGCCTGTAGTCTTTAATCTTCATCAGTACGTTCTTCAACTCATCTTCACTTTCAGCAAGCAAGGTTGTGCCTTCTGCATATCTCATGTTGTTCATGAGTCTCCCTCCGATCCTGATGCCACATTGCTCTTCATATTGTCCACCTTCTCAGATTATTTGCTTGGCATACAGATTGAATAAGTATGGTGAAAGGATACAATCTGATGCACTCCCTTCCTGATTTTAAACCATGCAGTGTCTCCTTGTTCTATTTGGATGATAGCCTCCTGGTCTATGTACAGGTTCCCCATGAGCATAATTAAGTGTTCTGGAATTCCCATTCTTCTTAATAACATCCGTAATTTGTTATCATCCACTACACCTTAGGAGGGAAAAAAGCAGAAGGGCAATGCTTGGCTCTCAAACCTCCAAGTGAGGCCTCCCAGTGCCACAGGACCAGGGCCTCAGCTCTTGCCTTATCTGACCCTTGGGCCTAGTAGCAGGATCAGGAGATACTATCTCAAGGGGGAGAGCATGGTCCACAGGGAGCTGCAAGGGCTTGGGGAGCCAGGTCCCGTAGAGTTACCAGAGGTCAGACAAAGCAAGCAGGCAATAGGCAGGAAGCACCCAGTGCCCATGATAGGACTGACCCTGCATTTTATAGTTGGGCTGATTTGTAAGACAGAGTCAGACAGGTTGCTAAAGTGGGCCA
>NW_006921616.1:12587832-12588842 GCF_000298275.1 Orycteropus afer afer | reverse complement strand
GCAATCTACTTCCATAGTGATACTGCCTCGGAAACCCAAGGAGGGGTCTATATGAGTCGGATCCAACTGGACAGCACATAACAACAACAACAGATAGTTCTTAAAAGCACATAATGCTCAAGGCAGAACTGTTTTTTACTAGTTAAGCTTAACTAGTGTTTAGTTTTCAGAAAACTTTGGGGGATATTTTTGGTTTAAGGATTAAAGATTATCTCAGGGCAATAGTGCCATGGATCCATCCAACCTTCATGGCTCTAGGAAGTCTACAGTCCATGACAATTTGAAATTCTGTTCTGCACTTCCCCCCTTTTGATCAGGACTCTTCTATGGACTCTTTGATCAAAATGTTCAGTAATGGTAGCCAGGCACTATCCAGTTCTGGTTTCATTGCAAAGGAAGCAGTTGTTCATGGAGGCAATTAACCCCACATTCCATATCCTTCTATTCCTTACTCTCCTCCTTCATCTGTTGCTCCAGGTTAATAGAGACCAATTATTGTGCCTTCTTGCAAGATTTTAAGATGCCAGGCACCGCACATTGAATGAAGAGGCAGAATAGAAATACTAAACATGTTATTAGGCCAGTTAACTGGGATGTCCCATGAAACCATGACCCTAAACCTCCAAACCAAGGAAACAAATCCCAGGAAGGTTTACATAATGAGTCTCAGCAGCTACTCTTTCTTCTTTTTCTGTCACTGTTGTTAATGTTATCTATCTCATAACTTTTGCCAGTTCAACTTTTTACAGGTGTACAACTCACAACAATTACAATACTCAGCTGTGCAATTCCACCCTTAATGCTATATTTCCATCATTGTTAACCCCCACATTCCCCCTCCCTCCCGCCCGTGATAGCCACTAATAAACTTTGCTCTCTACACATTTGTCTTTTCTTGTCTTTGAATATAAGAGCATGCAATATTTGGAGAGGCGGGGCAAGATGGCGGACTAGGCAGAAGGATTGCACAGACCCTCTTCAACAAAGAAAAGGGAAACCAATAAATACAG
>NW_006921616.1:12583710-12586197 GCF_000298275.1 Orycteropus afer afer | reverse complement strand
ATGCTTCCACCTTTCAGCTATTGTGAATAGTGTTGCAATGAACATTGGTGTAACAAGTCTCTGTTTGAGTCTCTGCTTTCAAGTCTTTTGGGTATGTACCTAGGAGTAGAATTGCTGGGTCATATGGTAGTTCTACTTTTAGTTATTTGAGGAAACACTACACTGTTTCTGACAACCATTTTGTATTCCCACCAGGAATGGTTAAGGGTTCTAATTTCTCTGCATCTTCACTAAGGCTTGTTTTGTTTTTTTCACTCTTAGCCATTCTGTTGTTGCTAGGTACTCTTGAGTCGTTTCTGCTTCATTGTGACCCTGTGTGCAACAGAACCAAACACTGCCTGATCCTGTGCCATCTTCACAATTGTTGCCATGCTTGAGCCCATAGTTGCAGCCACTCTGTCAGTCCATCTCCTTGAGGGTCTTCCTCTTTTGCACTGACTGTCCACTTTACCTAGCATGATATCCTTTTCCAGGGACTGGTCCCTCCTGACAATATGACCAAAGTATGAGAGATGAAGTCTGGCCATTCTCACTTCTAGGGAGCATTCCAGTTATCTTCCACAATAGATTTGTTTGTTTTTCTAGCAGTCCATAGTATATTCAATAATCTTCACCACCACCATAATTCAAATGCATCACTTATTCTTCGGTCTCTCTTATTAATTGATTCATTAACAACCTGCAATATGCAGATGACACAACCTTCCTTGTTGAAAGTGAAGAGGACTTGAAGCACTTACTGATGAAGATCAAAGACCAGAGCCTTCAGTATGGATTACACCTCAACATAAAGAGAAAAAAAAAATCCTTACAACTATATCAACGAGCAACATCACAGCCATCTTCAAACAAAAAAACTAAACTCACTGCCATCAAGTCAATTCTGACTCATAGTGACCCCCACTGGGTTTCCAAGGCTGTAAATCTTTACAGAAGTAGATTGATCCATTTTCCTCCCAAGGAGCAGCTAGTGGGTTTGAACTGCTGGTCTTCTGGTTAGCAGCCAAATACCTTACTCACTGCACAAGCAGAGCTTATTATAGCCATCCTAGTGGTACTGAAATGGTATCTCATTATGGTTTTGATTTACTTCTCTCTAATGGGTAATGACATGGAGCATCTTTTCATGTGTTTGATGGTCATTTGGATATGTTCTTTGGTAGAATGTCTATTCAAGTCCTTTGCCCATTTTTGTTGTCGTCAAAGTTTTACAGATATATTTGGTTATTACGTTCTTGAACATATGGTTTCCAAAGATATTCTCCCAGGTGGTAACTTGCCTTTTAATTTTTTCGATAAAGTTTGTTGTTGAGCAAAAGTTTTTCATTTTTATGAGATCCCATTCATTTATTTAGTCTTTTGCTGTTTGTGTTTTTGTTATGAACCTAGATAACCCATTGGTTGAAAGCTATTCCTGGAAGTCTGCCCTTGCTTGTTATTCTAAGAATTGTATGGTTTTAGTTTGCACATTGAGGTCCTTAATCCATTTTAAATTTCTTTTTGTGTATGGTGTGAGGCATGGATCCTGTTTCATGTTTCTGCATGTGGAAACCCATTTTTCCCAGCGCTGTTTATTGAAGAGTCTCATCTTTCCCCATTCAATGAACTTAGCAAACTTGTCAAAAAATGAGTTGGCCATAGATGTGTGGGTTTATGCTGAATTTCTCTTTACTATCTTGATCATAACTTTATAAATAATATAACCTGCCTAGGCACATAGTAGGAGCTCTGGTGGTATAGTGCCTAAGCCATTTGACCACTAAACAGAAGGCTAGCAGTTCAAACTCACCAGCCACTCCTTGGAAGGAAGGTTGGACAATCTATTTCCATAATGATACCACCTTGGAAACCCAAGGAGGGGTCACTATGAGTCAGATCTGATCTGACAACAGTGAGTTTGGTTTTTGGTTTTTATCTACATAATAAAAAATCAATATAATGCTGTACATGTAGTGTAAGGCAGAGATAGAAAGAGAGTCATTTATTGTGAAATATTTAGATAAGTCAATAAATAGGTGCAAGTACACTCTGAGACAATCACCATGAATGTCACAGCTACAATTGCAGACTGATGAGATATGTTAGGTGGGTGACTAAAATGCCATAAGTGTTGTTACTGTTGATTCCGTTGTTGTTGTTGTTATGTGCCATTGAGTCAGACCCGACTCATAGCGACCAGTTTTCGGAAATGGTAAACCACTCTTGGTTAAGTTCCAAACAAGACAAGAACACTCTTCCCTCTTTGGGGACATTTTAGCTCATGTTCTCTATAAAACAGGGTGTGAGGCAGAAATAAAGGCATTGTGCTTCCTCCAGGAGGTAGAATTCTAGGGCATCAATGGTGAGGGAGGAGGGAAGTAGGTGAAGAATGGAAAACAAAACAAGGTGATTGTGATAGTTGGGGTTGTGTGTTAACTTGGCTGGGCCATGATTCTGAGTGGTTTAAGCAGTTGTGATATGGTTATTCCCATGATGAGAATGAATGTA
>NW_006921616.1:12573558-12583220 GCF_000298275.1 Orycteropus afer afer | reverse complement strand
ATATATATATATATATGTATATATATATATATATAAGCTTTACTGGTTGTACTTCTCTAGAGAACCCAGCCTAACACAGTGATACATTCCTGGGCAACCCACTATTTCAAGACAAACTTTGAGCCCACACAAGAAGTCTCTGGCCAGGCTGAATGGAGGAACCAAATGTCAGAAACAGAACAGTGAGGAGGAAGGGAGCAGGAACCTTGGGTCCCATTAGCCAGTTTGTTCCACGGGGAGTTGACTCTCTGGACCTTTTGGCTTATATCATCTGATCCCTTAGATAACTGTGCAGGAAGCCAGATTGCATCCCCTAAGTGTGGCCTTTTATGTGAGTCGAGAAGTGGGAGAAGTACTGGGAGACTCAAGGCTTACAGACACATGGTTTATTGGCTTCAGGAGGTGGGACCATGATGCCTTGCAGGGACTCAAGTGGAAGATGATATTGAGGGTCTGGGAAACAGGAGTAACCAACAGAATTTGAGGAGGTGAAAAAGTGGTATCTGATACAACATAGTGGTCACTTACCTAGAAGTCTCAGTACATGTCAAAACCTTGACAAATTTTGTTTGTGTATAAAAAAGGGAGTTATGTTTTAGGCCCAAATTGCTACAAAGTCATTTTTCAACCTATAAAAAGTTGGATGGGTCATTTTAAAGACAAGACAATTATTTTTTATGTGGGACTATCCCTTAGATTATAGGAAAATATTTTATTTTTTTATAATATTTAATATTTGCAAGTGTCAGGCATTGTTCTAGAGGTCTTGTATAGATTAATCCCCTGAACGCTCATGAAAATCTTATGAGGTGAGTTTAATTATTATCCCCATTTTATAGATGAAGAAACTGAGGCCAGAGAAGTTACCTCACCAGTAAGTGGTAGAACTGGTATTTGAGGCCAGTTTTCCAGATCTTCAGGCAATACTGTTTATTCCAATGGCCCTAGCCCGCATCCACTAAATGCCAATAGTGTCCCACCATCAACTACTGTGATAATCAAAACATTCCCCAAAACTTCAAATGACACGTGGGAGCATTATGTTCTTTATGGAAATGTGGCACTCTCCAAGGACACACAGCCTACTGGGGGTCACTGGGATGAGCTCAAGGTGTATGAACTTTGAACTTTGGCAGGATCGGGGATGGGAAAGGAGTGGGAGGGGACCCAAAGTAAAGAGATCGGTGAAGACAAGGGAATTTGAACCATCTTTATGAAATCTGCTTAATTCTACATCTTGACAGAAAGACAGCCTGGGACCCTTAGAGGGAGTAGTGGCTGGAGATTTTCAGAAGTTTGAACTGTCATCACCCTGGTTCTAGTGGAACAATAGAAAAAGAGAAAGAGAAACCAAAAACCAAACCAACCTTCTGTTTCTGTCTTTTTACACTCAGTCGTTACTCTTTATGGCCAAGGCTAGCCAGAGGTCCCCAGGCCCACGGAGCCCCCTGGTGTGCCAGTTGGTTCCCATCTGAGTCTCTAATTCCGAGGGCAGCTTTGAAACCCACTTGCTGCCAATTGGTGATTGTGGGTGTGTGAAGCTGAGGGAGGGGGTCCTTCTTGCATCTTTATCAGGAACTCTGGTTCCTGGCCTTCTCGTGGGTGGTCTCAATCTGCCAAGCTGCTATAATTGAGGGGCCCAGACTGTGGAGGTGCAGAGGGGGAGCAGCCTAATGAGCTTTGGAACCCAAACATCTGATGTGGCCTCCAGTTTGGGAGGAGAGGAGCCCAGCTTTGTTCTGGAGCCAAAGCTGCCTTTGGATTTCAGCCAGCCAAGATGACATCTGAGACTGCCAACTTCTCATTCCTGTGATAAATACAGCAATAATGAGGATAATCCTTAAGCCTAGCTCCTACCATGTGCTAGATACTGTCTAAGGACTTTGTGTACATTAACTGTTGCAACAACCCTTAGAGGTGTGTGTTTTTATCATAGCCTACCCTGATTTCACAGATGAGAAAACTAAGGCACAATGACTTTGGGTGATTCTCCCAAAGTCACACCAGCCAGTAAGTTGCTCCTGGGTATGTGTTCCTAACTACCTCTTCTGCTGCAGTCCAAACCTCCGGCCTACCAGCTGCCTACCAGCTCCCCTTACCCACTTTTCTCACCCACAGAGCAGAGGGCATCAAATCAGGTAGCCTATGCCCAGGTCTGTGATCACAGTCCTTTTTGAGTTGAGCTGTTGGTCTAGGGATGTGGCCTTCATGCAGTCCTTCTCCCGTGCTCCAGGTAGGTATTGCTGATGGATCTAGACTTGTTCTTCTCACCGACACTAGCCTGGGTCCCAGCACACTGAGGGATTTCAGAGGACGGGAGGGCGTGTCCTGAGCTCCTCCCCATTGCCTTGCAGTGGTAGGATTCTCATCTTCCATGTGGGAGGCACAGGTTGGATTCCTGGCCAATGTACCCCATGGGCAGCCCCCACTCCCCCATCTGTGGAGGCTTGTGTGGTGCTATGATGCTGAGCAGGTTTCAGCAGAGCTTGCAGACTGAGATGGGCTGTGAGGAAAAGTCTGGTGATCTACTTTGTAAAATCAGCCAACGGAAACCATGTGGCTCACACAAGCTGATCCCTTTGTGCATAGGGTTGCTGTGAGTATGGGGCCAACTTGACTGTGACTAACAACAACAAATACAACCTTGTCCCCAGACTGATAATCGCCTCCTTCCACTTGACTCTGATCCTTTTCTTTGGACCTCCTTGGGTTGCCTTATCCCTGAGCTGAGTCCTGAGCTCTTTCATCTTCTACCTGGAGGACCCTTGGCACCTCTTCCTTCTCTGGGCCTCCATGATGCTCCCAATCTTGTGCTTCTGTTCCTGGAATAGCAGACCTCCTAGTCTGCCATGAACTTCCTGGATGCTGGATGTGTGAGGCTGGAGATGTCATGGTTGATGGCATATTGCTGAAAGAAATATTGGTTCCTCCGTTAGCATGTTGTTGTTGTTGTTGTTATGTGCCGTCGAGTCATACCTGACTCATAGCGACCCCTCCTTGGGTTTCCGAGGTAGTATCACTATGGAAGTAGGATTGCCCAACCTTCCTTCCGAGGAGTGGCTGGTGGGTTTGAACCGCCAGCCGTCTGGTTAGCAGGCAAGTGTCTTAGCCACTATGCTACCAGAGCTCCCGTTAGCATGAGCAACTATTTAATCTCACGGCTAACTCATGATGGTAGCTATCCTCTAAACAGGAAAAAAAAAAAAAGAAGAAGAAGAAGAGGAAAAACAAACAAAAACTGTGAATTTCAGTTTGGGATTGAATATGGCCCTGTTTTATTTGCATCTGAAATTCTGAAGTCCAAAGAATTCTTCCAGGCTTCAGTGTGGGCCCTGTGCCCTCCTTGCTGCTTCTGGGCCATGGAGGCTGCCGATAGAGGAGGACCACTGTTGGGAGCAACTCAGGTCCAGTTGCTCTGAGTGCAGCTCCGCCGTGGTGTGTCTGGAACCACCCAACCCCCAGCTCCATGCAGTGGTGCCAGGACCCTGGAGAGCCACCATGGGTCCTTTGTCAGCAACACTGAATGTGCATACTTCAGTGGGCACAGCAGGCGACCCTGCTAACAGGACCTTGCCAGAGCACGGGATTACAGATGGGCCCACAGCGGCAGATGGTAGCGCTTAGAGCTAAACGGCTCTTGGATGCTTTGAACATCTTGAAAAGATCTCTTTAGAAGTTAAAACTTGGCTTGAGAGTGACAATATGGTTCAGTGTGTGGCTTTGAAAAGGCCTCGGGGTGGGATGAGCGGTGGCTGTTTCATGTTCCCCCTTCCCCAGTGGGCTCTTGTTCTCAAAGCTCTGTTTTCATGTGCCTCACAGAGGCCCCTGGATTTGGGCTCCATTGTTTGAGGTGTCCCATCTCCCGTGTGGATGGAAGTGCCACACTGGCTGTCCTGCCCTATGCTGCCGGTGCTCAGGGGCCCTGGCACAGGCCCATGTCCTTGGTGTACCCGCTGTGTGGGGTACTGTGCTCACCCACAATACAGGGTGCAGAGACACCCAGGTTGGTGTTTGGATCCCAAACCTTTTGGTACCAGCCAGGACCAATTTATAGCTTCTGGAATCCTGGAGCTCATGGCTAATTGCACTGGAATAATATCCACCAAATCCCCACCCTAAGCTCGTCCTGTCTAACGAATCCCCTGAGAGACAAAGGGTTTGATCATTTCTGTGCTCAGATAATGCCCCCATCCCCGAATTTTCCAGCCCTCAATTTCATCATGCCCAGCTCTGTTAGAAAAGACCCACCCTTCTCCCAAAGCAAGCCCTGCAGGGGCTTCTTAGATGAGAGGCCCATAGCTGGGCAGAACGGAGATGCAAGGCCAGCTCAGAGGCCCCCTGGCCGCTGTGCTTCTTGGAGCTTCGGCCGTCAGACGCAGCCTCCGTTGCCCATCCATGAGATGTCAGGAGGTCTACAGATGGGAACACGGCAGTATTGATTTTTACTAGCCTGCTAAAATTGAAAGGGGGAAAAAACCTCTCCTTAAAAGCTCCCAGTTAAGCACTGTTACCCAAATGATTCTCGGGCTCCAGGTATGTCAAAGGCAAATTTAGAATATCAAGACTGGTGGAGAAACAATATAATGAAATCTTACCACCATTAACTCTGCAGAGGAGAAGGTCTCAGACTCAGGCATGGGTGTCCTGGGGAAGGGGGAGACAGAGTCACAGAAGGTGCGAGGGAGCAAGGAAGTGGGGGGAACAAAACCTGCAGTTCCTCCCTCCCCCCTCTTTGGATAAGATCCATAAAGAAATGCATTGGAACCATTCTACACTGACAACAGTTCCCGGGCTAAACACCCAAGGGATGCACTCAAGGGAGGGCTTGGTCCTGGGGCCTCCATTAGGGTACTGACTTGGAAAATGGGGAAAGTTTGGGGTCAGGCGGATGTGCTGTCCGGGCAGGAAGCCCCATCTTGCCCAGGTTACTTGTTTAAATGTTGTTTCTGCTCTTTTCCATTTTTCTGTGAGCTCTCATCTGTCCAATAATGGCTGGTTTGCTTCAGTGGCACCCTCCATAGCGTGGTACCCTCCATAGCGTGGCACAGGGTGATGTCTGTGCAGACGCACCCTTCTGCTCACTTCCTTGGATGTGTATGGTTCTTGTTGAGTGTCTTATTAAGTCATTTTTCTGCAACTGTTTGAACCTAGGCCAAACCTCTCTGGAAAATGCCCTATTGAGGCCAGTAAAGGGCATGTACTGCCAAGGCTGCCTCCTGGAAATGACTGAGTCACCAGAACCTCTGCCTGAGAGAAAGTGAGAGAGAGAGAGAGAGAGAGAGAGAGAGAGAGAGCGAGTATGTATGTGTAGATGGGATGTGGGATGTGTGTGTTTTTCATACATGTGGTGTGTGTGTGGTATGTATATGGTATGTGTAAGCATGTGTGTGTATGTAAGCGTGTGTGTGTATGTGTATATGGTGTGTGCATGTGTGTGAGATATGTGGTATGTATGTGGTTTTCATGGTGTGTGTGTGCGATGCATGTGGTATATGTGTGGTGTATGTGAAGACATATAATGTGTATGTGTGTGTGGTATGTGGTAGGTGTGTGGTTTCCATGTGTGATGTGTGTGTATGTGGTATGTGTGTGGTTTTCACATTTGGTGTGTGTGTATGTGGTATGTATATAGTAAGTATATGCTTGTGGTGTATTGGGGGGTATATGTGGTATATGTGCATGGTATGTGGTATGTATATGGTATTCATGTATCGTGTATGTGCTGTGTATGTTGTGTGTGTGATGTGTATATGATGTTTATATGTGGTGTGTGTATGGTGGGTGTGTATGTGTGGTGTATGGGATATGTGTGGTTTTCATATGGAAGTGTATGCGTAGTATGTGTGTGGGAGTGTGGTGTGTGGAGGGGGTTATGTATGGTAAGGTGTATGTGTTCGGCTTGTGTGTGTGATGTATGTGGTATGTATGTATGGTGTGGTGTGTGTTTGGCATGTGTGTGTATGTAAGGTGTGTGTGCTATATGTGGTATGTGTAGTGTGTGGCATGTATGTGGTATTTGTGTGTTATGTATGTGGGGTGTTTGGTGTGTGTTGTGGGTGTGTTTTAGGTGTGTGTGGTGTATCTGTGTGTGTGTCTGTAGTTATGTGTGGCATGTGTTTGGCGTTTCTGTGTGTGAAGTGTGTGGTATTTGTGTACGGTGTGGTGTGTGTATTTGGTGTGTGTGTGTGGTCTATGTGATATGTGTGTATGCTGTGTGTGTGTTTGGCACGTGTGTGTGTGCGGTGTATGCAGTGGGTGTGTGTGAATATGGTGTGGTCTGTGTGTTTGGGGTGTGTGTGTGATGTGTGTGGTATGTGTGTACAGCATGTGTGTGTGTGCATGCGGGCTTTATCTGCCTGTCGGACTGAGATGGGAATGCTATTTGGCTGGAGCTGACTTCCTTCTGAATTGCACAGTGGCTCTGTGACCTTGCAGGAAAGATATTGATTGATTTATTGACCTTTCTGAAATTAAAAGAGCAAGGAGCTGGGAGCCAGGAGACCTGGGATCTGTCCAATGGGTCGATCAGCAGATCTCTATTGAGCACTAGAAAGTGCTGTGCTGGGCATGATGGGGGTTCAAAGCAGCCGACAAACTGCTCCCTGCCCCAGGCTACACACGGTGTGGGTCAGACCTCTGACTATGGGTCTGGAAATCACACAACTTCAGAGTGGGGCAGGGTCTGGAGGATCCCTTCACCCAATACTCTGACCTCACAGGCGAGGAAGCTGCAGCTCTGGAGTTGAGCTGCCTTGTGTCAGATTCCTGGGAACCTCATGAATTCCAGTCCATGGTTGTTGACCAGCTGGCTAGACACCTAGAAGAGAACATAACTGCTGTTCTTCAGTGGACCCATTCTCAGGACTTCTCTCCTAGCAGATAGGCGAGAAGATCCTTCCCACGTGGTGAGAAGCTCAGTGAAAAGGACCTTGGAAATCTCCTTCAGGCCTTGGTGGGTGGAGAAGGGAAAGACCTGCACAATTTCTATTACAGTCATTGGCTTCAACCTGCAATGATAACCAGGTGCCCGGTGCTTTGTTGAGAGCCCTGCAGTCATTGTCTATTTTAATTCTAAGAATAACATCATGGGGTTGAGTCTGTGATTATCCATAGTTTGCACATGAGGACATCCAAGCTCAGAGAAATGTAGTAAGCTGCCCAAGGCCACACAGAGAATAAGAGGTGCCAGGACTTGACCATGAACACTAGCACCAGAGTATAAAAAAGCCAGTTACCTACATTGTGTTTGTTTCCATGTGTCCCATGATCTGTAGAGAATGTGTGAATTGCTAAAAACCCTAGCTGCTTTGATGTTGGCGTAGACAAAGTGTGTTCCAGCACCCCTTCATAAAACCAACATGGGGTAATGGGACAAGACGTTTCTAGTAGACTAGCCCTGTTCCCCACCATGTGTCTGTCAGTTTGTCATGCTGTGGTAGAGTGCGTGTTCCAGTGATGCTGGAAGCTATGTCTCTGGTGTTTCCAAACCAGTGGGTCACCCATCACGGACAGGTTTCAGCAGAGCTTCCAGTTGGAGACACTCTAGGAAGAAAGGCCGGTGATTGGCTTCTGCAAATAAGCCCATGAAAACCTTACAGACTACAAAAATCATCACCCACCACAGCACTGGGAGCTGAACAACCGTACCAGTGATCATGAAGACAGTGCTGGGTCGGGCAGCGTTTCCTCCGGTTAAACATGCAGTCGCCATGAGTCGGAACTGACTCACAGCAGCTAACAACAAACAGGACCCTGTTTCATTCTGATTTGGCGACATCTTGTCAGACCTTACAGGCCTGTGGGGGAGAGGAGCAGTAACTGAATCTGTAGCGTAACAGAATCCATTAAAACAGAACACTGAATTGTTGCTGTCTTGTGGTTTGGCGGAATCCTCCCTCTACCCTCCAGAGAAACAAAAATGGTTTTGAAATTATTATTTTTCCTTTTTAGAAATAAAAACACAGAGCCTAATCACCTGTCATATGCCTTGCACACAATTTCAAAATGATGATCAAATCCCTCTCTTCTTGGATGATGAAATGTGCTCCTGGTCAGGGATGGCCAACTTCCAAGCTACCATGGTGATCAGTGGGAAGCCACAAACAATCTGACGCCTGGTTCTCCTGTAGATTTCACATTTTCACCAATTACAGTATTTAAAGAAGCATAAAGTCGAGGTTTGGTTTGATATTGGGCATGGTGTTTGTCGGTGCCATCTTCAAGGATAATGACATTTGGCTACATTTAAAAATATATGTATGCATGTGTGTATTATGCATGTGTGTATGTGTATGTGTGTATGCATGTATTTGTGTGCACGTATATACATGTACTGGTTGTCATATGTGTTTATATATGTATGTGTGTATAGGTGTGTATGTATGCGCAAGTGTGTGTAGATGTATATATGTGTATGTATGTATATGTAGTAGTTGTGTGTGTATATATGTATGTGTGTGCATGCATGTATCTGTGTATGTATATGTGTATATCTGTATATATATGTATATATGTATCTGTGTATGTGTGTCTATGTATATGTATGTATGTGTGTATGTCTCCACTGAGAGAGCAGAGGGGAGAGGCTACCTGGTCCTGGCAAGCTGGGTAGTTTTACTCAGACTCCATTGTGAGGAAAGAATTACAAAAGTGCTAGAAATTTCAAGGGCAACCTCTCATAGACTCTTCTCTTCCCACCTCCACCTTCTCCGCCTTTAATTACTTTCTTTGGTTTGTCCCTGACTGTAACCAAGGTAACTAGGGCTAAGCTAAAAAGATACATCTTGGTCCCTCTTTCCAGCAAGACGATAGATGGCCAGCAAGGGGTTAAGCTCGGAGGAGACCCTGGTGACCAAGGGTGCAGATTCTCCCTCCAAGGAGCTGCTGTGGCTGAGTGACAGCTGAATGGCGGGGGGTGTCATCCGGAGACAGAGCAGGGCCCAGAACGATGGATAGATTTTTATCACTTGCGTGAATAGTTCAAATTACAGACATTAGTTCCCAGGCTTTGTTTCGCAATTTGTGCTGCAGCGATTGGTTTTTGTTCATTGATTTACATGAACTTATATTGTAGCTGGCTTCTCAGGGTACCTCATTTCTGTCAAGGGGTTGCTTTTCTTCCTGGGATTTCTTTAGGGAATATGGGAGGATAAAAATATTACCCCAAGCAACCCTGAGTATAATCAGCAACCATGAGTGTAATCAAATATTACCCCAAGCAACCCTGAGTATAATAAACAACCATGAGTATAATCAGTTGAGATGGGGTAACACCCCGATTCTCCCAGGTTAAGGGACAGGCAGGAGGCAGGCAGGTGGTGGGCTTCCCCGTCCAGACCCCAATCTCTCACTTTGGCCCATGCTCAAGTGGTTGTTGCTGGTGCTGTCAAATAGAATTCGACTTGTCACAACCCCATGTGTGACAAAGCGGGACTGCCCCAGAGGATTGTGGCTAAGACACTTGCCTGCTAACCAGACGGCTGGTGGTTCAAACCCACCAGCCACTCCTCGGAAGGAAGATTGGGCAATCCTACTTCCATAGTGATACTGCCTCGGAAACCCAAGGAGGGGTCGCTATGACTCGGGGCCGACTCGACGGCACATAACAACAACAACAACAATGCCTATTTGCAAATGATATGATCCTATACATAGAAAACCCA
>NW_006921616.1:12539858-12573458 GCF_000298275.1 Orycteropus afer afer | reverse complement strand
CCTCGGAAGGAAGATTGGGCAATCCTACTTCCATAGTGATACTGCCTCGGAAACCCAAGGAGGGGTCGCTATGAGTCGGGTTTGACTCAACGGCACATAACAACAACAACAACAACCTCTGAAAGCAAGTGCCAGGTCTTTCTTCAGCAGACCAACAGCTATCCAGGTAGCAGCTGAGTGCTTAACCATTGTGCCACAAGGGCTCCTTAATGTTCAAGGTAGGTTTCTCAAGCTCAGCATTATTGATATTTTGGGCCAAGATACTTCTCGGTTGTGGGACCTGTCCTGTGCATTGTAGCAGCACCTCCGACTCCTCCTGCTACATGCTGGCAGCAGGCCCTACCCCAGTGGTAACAAGCAGCTAGCCAAAGGTCCCCTGGAGGCAAGTCTCCTCGGCTGAGAACCTCTGGCTCAGGGTACCCAGAGATTCCAACAGCCCCAGGCTTGGATCCAGAATTTAGGGTTCTTAGTGACAAAAAGGTGTGGGGGTGGGGAAAGAGGATGAACCTGGGACAGAATTCCCTTCTGGGGGAAAAAAATGTGAAAAGGAAAACAAAATAAAATTAAGCCAACTCTTATATGGTCCTCACAAGGGTTGGTGGTTTGAACCCACTTTGCAGAAGAAAGATGGGGCAGTCTGCTTCCATAAAGATTTAGAGGCTTGGAAACTCAATGGAGGTCTCTGTGAGTTGGAATTGACTCGATGGCAGTGAGTTTGGTGTTTTTAGTTTTGTCCTCCCGGTGGCCTAACACTTAGATCATTGTTGTTTGGTCCCTGGCTATTCAACTCCAACTCACAGCGATCCTATGCAACAGAGTAGAACTTAACCATAGAGTTTTCTTGGCTATAATCTTTACAAGAGCAGATAGCCAGTCCCTCCCACGGAGCCACTGAGAGGGTTTGAACCAGCACTCTTCTGGTTAGTAGTTGAGTACTTAATCATTTGTACCACCAGGGCTCCTTATTCACTTGTATTATCCAGTCTAAATTTTGCAACCATCCTGAGAGCGGTACTTCTATTCTTCTCATTTTACAGATGAGGAAACTGAGGCAAAGAGAATTTAAGTAATTTGTTGAAGGTCAAGGAGCTAATTAGAGGGAAAAATGGAGATTTGAACCCAGGTCTACTTGGTACCTTGGTGTACGGCTCTCTCTTCCCACATGTGGACTCTACTAGCACCCTTCAACAATTTGCCATCAATACCAGTCTGCCCCAGAGCACACTGCCCCTCCCTTACCATGAGTATGATCAATTGGGGTGGGGCAACACCTACATTCTCCCAGGTGAGGGGACAGACAGGAGACGGGCGGCTGGCCCCTGTGCTCAGAGCAGAACTGTGCTCCATAGAGTTTTCCGTGACAGGTTTATCAGAAGCAGGGGCCAGACCTTTCTGCTGACCCTCTGGGTGGACTTGAACCTCCAGGCTTTCTGTTAGCGGCTGAGTGTGTGAAGCACTCGTCCCGCCCTGGGCCTCCTTTTACTGAAGCAGCTGTAACCCTGCACCAGGCCAGCCTTTGCATATCAATGTTCAGAAAGAACAAAGCAAAAAGGGACTTCGTTTTAGTGACACTGAGCCCTCGGGAACTGTTCACTCTCCCTTACACGGGAGTCACAGGGCAGACTTGGGGAAGTGCCTGGCACTGTCCCAGTCGGGCCCCATTCCTTTCTTCTTGGCTGGCCAAGTCGTCTGTGGAAAGCAAGTGTCTTCACCAAAGGACGCCAGGCGGCTCCTGCAGGAACCCTCCCCCACTGGGGAGATTTGTTTACTAAACAAAGCTCTGTACAGAGCCTCGGCCCCCAGGGGCACAGTAAGGTGGAAGGGCAGGGGTCAAGAAGCCAGGGTCAAAGGGCTGAGACCCAGGGGAAGACTGGAGATTAAACATCCTCCTTTTCAAATCAGGAGGTTTGGATAATTAATTGGTCCCCGAATATGAAAGCGTTAAATGATTGTTCCAGCGTGGTATCCATTCTGGCCTCTGTCTTGTTCCTGGCAACGGGGGGAGGGGAGACCCCTCTATGCCACCCCAGGCTGAGGCCAGGCCAGTCTAACCACTGAGTGGTCAGATGGTGGGACCTGATGGCTGTCCCCTTCGTATCCCCTCCTCCCTATTCCAGCCACTATCCACCTCCCACACCGAGAGCCCTCCCCTGGAGGAACAGGGCAGCTGAGGGCAAGGAGAAGGTGCAGGGGAGGCGGGTGCACAGAGCAGCCTCCCTGCGTCAGCAGCCCCCACCCCAACCTTCCAACTCCTCTGGGCATGGAGGCAGCGGCCCAGGGGTCACATCTTCACACCCTCTGGCAGCTCTGAGGTGAGCATTTCCCAGAACCGGAAACACACCCCAGAGCTGCTGCCCTCAGGGTGATTGCCCAGGCTGGGTGACTTCCCCCCTCTTCCCGCCTGTGGGACACACATGGAGAAATTTGTCCCTTACAGTCCTTTAGAAATCTTATTTCCCCCTTGCCCACCTCATTCGATCAACATGAACACAGGGCAAGGCCGCACACACAGTCCTCCTTGACATCCACCGAAGCCTGCTGGTTACTATGGCCCCATTTTATACACAATAAGGCAGGGGCTTCTCAGGAATGCAAGTGAAACCAGGAGCAATCAAGCTGGCTGGGACCCGCCCCAAGGTTCAAACTGCACAATTGGCCCTTCCGGAGGAGGGGAGCGAGCCCCCGAGCAGGGACCCTCTGCACTCTGGACAGCAAGATGCCTGCAATCTACTCTGAACATTAGCCAGTGAAAACTCCATGGATTGCAACAAAACGTTGCCCAGTTGTTCCAGATGGAAGACGAGCAAAGACACTGCTGATCATGAAGCTGATACAACAGGATCAGAAAATGTTCGGTGTATGAGACACGGAGTCACCATGAATCAGAGCTGACTCACAGTCACTAACAATGGCAATAACAATAAGCCTGTGATTGTGAGGGGCAGAGGGCACTGGGGTGCAGGCTGGAGGGGTCACTCTTCCCTGTGGCTGGCCCTGCCTGGTCTCCTGCTGGGCGCCAGTGTCCCCCAGGAGTGTCCCAGAGGCTGGGCTTGGGGCTGATCACTCAGGATGCCCTCTGGGAAGCCCTGAGGGACTGAGACAAGACTTCACTGGGGATTGGGGACAGGGGGCAGAGGAGGCCAGAGGTCCACGGGGATACTGACTCCAGAGGCAGCCTCCACCGCCACAGGGCCTGGGGGTAGAGCCAAGGCTGAGGGGATGAGGCAGAGGGGAAGAGGAGCCAGGTGGTGGCAGGGCTGTGGTGCCCTGAAGGCCACTAAGTGCCCTAGAAAGCTGAAAGGGCACTTTGGCGCCTCTCTCTCCTCAGAGAATCAATCAAGGAGCCTGCCTTTGTGTGAGGGTCCTGCTGTAAAGTACACTTAAGGAATTAACTTTGCTAAAATTCTATAAATCATTATTCTAGCCTTCTCCCCACACCCTCCAAAATCATTCCCCTACTGGAATATTCAGTGCTGCGCCTATCTGGGCGCAGTGGGGGCTGTGTGAGCAGAGAGTGGTGGGGTGGGGGCTCGTCTGCGCAGGCGCAGCCGTTTCCCTCCCTGCTGCCCTCCAGGAGCCCCCGGTGGTCTCCTGGTCTCTGTGTGTAAATGACAGAAGTGGACTGTGTGGATTCCTCAGCCCCTGACACTCTGTCCCAAGGAGGGATGTCCCTGGGGGTGGGGGGTGGAGTGGGGTCAGAATAAGGCCAGTGTGAACACATGTGTTCATGCCCCGACCCCTCAAGATCAGCGGGGTGCAGGGTTAGCGAGACACCCCAGAGAAGTTTCCTACCTCATCTCCTGCCCTGTTGGCAGCACTGAGCCGGAGTCTGGGGACAGCAGTGGTGTGTTGAGTCTGAGTTTGGCCTGAGGCTTGTGAGGTGGGCCTGGCAGAGGAGGTACTGGCCTTGCAGTGGATTCAGTTTTTTCACAGTGAAGATTTAGGCCCAATTCCTCTGTCCCTGATGAGGCCTGAAGCTCCAGCACTTTCCAGAATTATCCACCATTCTCCCTGCCTTCTACCCAGCCCCCCAATACATGACAGGGTTGACCAGAGCAGTCACAGCCAGAGTCCCTGAAAGACCAGCCAGGCCTGATTGATTTGCAGCTGTTGGTCTGTTTAATGTCCCTTCTCCCAGAGCGCCTATCATGGCTGTAGAGGTGCTACATTACCTTGAAGACTGGCTGCTGGCCGTTGACACCCGCACCCTGGAGGATGCTTGGGGAGGTTACAGGTGCAACAAGCAAAATGAAAATCCATAGTTTTTAAACCTTTATGAATTGAGAATGTGAACCTGGAAAATGGATCTGGAGTTACTAATGGACAATCGGCATGAGCAGCCCATCCATCCTCCCGGCTCTAGGCTGAGAGCACTCGGGTCATAGCAGCTCCCGAAAGGGGAGCCCTTACCAAACCCCCCCCCCCCCCACACACACACACACCACGCCCAGCAGCCACCTTCCCTCCCACCTCTCAGATCAGGAGAGCAGCTGCAGGCGTGGGGAAAGGGCCTGCAGACAGCCCCGTTGGAGGCCCCAGCTCTATCTGCCTAAGGGAGGTGCTGGCAGGAGGTGGTGGCTGTGGGTTTGGAGGGTGGGATTCAGGCTCCAAGGGCTGGGCCAGGGCTTCTGCTGACAAGTGGTGACCAGTGGGAGAGACAGAGACCCCCATCTCCACTAACACGCCCAGACTGAGGCCTGCACCCAGACCCCAACACAGAAACACCTCCTCTGAGACAAAGGAGACAATATTCCAACCCAAACATCTGCAGCAGCCATGCTGTTGAGGGCTGGGGCCCCGTCTGCTCCAAGTCTCCTTACGTACAGGAGTGTACACCCCACTCAGACCTCAGGGCCTGCTAACTTACTGTGCCCTCTGCTAGCCCGGTAGTCACTCACCTTCTCCTGTAGGCCTTTTCTGCCAGTTCTAGTCAAAAGCCTGCATTCCCTTCCCCTTCCTGCGTTACTCACAGCAATGATCACAGTCAGACAGACTGCACATTTTACTTATTCTGTAGTTTAACCTGTGCCTTCCCCCACTAGGTTGTAAGCTCCAAGAAGGCCGAGAATGGTGTCTGTTTTCTTAGGAAAAGACCCCCAAACCCGTTGCTGTTGAGTGGAATTCAACTCATAGCAACCCTGTAGGACAGAGTACAACTGCCCTGTAGGGTTTCCAAGACTCTAATCTTTTTTTTTTTTTTTTCAATTTTTATTGTGATTTGGGTGAAAGTTTACAGAACATATGCATTTTGCATACAGCAGTTCATACACATTTTGTCTCATGACATTGACTGCAATTTCCCACAATGTAACAGCTCTCTTCCTACTTCCTCCCCGTAGTTGCCTCTTCCCGGTATGGTTTCCTCCCATGCACTCCCAACCTCCGAGCTGTCTGCTTGTGCAAACACTGCTCTGCTGTTCTCCCATGATTGATTGCTCCAAAAAGTGTATCAACCTGATGTAAATGTTCACACCATATACCTGTCTATTGTTTGGCTGGAGGTAACAGAAGTGAGTTCAATTCCAGACCTGAAGGGTACCTAGGGGCCATAGTCTCAGAGGTCTCATCAGGCTCTATCAGACCAGCAAACGTGGTTTTTTTTTTTATGATTTTGAATTTTGTTCCACATTCTTCTCCCAGTCTATCCAGGATCTCCTGCACCGATCCCCCTCCAAGTGGTAGATAGTAGTAACCGGGTACCATCTAGTTCTTCTGGTCTCATAGCCATATAGACTGAGAATCACATGGTCTACCAGTCCTCTGGACTAATTGTTTTCATGTACTTTGATTTTCTTTGTTCTTCTTTCTCTGGACGAGGAGAGACCCATTGTTGCATCTAGATGAGGTTTTAAGATCCCAGTCGCTACTCACCAAAGTAGGATGTGGAACAATGTTTTTGTGTAGTATGTTATGCCAGTTGAGCTTGATGTCCCCTGTGACCATGGTCCCAAGCCCACAGGTCCAACTACTCACCCCCTCCTGGTAGCTGGCTGTGGCCAAGAAGACACTACAACCTTGTCCCTTGTCAGATCTACTATACACCCAGACATTCTTACACCAAGGCTGACTGCCACATCTTTCTCCCATGGCACAGCTGGTGGGTTGGAATAGCCAGCCTTTTGGTCAGCAGCTGTGGGCTTAATCACTGCACCACCTATACCTGGCACATACTGAATGGACAATAAATATTTGTTGAAAGAATAAATGAGGATCCCAGAGAAGTGGGGGCTAATCCTTATTTTATCTGCAGCCCCACTGCTTTCACTTCCAAAAGGAACATGGCCCCCTCCCTGTTGCTCCCTGCAATAGCTGACTTGTGTTTTCTAAGAACTTCCTGTGTAGCTGCCTCCCAGATTTGATTGTTTGGCCACAGAGCCAGCATCCAAGGCTCATGGGCTCAGGGCCTAGGGCTTGAGGCCAGCAGCGAATGCCTTCTAAGTATCACACTTGGCTTTGGGTCTTTGCCTCCTTCTCTCTTTGTTACAAAAGAAAAGGCTGGGACCATAGAAGGCTTGGGGGATGTCAAGTCCCTTTCAAGTGACCCTTGTAATGAATGAAGTGAGAACTGAGCACATGAATAAAGACACCTGTGCAATGTCATCAAGGCAAATGAGTCTTGGCAAGTCCCTTTTTCCAGTGGTTAGTGATACAAAAACCCCTGTAGCATTGGTTTACTCACAAGGCTCCTGATGGCCTTGAACCAGTTAGCAACATGCCGCCAGAGGGAAGTGATGACGTCAGATTCCTGGACCTTGGTGCAGGAATGCATGTGTCTACACTCAACAAATGTTTTAAAGATTCAAAATGGAATGCTGCACCTTACTGACTTCAGAAAATACTCAGGAGGAATTTTGCTTTTGGCTCTGGTGGCATGTGGATAAAGCATTTGGCTGCTAACCAGGTCAGTGGTTCACACTCACCAGCTGCTCCATGGAAGGAAGATGGGGTGATCTACTTCCATAAGATTTACTGCCTCAGAGACCCAATGGGGGTCGCAATGAGTCAAAATCCACTTGGCAGTGAGTTTGGGTGTTTTTTTTGGGGGGGTGTTTATTGTATAAATAAAGAGCCCTGGTGGTGCAACATTTATGCACTTAACTGCTAACTAAAAGATCTGTGGTTCGAACCAATGCAGCTGCTCAGCAGGAGAAAAACATGGAAATCTGCTTCAGTAAAGATTAAACCCATTGCTGTCCAGTTGATTGTGACTCATGGCAACCCTATAGGACAGAGTAGAACTGCCCTGTAGGGTTTCCAAGGCTGTAATCTTTATGGAAGCAGACTGCCTCATCTTTCTCCCAAGAAGCGTTGGTGGGTTAACACCACCCACCTTTTGTTTAGATATCAAATGCTTTGACTACTGCCAGCCTAGGGAGCCCTTCAGGAGGAGTTGTTTTCTGTCACACGGGGTAGCTTTGAGTCAAGATGGACTCCACAGTGGCTAACAACAGCAACAACATACAAAGGTTCCACGTGGCTCCTTTCTTCCCTGTTTGCTTCAGCCACATGGCACAAAAAGTCCCAAGAGGGTCCACAGAAGGGTATGGATGCCTTAGGTGGTCTGGAAGGTTAGAAACAAAGTAAGCCCATTTTAAAGACAGACTCATTGAAATGTAATTCACATACCACACAATTCATCCATTTAAAGTGTTTAGTTCAATGGCTTTTTGGTATATTCATAGGGGTGTGCATGCATTACCCCAATCGATTTTAGAATGTTTTCACTATAAAAAAGAAATCTCTGCACATCTTCACTGTCATCAGCCCTAGGTTGCCACCACTCTGTTTTCTGTTTCTATGGATTTGCTTATTCTGGATGTTTTTATAAATGGAATCATATCATATGTGGGCTTTTGTATATCAGATATGTGTGGCTTTTTTCACTTACCATGTTTTCAAGGTTCATTCATGTAGCATGTATCAGAAATTAATTTCTATTTATTGCTGGATAATATTCTAGTGCATGAATATTAATAATTTTTTATTAGTTCAAAAACATAAGTATGTGAGTGAAGAGGAAAAGGATTGTAACAGGTGAAGAAAAGAAGCATACAGATATCTTAAAGTTTCCCCTGAGTCTTCTAGTTGTAGGCTGACCTGAGAGGGTTATAGCCTGGAAAGGATTCATGGAAAATTAAAAGGAAGCATTTGGATCAGTCTTGTTGATAAGATCAGGGTTAAGGTTAGAGCAGAAAGGAAGCACAGAGCTTTTTTTTTTTTTAATACCATGTTTTATAAGTATGTTTAATGTTGTTTATTTATTAAGAAAAGAAAGTAGGAAAGATATATTTGTTTTAATGATAGTCCTCAATGCTCGTAGACCATATGATTCACCACAATTAAGGCCCCACAGACCCTAATGCAGAAGGGAAAGTCTTTGGAGCACTGAGACCACAGGTGTGGAGATAAAGTGAGGACAACTTCAAAATCTCTACACAGATGTTATTATTTCCTGTCGACACACTGCTGGCATATTGCTTGCTGATGCCACACACTGACTGAGCCCATCAGGGCTGTATAGAATGACCATGTTTGCAGGCCCAGAGTCAGAGCAGTGATTACTGCTGAGGAAACAATTACCCTTGAACTTTCTCTCGGTACAGGACTCAGTGTTTGATTGCAACAATGGCCCCAATTCTTCATGCTCTCCTGTAGCCATATCCTTTGCCTGTGAATTTGAGAACACTCCTACTACAGGCAGGCTGATCAGCCCCACCTCGGAACACAGCTCAGCCATGTGGCTTCCTTCGGCCAATGGGATATCTGCAGACACATGAGCAAGTCACCTGACCTACCATGTGCCTGAATGATCCCAGCCAAGATCAGCCAACAAGCAACTGCCTTAACATGTGGATAAGCACAGAAATCACACAGATGCCTGGGTATGAGCAAGAGCTTATTGTTGGGTTTCATTGAGGTTTTATTGTTGTTTATTACCAGCAGTTACTACTGGTGGAGTCTAGACCTTTTAAAAAAATCATTCATAAATCACTGAGTTATTCCTGATTTTACTTGTAAATCTGATTTCCACGTTCTCCTTGTCTCGTGATTCCATCCTTGGATTTCTGGTTTTCTTAAACCACTTCTTCTAATGTTCTAGTTCCCCATGTGTTCCCTCCACATTCCTCTTCTTCTCTCCCGCTTTATATGCCAGCGGTTCATTACACTAATTTTCTGTCCCAGTCTCCCATTCCTTCATTATACAGTGTGAACAAGGGAGCCAGAAAATGGAAACACAGAACATCAGTGAATTGAGTGCTCAACTGGAAGACTGAGATATGCAAGGAATGAATGAACTAGAAAATGGAAAAAACATTGATTTCCATCCATTCCACGTTCATCACAGAATGCCTTCTCATTGGGGTAGGACAATCATTAACCCGTCTTAACCACACAGGAGAACTTCTGTGATTGCTGTCATTACAGGACATTAATAAGAGCTGCCCAGGCTAGAACAGGACACACAGGGACACAGCAGGAGAGGAAGGGAGTATGGGGCTCACTGCCACAGATAGCCTGGGTCCTGCGGCATTTTTACAAATGAAACAGGGACCACCGAGGCTCTGCACTCAAATACAGAATGACTCCAGTCGGTGATGGCTGACTTGCAGGAGATCAACTGTTTCCAGGTTACCTTCTGCTCTGAGTTCCGAGAAGGAGTACAGGAAGGAGAGAATGAAGACCATAAGCAGGAATAACAAATAGGAAGTGAAAGAAGAAAGCGGTTGTAATTGAGTTGTGAGAGTAGGGCCTTTGCCATCTGAGCCTCTGGTTTCCAGGAAGGTGTAGCCAGCCTCCCCTTCCCTGAGAATTCCTACTTCCCACCCACAGGGGTGGCACCTTGACTGTGGCTGGTGGAACGCAGGACAGTTGAGTGTTTTTTCCTGGATATTTAGGGTTGGGGCTCAGAAGTGTTAGTTGTCTCTGTTAGCCTCTGCACTGTGCACAAAACATTAAGAGCAGTGGAGTGTTTGTCCACCTGAGCTATACAGGAAAGCAGAGAAACTGGTGCAGCTGAAACAGAAAGACTGGCTCCGAAGCTCCACACTTCAAAGTACTTGGCTTTAAAGAAAGGGAATCTATCTCCTCACAGCTCCGGAAGCTAAAAGTCCAAATCATGGTCTTCGTCATGTCAATTTCTTCCCTGTTGGTAGGTAGCCCCAGGCATCCTGGGTTCTTGGTGATCCTTGGATGACATCTGTCACCCCACTATGTGCTTGGATCTCTGTGTCTCTGCTGCTCTTTAAGCAACTCAGAGTGATTAGGTTTAAATTAGTCCAAGGGACTAAAGGACCATGGTAACCCCCCAGATGACCCTGAGATCAGACGAACTAGATGGTGCCCGGCTACAGGATACCAACCACTCAGAAAGGGATCAAAGTTGGAGATCGTGGATAGAGTGGGAGAAAAAATGTGGAACGAAATAAAAAAAACAAAAAAAGACCAGGACTGCTGGTTGGACAGAGACTGGTGAAAACCCTGAGTCTACAGCCAGGAGGGACCCTTTGGGCCTGGAATTGGACTTACTCCCATGGCTAACTTTCTGTCAAGCAATAGACAGATCTACAAGCTGAACAGCTTACACCAGGGTGATACATTCCTGAGAACAGTCAACCAAGGGGGATCAACAGGGCTGCATGTGCACAGGGAGAAAGCTAGGCAACAGGAACTCATAGGTAAGAAGGACACAGGGAAGGGGTAACCACAGGGAGCAGTTGGGAGAAGAGCTATTACATTGGGGGCATTGTAATCAATGTCACAAAACAACATGTACGTGAACTGTTGAATGTAAAATGAATCTGCTTTGTAAAATTGCACACAAATCACAATAGAAAGTTAAAAATACATGATTAGGCTTAGAACATAGCCTACTTTGAAATGTTCTCATTAACATAACAAAGACAGCCTGATTCCCAAACAAGATCACATCCACAGGTGTAGGTTACCTGCACAAATTTTTGAAATGCACAATTCAATCCAAAATGCCAATTGAGTAAAGGGTAATTAGGGGCAAAGCAGCAGGTGGTCCCTTTAGCTCCACCTTGGGGGAAGGGCTAGGATAAAAGAGCAGGGATCACGTTGCAGCAAAGATAATGAAGGGAAAACTGAGTTATAAAACAGAATCAAAGCCTGTGCGCTGGAGACACAAATGAGAAACACATCAACAAGAAAAATACCTTCTAGTTAAGCTCTATGCAGAGAATTAAAATAGAGCAATGAGATAATGACAGCATGGCTATCTGAGATTTGTTAGGTAGGTCATCTGAATTAATTAATTTAAAAATATTTTTATTTACTATAAGTTTATCACCACAGCAGGCACTCTGCCTCTTGATCAAGTTTGAGAACCATTGCAGTGGAGACTATAAGAAATGCAGGAGCAAATCATGGCTCCTGGGGCGTTTTCCATATCCTTAGGAAGAGAATCGAAGGAGCTCTTGTGCCGCTGTGGTTAAGGCATTGGGCTGGTAAGGTGGTTTGAACCCATCAGTAGCTCCTTGGCAGAAAGATGAGGCAGTCTGCTTCCATAAAGATTTACAGCCGTGCAAACTCCATGGGGGTTGCTATGAGTTGGAATCCACTTGATGGCAGTGGGTTCGGTTTGTTTTGGTAGGAAGAAAATCAGGAAGCTTGAAGAGTAAATCCATCAGGATTTCTCTGAAAATCCCTCCTGTAAATGGTTTCTCCAGACCTCCTTAGTCATACTCTTCTCACTGAACCAGTATAACTTCAGGGATGTTGGGATTAGCCCCTTGATTCTAGAGTATAGCTGGCAATTCTCCAGTAACAGGGACTGATGATCATGAACACCTTATATTTGCATAATAATGTTTTGAGCTCACAAGGCAGTTTGAACTCACCAGCAGTTCCTCAGGAGACAGATGAGGCAGTCTGCTTCCATAAAGATTTCCAGCCTTGGAAACCTGATGAGGGTCACTATGAGTTGGAATCAAGCTCACTATCATTGAGTCAATTCCTACTCACAGTGACCCTGATCAGGTTTCCAAGACTGTAAGTCTTTATGGAAGCAGACTGCCTCATCTTTCTTCTGCGGAGCAGCTAGTAGGTTCAAACCACTGACCTTTTGGTTAGCAGCCAAATGCCTTAACCATTTCATCACCAAAGCTCCTGCTTTTGTTATTAACTCAAAAACCATGCTCACTGCCATGGAGTCGATTACAATTCATAGGGACCCCCACTGGGTTTCTGAAGTGGTAAACCTTTATGGAAGTGGATTTTTCCATCCACAGTTTTCTTATTAGTTGCTGTCAGTTCAGCTCCCATTTATGGCAACCCCATGTACAAAATGGTGCCTGGGCTTGTATCTTCTTCAGGATAGTTGATAGCCTTGAGTCCACTGCTATAGCCATTGTGTATCTGGAGTATCTTCCAACCTAGGGGCTCAACTGCCAGCACTATAGTGGACAATATCCTCTTGCAATCCCATAAGGCATTCATAGAGACTTTTTGGAAGTAGATTGACAGCCTTTCTTCCAAGTCTATCTTAGTTTGGAAGCTCTGCTAAAACCTGTCCACCATGGGTGACCCTGATGGTGTTTGAAATACAGGCAGCATAGCTTCCAGCATCGTGGCAGCCAGTAGGTCAAATGATAAGGCAGGTGGCGGTGCATAATAATAGCTAATTCTAAACCTTGAGAAAACTGGAAAATGACTTCCAGGAGTCAGAAAATTAAATTCATCTTGGGGAGAATCTTGTGAGAAATTCACTTTGGGAAGTCCATGTCACTTCATCTTTCACTTGGATTCTTTTTCTATTGCCACTGTTTTCTTTACTGGATTTTAATAAAACAAAGATGACTTCTCTCCTTCAACTTCGCACTTCTCACTGAAGATTTCTCTCCTGGAGGCAAAGGAAGCCTCCAGAGGATGAACTTCAGGAGGCAATGCCATCAGTGTGGCATCATGCACACTTTACTGCCCTGGGGGATGACGGTGGTGAGGCTGAGGCGTGAACCACCTCTGGAGACAAGGCCAGTGGAGGTGCTACTCAGAGGCGGAAGAGCTAGCCCGTGGGGACCGGCCAGAAGGGAAGCCTTGGAGGCCTATGGAAGGGAGCTGGCCCCACACCCCCCTGCAGGGTCCTGTAGAAAGAGGGCCCAGCACTCAAGATCTTCATCCTGCTTTGCTGGGGAGGTGGGGGGAAAAGGAAGCAGTCAGACCCATCCATGTTCAAGTGGACCAGAGGCTATTTAGGGGCCATGAAAAATTTTCCTTAGAGCTGCACCCATCCAATTTCAGAGAAAATGGATACAAATCCCAAGGGGCCTGCAGGGACCTTAGGCTCTGATGCACTGGGTCTTGTGGGTCTGGTAAGCCTCACAAAGTGTGGTTGTGGACTGACAGTGTGGACATCAGTCATCTCGGAGCTGGTTAGAAATACAGACTCTGTCATCAGGCTCCATCACTATCCGGGCTCCATCCCCAGACCTGCTGACTCCGAATCCACATTTCAGTAAGATCCCCTGGTGATCCATGCGCACATTAGAGTTTGAGAAATACTTCTGTAGGTGGCTCTGAAATGTCACAATGAAGTAACCAATGAAAAGCCCTCCAGATTCCTACAGCTGACATTTGTCTGCCCTTGGTGTGTGTTTGTGTCGTGTATTTGTGTGAGTGTGTGAGTGTACATGGAGCACAGATGTTATCCCATGGGGGAAATGCCTGGAAGATTACATGATTTTCCCAACATAAAGGAAAAGATGTTTCCCAGATAGTTTAACCCTCCCTACAGCATGCAGGACAGAACTCCTAGTCCAGTAGGGTCCCACAGAATGTCTACTGCTATATTACCACACTCCAACAATTCAGCAGCAGAAAGCAACAACCATTTATTATGGCTGGCTGAAGGATGGGTGAGTTGGGACTGTCATGACCGGGGGCTGGCATGTGACCTCTCCAGCATGGTGGCTTCAGAGTGTTTAAACTTCTTGCATGGAGCATCAGGGCTCCCAAAGCGAGCATTTCTAGTGACCAAGGGAGAAGCTGCATGACTTTTGATGGTCAAACCTTGAAGTCACACGATGTTATTCCCATCACAATGTACTGGTCAAAGCGTCACAAGCCCTCTCCCTCCACCCAAGACTCAAAGGGAAGGGACTTAGATTCTACCTCTTCATGGAAGGAGTGTCAAACAATTGGTGACCATGATTTAAAACTGCCTAACCATACCATGGAGAACAGATTCCTCGTGAGGTAAAGTTATCTGCCCAAGCTCAGAGTTTTGCAGGTAGTGAGAATGTTAGGCTGATGGAGTCCTGAGGCTCTGGCTTTCTGTGATGGGCACCGAAAAATGTTTTTGAGAAATGTACAAGTAAAAGACAAGTGTCTGTCCTCTTCCAGGAGCCTCATTGCCAAGTTCCAACTCCTGAATTCTCTCTGTCTGACTTTCAGGATCTACGGACCAGTAAGAGGTTGGGGTCTTCTGAGGAGCATAACCTTTTGCTATTATTGTCTGCTGTAAGCTCTCCTCTGGTAACTTTAATTCAATCCCACACACTTGTGTTGAGAATCTACAAATTGGTACAGGAGCACTGTGGTTAAGAGCAAGAACGCCAAAATCTGAGTGTCTGTTTGAAGTCCTGTCCCCATACCTTACTAGCTATGAGAAGGCCATAGCCAAGTTATTTAAACCTTTGGTGCCTCTGTTTTCTCAACTGTAAAATGGGAAATAATGTAATCATCTTATAACACTGTAGTGAGAATTAGGTTAATATACGCACAATGCCTAGATATGTAAGAACAGTGCCTGGTACAAAGAAACACTAGGTCAGGGTTGGCAGGTTTTGGTTCAGCGTAAGAGAAGGTCTGTTCCTCCCAGCTCTTAAGCACTGTACAGGTCACTCAGGTAGGAGAGAGTTATGCCAGTAACAGGACTCCCAACCAGGCTGTGGTGAGTACTGAAGTGGATGCTGGGAGAGCAAAGCAGAAGAAGCAAGAAAAATCGAATATTGACCAAATTGTAAAACTGCAAACCAGTGCATTATTAGGTTGCTGGGGCTTTGCCTGAACTTCCAGTCTTTGAAATTGACTCCCAAGTAGCCATGACTCCAGAGTGGGTGTTTTATAATCATATCTGCACTTCGGAGATTGCTGAACACAGTCTTTTGTGAAAAGGAAGATTTGCATAGAAATCCGCTGTAGGACCAGAGGCTTCTTGACTCCCTTTCTAGGCCGCATGGTTTGCCATAGAGCTTGGTAGTTAATTGGGCTTAAGTAACAGCTTGATTAGATCTAGCCTTCCCTGGCTTCGTAATTGATGCTTGTGTATAACTCTTGCCTTCTCAATTCAACGTAAGCTTCTTGAATAAAGATGGTGGTATTCACTCTTTTTGGCTGAAGTTCTCGACTCTCCTGAAGTTTTTGCAAACTTCAGGAAAAACTTCTATAACAACACCCTTATGTACCCACCAAGAAACACTCCCAAGAAGGACTCTAAAGAGCAAACATACATGGCATGTGTCAATTGCAAATGGGCTCAAGATACCACTTAAGGGTAAAGCCCTTGACTTATTTTCTTTCCTAATCCTAATGCTCAGGAGCTCTGATGGTGCCGTGGTTAAAGCATTCAGCTGCTCACCAAAATGTTGATGGTTTGAACCCACCAGCCACTCCACAGGAGAAAGATGAGGCAGTCTGCTTCCACTAAGATTTACAGCTTTGAAAACCCTGTGGA
The DNA here is from genome assembly GCF_000298275.1 of Orycteropus afer afer. Classification (NCBI taxonomy): domain Eukaryota; kingdom Metazoa; phylum Chordata; class Mammalia; order Tubulidentata; family Orycteropodidae; genus Orycteropus; species Orycteropus afer. Next base: position 12,557,764 of record NW_006921616.1, on the reverse strand, counting down.
GCGGTTCTACTCTGTCTTATCAGATTGCTATGAGTCAGAATCGACTCAATGCCAGTGGGGCTTTGGGGTATTGCTAGTGCCCAGCACAGTGCCTAGCACATAAGGAGGAGTTCATAAAGCTTCTCAAAGTAAATGAATGAACGAATGAGGAAGGTGTATCAATCAAGGTTCTCAAGAGAAATGAAACCAATGGGTTTGATATATTAAGAGATGTATTTTAAGGAACTGGCTCAAATAATAGTGGGGTCTGCCAAGTCTGAAGTCTGTAGGACAAGCCAGCAAGCTGGAAACTAAGACAAGATATTATGCTGCAGCCCTGAGGCAGGATATTTCTTCAAATGAGCAGTGTCTCATTTTGAAGGTGAGTGGACATAGATGCAGAAATGCCCATATCTGTGATAGTTAAGGTTATGTGTCAACTTGCCTGAGCCTGGTTTTGAGTGGCTGGGCAGCTGGATGTAATATTCCCCATGATGAGACGTAATCAACTCCATGGTGGACTCTACTGTGAGCAGCTGAGTGACTGGTTTAGGGATGTGGTCTGCTTCCAGTAAATAGGAAGGAGCTTTGAGAACAGTCGCTAGCTTTTTGGTGCATCTGGCTCCTGCATTTGGCTGAGTCTTCATCTCAGTGGCCTGCCACCTTGTCTGCCAGTCTTGAGACTGTTTCTGGGTTTGAACGAGTGCCCTGCTGTGTTGCTTCATAATCTTGGGACTGTGCCATTTTACTTGTTGACCTTCGGTTTGTCAGCCTCACCAGCCAGCCACTGCCTGAGTTAAAAGAAGCCTCCAGCTTCTGTGGGCTAGGAGCAAGAGGCAGAGCTGAAGCCCAAGGTCGAGGGGCCTTCACCCAGCCCTTAGAGCTGGCACTTTGTACTCAGACTTCTAGGCTTCTAAACTGTAAGAGAATAAACTCCTGTTAGTTCAAGCTGTACATTGGGGTAGGTCTGTTTTAGCAGCACTAGAAAACCAAAACAATGTCTTAGGACAGATACCAGGGCTTGTCCTTGTCAAGATGATAACATGTGTAAAATGTTTCTTCACTAAGAATCTAAGCTTCCTCTTTTGTATTAACCAGATGAACCCAGATAACTCCTAGTAACACCTGCCCCATGCCCTGAGTCCTATGCCTTTAGGACTTAGTGAGCTTTTGGTGACATTCCTGGGGCAAGGTGAGTGGGGTGACTGACTGCACAGGTGTGAGGACAGATGCCAGGACACACGTGCTCTCATCTCCTGTCTCCTAAGATCCTCTCCAGGCATTATACTCCCAGTGCCCTCGTATGGACAGGGGATGGACTAGAGAGTGAATATGTCACAGAAAGACAAAGTCTTGGCTAGAGCAGAGCTGGGAGAAAATCAGTTGCTGTAGAGTTGATTGCAACTCATGGCAACCCCATGTGTGCCAGTAGAACTGGACTCCGCAGGGTTTCTAATGGCTGATTTTTGGGAAGTAGATTACCAGTCCTTTCTTCTGTGGGATCTCTGGGTGGACTTGAACCTCCAATCTTTCTGTTAGCAGCCGAGCATCAACCATTTGGACCACCCAAGGACTCAGAGCTGGGGGAAAGGGGAGAAAACCAAGCTTTTCATGAAATGAGCCAACAACAGTGTCCAAACCATCATACACAGATACACATACACTCATACACACGCATGCATGTGCACATGCTCAAAAAACACACTGCAAATTGCTACCAGGCAGAACCCGAAATAGCCTTTTGCATGACAGTAGGGAGAAGCTGCAAAAAGTGGCTGTAAGAAAGAGGGACTTCTTGTCCCCCTTCCCCACCCATGTCAGGGAGTACAGCCACTTGCACGGAAAGGAAATTAAACAAAATGTTGATAAGGAACAAATTGGAGATGGTAAAATAAAACACAACTGTTTGGGCTATAATCAGCAGCAAAGGAGGGCTCAGGGGGAGTAGTGGGGAGAGAAAAAGGGGGAACAAAGAGCAGAGGGAGAGAGAGAGAGAGAGAGAATGCAGATGTTGGGCACAGGAGAGACTGAGGCTCTGCTGTGCCCTAAATGTGTCAAGGACAAGGGAGTAGGGGGAAGAGAAGGAGCACCCCTTCCCTCCTCTTTGCAGAGTCGCAGTGCTGCTGGGACCTGCTTTCTTTTCCACTTGGTCCTCCCTTCTTCACTCTCATGTTCCTCTCTATTGATTGTGCTTGCCTTGCAAAACCTCGATCACATCTAAGAATCCCTGGCCCCATCCCTGGCCCCCAGGGAGCCTTTGGCTTTGCTCCCCTCTCTCCAGCAGGAATGTGGTTCCAGCAGCCCCATCTGGCTGAGGAAGGGACCCTGGGTCTCAGTACAAACTATAGGCCCCTTCCTGTGCCAAGGCCCAAAGGGTGGGAGGGCACAACTCCACCCACGTGAGCACTGCAGCTCTTGCCCCACCCAACACCCACATTTCCACGTTTCCTTCACTGCTCTTTACCCAAGAGACTCAGAGCATCCCTTCCTCTGGGGAGGCTTTTCCTCCCCTACCTGGGCTCTAGCCATCGCCACCTTCTCCTCCCTCCCCTCTCTATATGCTGCCCTAGGCATCAATCCAGCCAGACACCCACTCTGTAGAACACACCCATGGCCTCCCCCAGCTGTAAGGTCAAGGTCAAATCCCTCTGTGATCTGGCCCACCCACCTCTCATCTCCATGCTCCCTGGCATGGACTTGCCAGTTAGGAGAGGCAAAGCTCGTGTGCTTTCCTCAAGAAGGTTCTCACATTTCCATCTCACCTCGTACCACAGAGGTCCTGATGTCCCAGGGAGAAGGTCCTTCTCCAGGGGCTCCAGCTCTTTCTTCCAAAACACTCATGCAATGACTTCTGACTCTGCAAGAGTCCCAAGGAGACCCCTTTATTTTTCTGATTTCCAAAATGAGAAAACATGGTTGAAAGCACACCAGCCTGGGAGTCAAGGACTGGGGTCCTAGAACAGGTGCTGTCACTAACCAGCTGTGTGGTCTTGAGCAAGTCCCCTGCCCTTTCTGTGAAATGAGGGGACCAGAGCTCTTGGTCCCTCCCACCCCAACATTTATGATTCCAAGAGCAGCAGAGCCCTAAGCAATCTAGCTTAGCAAGATCTAATATTGGTATTTGCTGACCTGCTGCATTTCCTGGGGAAAACCAATTAGCCCTTCTCTATATTTCTTCTCCCATCTTTAGTTTTGGCACTGGGGGATAGTAAATGTTGAGACACTCAGCTTCAAACACCTCTTTCTAAAAATACAAAGTGACGTTTTCTTGACAAAGTCAATGGGGTCGAGGCAGCCAGGCTTAGTGGTGATCTCCACTGAGTGGACAAAAGCAAAGCTTTCAGATGCATGCACACCCCCTACATCATGCACTAGCAGATCTGCCATTGTGTGCCACGCAGCCCACGATAAGGGACCCTCCTGCCACCAACTCCATGCTCTGTCTTGGCCACCTCTGGGGAACTTCTGGGTGTTGCCCAGACCTTGGGTGCCCTTGCAAATGTCCGCTGACAAGCACATGTGCTGGAGTCTGAGAAAGCTTGATGCTCTGATATGCTTCCTCAAAGATGTCAGGCTTCAGAAGGAGGTGGGATTGGAGGCTTAGGGTTTCCTGCAGAGAGCAAAGGGACAAGGCAGAAACATTGAGGCTAAGAAGTCAGATGGTGGGAAACAAGAGGGAGAGATTCATGGGGGAAAGAGGGCCTGGTAGCAGTGATAAGAGGAGGGACAAAACCAGACACACACAGGCTTGTAAAGCCAAGGAAAAATAATTTTGTGAGCTAGCATGAGTTGAGGGTGAACATACACTTTGACCTTCTGGCCAACATCTCCTGGGGTAGTGGGGGGACAGGGCCTAGGTTGTTCTAAGGAAGGTCCTTCCCTCTGATGGAGAAAGCCCACAACATGGGTGAACTGTCTGGAACATAATAACAATGCTTAAAAACAGCCAGGAGGAGCTAGTCCTTTGCCACATGGTTTTATTCTTACCCAGGGCTCCCAGCATTGTACCTGCAATGCCCAGTGGACAGAGCAAGCCCCTGCAGGAATCGACAAGATCTGTGTGGTCCAGAAGCCAAGCTATAAAGTCAGTGGAGCTGTTCTTTGTCTCCACCTCTCTTTCCAGGGTTGTGCCTGCCATCTATTCCTGCATTGGTGATACCACCTCGACTTTGCTCTCACCACACTCTCTCTCCACCACCCATCTGTCAATTTGTTGGGCTGTGGTGGCTTACGTGCTGCTGGGATGCTGGAAGTTATGTCACTGGTATTTCAAATACCAGAAGGGTCACCCATCACAGGTTTCAGCAAAGCTTCCAGACTGGCAGACTAGGAAGTAAGACCTGGTGATCTGCTTCCAAAAATCAGTCGACGAAAACCCTGTGGGTCACAACAGAATATTTTCTGACTCTCTTGCTTTGGACACATCATCAGGGGGATCAACTACGGTGGTAAACATCATGTTTGATGAAGTACAGGGCCGATGAGGGGGAGGGAGACTCTTTGTGGGATGGCCTGGCACACTAGCCACAATAAAAAAGAACTGGAAATACAAATAATATTTACAAAATGGAATTTTATCTGTGATTGCAACATGATGCTCAGCAGAATTCCTGGAACTTTGATATCACTTTTCAGATCCAGAGATGAGAAAAGAGCATACTGGGAGGGGGATTTGCTTGGCCATGGGCTAGTAAGTCAATTTCATGTACCCACACCCCAGCTATCCATAGTCCATGAGGACAGAACTCCAGTTCTGTTTACAGTACCAAGCTCCTATTTATCCCAACCTGTTCCAGATTTTTAAAAACTACTCCCCACATCATTTGTCCTTTTTGGACTTGTCTGGTTTTCTGGACTTGAGGTGTGTATTGGTCTCTTGTTTTACATACAGATCTTGCTAAAACGCTTTACCTCAAAGACATTTTCTTCCAGGTTTTTTTTTTTTTTTAACTCCAAACTACCTTGGGTATGTCACACTTTGAGTAATTCCTACTTTAGGTAATTTGAATGGCAATATTGGTCTGTGGCCAGGGTGGGATGGAGCCGGTTTTCAGAAGCTCACAAAAGCTGATTTTACACCACTTCTCCCAACTTTGTGTTCAGTGACATCATCCAGTAGCTTGAACTTAGCATTGTAGGAATATTTACACTGTAGAAATTGGAAAACACTACAAATCATGGTGGTTTTTTTTCTTTTTTTCTTTCTGGAGAGCCAGTTGTTAAACATTTACTAGCATGTCACTAGGAGCTCTGGTAGCATAATGCCTAAGGCACTTAACTCCTAACCAGAAGGCTGGTGGTTCAAACTCACCAGCCACTCTTCGGAAGGAAGATGGGGCAATCTACTTCCGTAGTGATACTGCCTCGAAAACCCAAGGAGGGGTTGCTATGAGTCAGGTCTGACTCAATGACACATAACAACAACAACAACGACAGCATGCCACTGGCTACCTCACACTTGACTTGACCCTTCCCTGGGAGGTGGGGGATGAGGCATTAAAAAAGAGAACTAATTTTGATATATCTACTTGAGTTAATTATATTTGAAGATTTATAATTTCTATTATCATTTTACCTTATTTTGTCTAAACAAATAGTCCACCAAAATATTCAGAAATGTTTGGAGAATCCTTAACTGCTTGTCCCAATCAGACCATATAGTCACTGTTGTTGGTGACATCAGCACCACGGACAGCAACAGCAAATCCATAAAATGACCAAAACCATCTTCACTGCCGTCCAGTTGATTCCAACTCATACTGACTCCTGATTGTGTTTCCAAGGCTCTAAATCTTTATGGAAGCAGACTGTGTCAGCTTTCTTCTGCAGAATGGCTGGTGAGTTTGAACCTCTGACCTTTTGGTTAGCAGCCAAATGCCTTAACCACTACACCACCAGAACTTCTGACCAAAACTAGAAGAACCAAAAATACCCCAAAGTTACGGGTGTGGACTTGGGAGTACATTGAAAATTAGGAGACATTGAAGAATACAAGATGAAGTAAGATGGAAATATTTACTAACATCCAGGGCGTTTGCTAGGTGAAAGGAGCCCTGAAGTTTCAGTGGTTAAAGGCTTGGGTGCTAACCATAGGGTTGGCAGTTCAAACACACCAAAAGCTCCATGGGAGGAAGATGGGGCAGTCTGCTTCCATAAAGATTTACAGTCTTGGAAACCCTATGGGGCAGTTCTACTCTGTTCTATAGGGTCACTAAGAGTTGGATTTGAGTTAATGGTAACATTTTTAAAACATTTTCTTTCTCTACTTGCTACATGTACTCAGGATTCAAGAGTCAGGGTAAAAGCAGAGACAGGAAACAATAAGTGTGAGTGAAAGTGAGACCATAACCTTAAACAACAATTCAGAAATGCAGTGAGTGAAAAATGAGGTGAAAAGTTCTTTTTTTTTTTTTTTTTGGTAAAATGGATGCCCAAAATAAATAAAAGGACAGGAAAAGGCTGATTCAAGAAAACTGAGAGGACAAGTAGGAAATAGTAAAGAGGACAGGGGACCAACACAGAGACCCATATCCTGGGCAGAGTGTGGGGTGGTGAACAGAGGAGTGGGTGGGTCTTTCCTTGCCTCTGCCACACTAACTCACTGGGTGACCTTGGTCAGATCACTTGACCTTTCCACACCCTGGTTTCTCATCTGGGAGATGAGGACATTGAACTTTATGATCTCTGAAGTTCCCACAAGCTCTATACCTCTGGAAATTTTGTCCAGTCCAGGACAGTTCTCACATGCCCTAAGAAGAACCGGAGTGAAAGCTGACAGGTGGAATCCTTTGACAGGGGCAGAAATGAAAACGAGGCCCATTGAAATGTGCATTCACATTGTTTGAGACAATAAATGAAGTCAGGAGGAATTAAAATAACAAAACACAACACCAACATCCCAAAGTGTCTAAGACTCCTAACCCACGACTACCAATGACTGACTCTTCACCAATTAAACTGAATTAAAGCTGAGACACACTGTGATTTTGCTGTCTATTCCTTATTGCCTTGTCATCATGCAGGAACTCACTCTACCTTTATATTTGGGGACTGATCACCATTTAAGTGCCAATTTTTGAATCAAAGGTTTATCTAGGTGCACGGAGGAAGAACACTCTGAAGCACAACCCCTCCTCCCCTCACACATACACACACACTGGTGAGAAACTGAGGAAATATATCTAAAGAGAAAGACCCTCAGTGCTGAAAATAGAGAATAATAAACCATGAGTCAAGAAAGCTAGAGATTATTTATCAGATTTAATGAAAAAATGACCCCGAATTTCAGAAAACTTCACCTAAGCTTATATAATTGATGTTTATCAGAAGCATTAAGGTAAGAAAAGAATGGTGTGGCGCTCAGCCCTTTCTTTGAGAGGTTTGTCACACTACCTGTGAGTGATGGATTGGAATCAAATATCACATTTGGTGATGTTTGGTGTAAGGGCAGGTGATTTGTTATGAGAAGATCATGCCTTGATGTATCACCTAGAGGCTGTTCTGAAACATGAGCAGACAGTTAAAGAGCTTCTGCGAAGAAGCCAAGGACACCATTTACAGCACAGAAATCTGCAGGACCCATTGTTTCAGTCCCTGATGAAGGCAGTCCAGTTGTGTAGCAAACAGACAGATAAGTGTCTGGAGAATATAATCACAGGGCCCTTGTTGTGGAGCACCGCCTTATAGAAATACAATCTTTTCAAAACATACAGTGTTCGCCACAGTTTGCATAATTCAAAGTTGATTACCCTGTTGTTGATGTTGTTGTTATGTGCCACCAAGTCGGACCTGACTCATAGCGACCCCTCCTTGGGTTTCCGAGGTAGTATCACTATGGAAGTAGATTGCCCAATCTTCCTTCTGAGGAATGGCTGTTGGGTTTGAACAGCCAGTCTTCTGGTTAGCAGTCAAGTGCCTTAGGCACTACACTACCAGAGCTCCTGACTACCTGAGTGTGCTGAAATTCAGAATGCAACATGGAAATCAATGTCATTGCCCTGTCTCCGGTCTTGAAGAAACTGGACCCATTGATCTCCATTTGCTCTCTTTCAAAAGATCAAAAGATGTCAGTTCAGGATTGTGAGATTGCGTTGGAGCCAATTTTTATTATATGACCACTCATAAGAAATGTTCCTGTCTCAAAGAGTTATTTCTTTGCTTGCACATGACCTACCTTTAAACCACCATTACAAATTTAAATACTTAGAGCTTGAAGGAACCTAGGGTGAGCATCTTCCCCTGCTGATGGTAAGGTAGTGACATAAGTAGGTGAGTGTCATTTGATAGAACTGAGTTTACCTGATGTAGATGCAAGATCTTTCACGTGGTAAGAAATAATTGTTAACAAATAACCGATGCCAGTGGTCATGCTGTCCCATAGAATCATTTGTACAAACTTTCAACCAAGACTTGGCCTTGCTCTTCACCCTCACTGTGCTGGGCACAGCACATGAGGTGGTCACAAGAGAAGAGGATGGTACCTGCTCTCCGAGAGCTTACAGCTGCTTGGAGGGACTGACAAGTAACCAGGTAATTCAAATACAAGACAGTGGGACCCTTTGTTGCCTCAGAGATTATAGCATTACCTGTTCTAACTCTACCATATGGTTCCTAGACACATTTAGACTTTGAGGAAACTTTGGGATAGTGGAACAGCCATTGAAAAAAATGGTGAAGTGTGCAAAAGAGTATTCTGGAATAACCAGAAAGTTGAATAGAAAATTTTGCTAAGGTCTTCTCTCATTTCTAGAATTTTTCTAATTTTCACTTTCAACTCATGGAGGTACAAACCCCAAAGCTGTTAGTGAAATATACTCAAGGGCTCTGGACAAAAGCCCTTTTCAGAAGATTCCCCCGATTAACCCAGTCCATCCACAAACACGAAATTAGCATTTCTCCATGGTTTAGAGTAAACCGGTGCCTGGGCAGTGTGAAAAGTTGATGCATCCTGCTGCTAACAAAAATGTTGGAGAGCTAAGCCCACTGCAGAGATGCCTCAGAAGAAATGCTTGATGATCATCTTCTGAAAAATCAGCCTTTGAAAACTCCATGGAGTACAGTTTGGCTCTGACACTCACGGGGTGCCATGAGTCAGAATCCATGGGGTGGCAACTGGTCTATGGGAAGTGAAGGATTGCTACTTTTGTTTGTTTTTTTCTCTCCCTTTTGCTAATTCTCCACTATTTTTTCCACCTCCACCCAGTCTCCTCCACCAGCTCACAAGAGCAGAGAACACATATCCTAATTTTCCTGCCACAAAGCAGAAGACTTTGTCCCCAGGAGACACTTGATTAATGCAGGGATACTGTCCTTTCGTCTTCAATACCTGCACAGTTGAGCATGCAAGGTCACTATAGGATCAGCCAGCTATTGTTCCTCTAACTTTCCCTTTTTCCTCATTGTCTCAGTTTCCCTGCGCAGACCAGCATTTCCTCCACTTTCAATACTTCCATTGAATCTTTTGGATTTAGCTGACTTATTAACCAAGCACTGAAGTGCAGGTGCCAGCAAGACATTTAAAGAACCCAATGAAACTTCGTAGAAGTTCATCATTTGTTTGCCATGGTTACAAAGGCAAACTGACAATAAAGAGTGTGTCACAGGAAGTAATAAATTGTCTGTGACCATGAGATGTGGCTTTCACAATGGGTTCTATCTAAAACAGGGTGGGAGGATGGAAAGTAACAAGACATTATTGAAGCCATAGACTAAACCACTTTGTCTAGTGACACTCATGCTATGGTTTCAATTGGCACAGGGGTTTTTGGTGACTCAGATGATGAAGAAAGAGCCATGATTCAAAAGCTGCTATCATGAAAAGACTCAATCTTTTATTAATTGCATATTCGTCATCTGCTTAAATAGGATGCAAACAACCTTGTCAGGTACTGAACAGCTGGGCTGTGAGTCAAGCTGTCATATTCCAGACAATTGAGTTGATTTGTGTTTGTGTCCTCATTTTGTTTCTAAGTTATGTGGAAAAGAAGAGATGTTTGCTTATTTTCCCCTTCTGTAAGGAACCACCATATTCCAGTTGACGGTTACCCACTGGGGGCCTGGGTGAAATGTGGCTGTGTGCTTTAATGGGGGGCTGGGCATGGACTTTTCTGATCAGATAGCCAAGTAAGATGATTTACATTATGGTCTTGAATGACTCCAGCAACCTGTGGCATGCTGCTAAATGTTTAACAGCCAGCTCTCTGGGGCAGGGAGGAATAGAAGCCCTGATAATGTTTCCTAATTTCTGTGGAGTAAATACTCCCATCATGGGCAATTTCAACATGTCGTCACTGAATGTGGAGTTGGGAAGAGATGCGCGCCATCACCTCTCCCTTGCTAGGACCAGTGTCTCCAGCACTCTTCTGCCAGCAATCCCAATACTTTCCACAGCTGGGTTTCCTTGTATGGAGTGGGCAGAAATGCCAGCCCAATCCCCAGGTCACTCTGAGCACAGATCACTACCTGTGTACAATTCTGTTGGGTGACTTTAGAGACAACTATGATTTACATTCCTAGACAGCAAGCCTAGACCTGAGTAGTCCCTTTGAGTAGGGTGGACCAGATACCTTATTGGCTTAACAAAGACACTTCTGAGAGTAAAATGAGGTATAATTGATAATTATACTAGGACAACTAGGGCTGTGCTGGTAAAATCAGGACAATATGGTCAAGCTGCTTGAGGCAAAGTGGGAACATGTACCCACTACTAGAATTCCCTACCAAGACTCATTGGTATGCTCCATTCCAAAGCTTGGTTCTCTGCCCATGTGGTAGGGTCATGCTAAACTCCTTGCTTGACCTGTGGCAGTAGTTAGCCTATGAGAGTGTCTCAGTTTCCCAAGGTGGCCATAATAATATACCACTTGCATATTATTTTAAAAGGACCTCTGGTGTAGTGGGTAAGGCATTTGGTTGCTAACCAGAAGGTCAGTGGTTCAAAGCCACCAGCTGCTCCACAGCAAGAAGATGAGGCAATCTACTTCCATAATGATTTACAGCTTTAGAAACCCAGCAGGAGTCACTATAAATCAGAATTGACTCAATGGCAATGTGTATATTGTTTTAAACAACACAAATTTATTTGCTCACAGTGCAGGAAACTAGAAGTCCAAAGTCAGGGTTTTGGCTCTTGGGGAAGATCCTTTCTTGTCTCTGTCAGTTTAGGTAGACCTGGGCACTTCTTGGCAGCCCTTGGCTTCTGGATGGGTCTTCACGTGGTGTCTTCCCCTCTGTGTGACCATTTCCCTATGTCTGTCCTTCTCTTTTATAAGCTGCCACTCAGAAGAGATTAGGTTTAGGACCTGCCTGACTTTGGTATGACTTTGTTAACATAACTGATAACATCAGAAGAGAAAAACCCTGTTTCTCCAAACAAGGTCACATTCACAGATACAGGGGGTAGAATATCAATGTATTGTTTTGAGGTACACAACTCAAGCCATAACACAGGGGCAAGGTCTGCACAGCTCATTAAGCTATGTGTGTTTTCTGGCTTTTAGCTTCCCTGGATACATAACATACCTCTTGTCCAAATAATGGTGAGAGCAGCTAGGTGCATCTCTTGTTGGTCTAAATCCAAACTCCCTGTCCTTTTCTTCAATATAGATAAGTAATGATACATAGAGATGTATATAAACACACATAATATTAACATATGCACATATACATGCATGTCTTTATGTATAAGGAGCTCTGGCAGCACTTGACTGCTAACTGGAAGGTCAGTGGTTCAAACCCACCAGCTGCTCCATGGAAGGAAGATGGGGCAATCTACTTCCATAAAGGTTTACAGCCTCAGAAACCCAATGGGGGTTGCTATGAGTCAGAAACGATTAGATGGCAGTACATTTGGTTTGGTTTTATATTTATATATAAGTATGTGTGCATATGCAATCTATTTGTTGTTGTTATATGCTGTCAAGTCGGCCCCGACTCATTTCCGAGGCAGTATCACTACGTAAGTAGGATCGCCCAACCTTCCTTCCAAGGAGTGGCTGGTGGGTTTGAACCATCAGCCTTCTGGTTAGTAGTCAAATGCCTTAGGCACTATGCTACCAGAGCTCCATGCAATCTATAGGAACCAAAAATAATCTACCCACTAGCCCTCTGCACTGCTCTAAATGTACCTCTGCTCCTTGCTCATGAATGTGCAGACGTAACTATGGATTGAATTGTAATCAGTGTGTGCGAACTCTCGCATGTTCTGTTTCTTCCCATTAAATATTATTTCACACACTCATTTCCATGTATTGACATAATCCACGTTTATCATTTTTTATGGCAACCTAGTACTCCATCATATTGACATGCTATAGTTTTATATCCTATTTGCCAAAGACAAAATTCCCTGCTTCCTACAAACTGGTTGTCACAACTGCAGGTTGATAGGGAGAGCTCTGGCCAGCCAGTGCCATGAGAAGAGCAAAGAGCACGGGTGGGCAAAGAGTCGGAGCTGATCAGTAACCGGTGCTTTCTGTTTTGGAAGCAAATCTCTAAGTGGACACCGTGCTGTGTACAGATGTGAGGGACTGAGCCACGGCTAGAACTTTCACAAAATCCAGTGGTGACACCCACTTGTGCTTTTATAACATCCAGCCCTCTAAGGTCCTAGACACTGAAAGAGGCCACATGTCAATAAGCACATTTAACAAAGAGACAACCAACATTAATGTAGGCATTGTGGCGACTTGTGTAAAATGCCTAAGGAGGATACAGGTATTTTAATTATGCAACATGGTGGTAAAGTCTACCAAACCTTCCATGGTTTCTGAGGGACATCCAGCTGCCTAGGTGGTTCGTCCAAGGCCAGAGGAGTTCGTGTCCTCTTCATTCAGGTCTAGGCCTAGATTGGGCTATTGCTTTGGATGAATATTACTTTGGCTCCTGAGATCATCCATCAACAGTATAAAGGAGGAAGGCTAATTGAAGCGTAACTTTCAGCCTTAAATGGAAGGATGAGTTCATTCAAGTTGGCTCTCTTCTGGTTGAGGTTAAACTTTCATCTTTTGTATAGAGGACTTGCTTGTTGAAACAAAGGGTCTAGAGGGGAGGTTGGACCTGTGCCACAGTACTCACTGTGTGCCACTCACTGTTGTGTATTTTACCCATATTAACTAGTGTAAACCTCATAGGAATTGTATGAGATATGTACTGTTGTGTCCCTATTTTCAGTGAGGAAACTAAGACAAATAGAGGCTAAATAAGTTGCCAAAGTCACGAAGTTAGCATGGGGCAGATTTGGAATTTGAACCCAGGTAGGTGGGCTCCAGGGTCTATGCCTTAAACTACCACATTCTTCTAACTCATCCAGACTTGGGCCTGGCTGCCTCTACCCTTGGCTGCTCCAGGCCAGAACAGAGCATCTTCAGGCACAGAAGAAGAACCACTGACAGGATGGGCTGGCAGCATCCATCGGAGTGCAGACTTGTGGGCTGAACAATAGAAAATGGCTAAAATGATTAACCCCAATTTTGCCTCCAATTTCCTTCTTAAATAGATTTTTCCCCTGCTGATGAAATCTGTCTCAATTTGGGGGAGGGGGGTAGATTGAGGGCCATGAAGAGGTTTAGAATCAGAAGATCTCACATGTCTGTAAGGAAAAATGTAAGGAGCGATTATATTCTCCAAATATAATGGGGAACTCATAGCCCTTATAACAGTTTATCTGTCCATCCATTCATCATTTCATCCATCCATCTATTCATCCATCCATCCATCCATCCAACCATCTATCTATCCATCCATCCAACCATCCATTCATCTGTCCATCCATCCATCCATTTATCCATCCACTCAATCTATCCATTTATGCATCTATTTACCTATTTGTCTATCCATTTACCTATGAATCTATTCATCCATCCCTCATCCATACATCCTTCTATCTGTTTATTCATCTCTATGTCTGTCTGTCCATCTATCTATCTATCTATCCATTCATCCATCAATTTTGCAGAACGTTGGTACTATCAGTGTTGAGGCCACTGATCAGGATGCCAGCTGCCTGGTGTGTCATCCCCGCAGCTGTGTTTATGGCCATCATAAAATGTCTGTGGATTGTCCAACGGTGATTTTCCAGTCTTTTTCTACTGTCTGAAGGATCAGAAAAAAAAAAAATCTATCAGCTGGAGAAATTAAGCCATTTTTCTTCAGGGGAAAGAAATGGAGTTGCAGGCTTTCCACATTAAAATGCTACAGTGGATTCTAGATGAATGAAAAATTGGTCTGCATAGTAATGAGACGAGAGAGAGATTCGGAAGGGTTGTAACTGGCTCCAGGCTGAGGCCCCTGGGAGAGACACTACATCAAGTCTCTGGGACACAGGCAAGCTCGGTTCTTGAGACTTCCACCGTAGGGAGTCAGGTCCCAGGACATCCTTCTGCTTATTCTTCTGACATTTTTTCTCCAAAAGGCTAGTTGTCCAAGTGCTCTCACTGGAGAGGTGCAGTTGCAGGGCCCAACTGCCATTATCGTCCTTTGTTCCCTTTGGTGCTGTGGCCCAGATGTCAGACAAAAGCTCCAATGTCCCTCACAATTTACACAGGACAATATCAGAGAGGAGTCCAGCCTTAGGAGGGGCTGTGTCCTGGCAGAGAAGGAGGACATTAACCCAAATATGATCCAGATGTAATGTTATAACTGGCCAGAATCCTAACCATGGTCTATCCTTTGGACTTAGCAAATAGGAGCGGCTGCTCTGCTGACGGTAAGCAGGTTAGTGGGAAACCACAAAGCAAGAGACTTTACTTGCAGATGTCAGTCCAGACCTTCCCTTGCTACGGATTCACTTCCTGTGGGGTTCAGACGCCTGGCCTTCTTGATTTATCCTAGAGTCCTAGCACAAAAAGATCTTTCCTGGGTCTTGGGGAAAGAGGCTACTTTATCTCATCACTATTTCCTCGGGATGTCTTCTGCCAGTTTCACTTCTAATGAGGGGTCCCTTCATGGCAGGGGAAGAGTGAGGGCTCTGACAATGTGAATACAAATGATGCCTGTCAGGTGGTATGGTAAGTCAATTGTTCTGAGGGTCCATCATCATCCTCAGATGGGCAGGGTGTTGTATGTTCTTCCGAGAAGCTGTATCCACATAACAGGTGCTCAATAAATGGTAGCTGGTGTTATTGTTATTGTTTTGTCTGCCTGGCAGAAGTGGTGGAGCCCAAAACTTTTACCAAATATGCCTGATCTACAATGTTTATGGTCAGTTGCCATCAAGTCAGTTCCCACTCATGGCAGTCCTGTGATGCGTCAGAGCAGAACTGGGCTGGATCCAAAGGGTTTTCAGCGGCTGATTTTTCAGAAGTAGATCACCAGGCCTTTTTTCCATGGCTCCCTTGGGTGGATCCAAACCTCCAACCTTCTGGTTAGCAGTTGAGCACTTAATCTTTTGTGCTACATAATGACTCCAGAATGATGGTACTGAAGTCAGCATTGACCCAGCCCTTTGGCTTCTAATTACTCTATAGCCTGAACATGAACGTTGCGTAAAGGGGCAAAGGGCACATGGGCTGGCCACTGAGAGTGTGACCTGGCTCTGCTCATCCTTGATACTATCCAAGCTTAGGATTTGAGTCTGGGCCCAGAGTGGGGAGGTCACACAGCTGCTGGTTGCATCAGCCCTGCAGAGCCCTGCAGCGCAGTTTCTCTGGCTGTTGGGGCTAGACCGCACAGAGGCCACTGTCTCTCAGACAGGAGAGCTCTGGGAGAGTCTCCAGACTCCAAGTCCAGGACAGAACTTCTTAGTCAGGGCCCTCACTCCCTCTGGCTCTCTTGTGGAGGCTTCATCTCATCCCACGGCCCCCAGAGGCACTAGCTCTGTGTGTTTGCACTCCTTTCGCCAACCCTCAGTATGAGGGGCCAAATGAGGCAGCACAGGCCAGCCAGGAGCTTCCCACTTCAGGTTTTCCAGCTTGCCGAGGAGACAAGCCCCAGGCCCAGATTTCTGCTGAGGCAGGTGAGCCTCTGGGACCTGACCTCTGCCCCTTGTCCCTCAGCAGGGCCAGTTGTCAAGGAGATGACAGGATTGAATTCCATGATAAAGGAACCAATCTTGTCTCTCTAATTTTATCTTCACTCTCTCTTCCTCCATCTTCCCTTCCTCCCTCCCTTCCTTCTTCTTCTTCTTCTTCTTCTTCTTTTTTAATTGCATGTAGCTGTGGTGTAGAATGGTGGTTGTTTTGTAAATTGTGATCAAGTCATTATTTTATTAAAGCTGGCCTTTTTGCTAGCTTTGGAGAAAATTGTTCTGTAGCTTTTATTTTGTATACAATATACTTAGCACCACTTTACATAATGATTGGCTTTCAAAGCTCCCTGGTAAACTCACCTGCAATCATCATAAGAACCCAGGAAGAATTTCTTTTTTTTTTTTTTTTTAAATCTCCAATTGCCTGATGCAAAAAATAGGAATTAAAAGGAAAGGCCTACAACTAACCAGTTCAGAAGTGGCCAGAACTCATGGAATAGGATGTGTTATTGTCCCTGGGCTCTCTGAGGCTCTGGCTCCTATTATGAATTGCATTGTATCCTCTAAAAAGATATGTTGACTTCTCAACCCCTGCACCTGTGAACATGACTGTGTTGGGAAACACGGCTGTTCTTTTGTTACCAGTTCAGTTCACAAAATCATACCAGAGTAGCATAGGCCCTAATCCTAATCCCTCCTGAGTGGCCTCTTGAAAAAGAAAAGGACAGACATGGAAACAGAGCAACACAAAGGGGGAAGACGGCCTGTGAGGATCCATCTACAAACCAAGGAACATCAAGAAACATCTAGGGCTGCAGAAACTGAAAGGACAAGGAGAGATCCTCACCTAGAGCCAACAGAGAGTATGACCTTCTAACTGCCTGAATTCAGACTTCAGACTTCAGACTTCTGCATAACTGTGAGACAATAAGGGTTTGTTCTTTACAGTTGCCCACTATGTGCGATTTTATACGGCAGCCCCAGCAAACAAAGAAAACACCTCTGAGACAAGGGTAAAGGCAGCCAGTCAGCTGCAAACAGCTGGGCTCTGAAAGTATTCTCCACCAGTGCGCTGCTCAGACTCAGCTTGTGGGATGAGGCATCACCTGTACAGATTTAGTCCAGAACAGATCTGGAAACTTTCAACACCCACTTGCTCCTATTCACTTTCAGCTGTTGAAAATATGTGACAATTCCAAAGTTCCACTCATCACAGGATCTTAGAAGGTAACTTGGAAACTTGCAAGTATATAAAATAAAATAATGGTCAAACTTGATTGGGCAAACTACTGTCTTCCTTTTGGAGGGTGATGATTGGGTCAAGTCTAAATAAACAAGTTCCTTTCTACTCACCTAGTACCTCCAAAGGGTGTTTGAGTGTGAACTCCACCCTATACAATACCTTTCCACTACATAATCCACACCTATTTCTTGTTTGTTATGATTCCATTTTTAATAAAAGACACTGATCTGGAAAGAGCCCAGCTGTAGACTAAGACAGAGTGGAAAGAATGACCTGGTGACCTTCTTCCAAAACCCAGCCAGTATAAAATCTGTGGAGTACTGTAACTTTGGACACATCCTCAGGAAAGGCCAATTGCTGGAAGGAGGTACCATGTTTGCTGAAGTGCCTCCACTTCACTCAGTGACATGGATTGACACAGTGGCTCCAACAATGGACTAAAACATGCCAACTATCATGGGGCTAGCATGGGACTGGATAGCATTTCATTCTGTCCTATATGAGCTTATCATGAGTCGGAGCCAACTTGATAGCAACAAGAACAACATGAGGACTGAGGTAGGCCCAATGCCAAGGATGCCAGCCCCAGCTAAAGCCATGTTATTCTTCTTGCTTATCGCTACCCAAGTTCTCTTGTTGGAATTTCCATCTCTGGCCTCAGCTTGGGCCCAGAGGGGCTCATATCACCCACACATGTATTGCAGCCAAATTTCCCCTCCT
>NW_006921616.1:12537880-12538918 GCF_000298275.1 Orycteropus afer afer | reverse complement strand
CAGCATTCTTCACCAGCACCACAACTCAAAAGCATCAATTCTTCTTCAGTCTACCATATTCATTGTCCAGCTCTCAAGTGCACATGAGGTGATTGAAAATATCATGACTTGTGTCAGGCACACCTTAGTCCTCAAGGAGACATCTTTGCTTCTCAGCACTTGAAAGAGGTCCTTTGTAGCTGACTTGCCCAGTGCTATACGTCATCTGATGTCCTGACTTCTGCTTCCATTGGTATCTATTATAGAACCAAGCAATGTGAAGTCTTTAACAGCTTCAATCTTTTCTCCATTTATTTTGATGCTGCTTGTAAGTCCAGTTGTGAGGATTTTTGTTTTCTTTATATTGAGATGTAATCCATACTGCAGACTGTATTTTTCAGTCTTCATCAGTAAGTGCCTCAAGTCATACTCACTTTCAGCAAGCAAAGTTGTGTCATCAGCATATCATAGGTTGTTAATGATTCTTCCTCCAATCTTGAATCCATATTCTTCATATAGACCAGCTTCTCAGATTATTTGCTCAGCATATAGATTGAATAAGTATGGGGAAAGGATACAACTCTGACACACTCCTTTCTTGATTTTAAACCATGCTGTGTCCCCTTGTTTGGTTCAAACAACACCCTCCTGGTCTATGTACAGGTTCCTTATGAGTACAATTAACTGTTCTGGAATTCCCATTCTTCTCAATGTTGTCTACAATATGTTAGGATCCACACAAACAAATGCTTTTGCATAGTCAATAAAACACAGGTAAACAACTTTCTGGTATTCTTTGCTTTCATTCAAGATTCACCTGACATCACCGATGGTATCCCTCATTCTATGTCCTTTTCTGGATCCAGCTTGAATTTCTGTCAATTCCTCTGTTTATATACTGCTGTAACCATTTTTTAATTATCTTCAGCAAAATTTACTTGCATGTGATATTAATGATATTGTTCAATAATTTCCATATTCTGTGGGATCACCTTTCTTTGGAATGGGTACAAATCTGGATCTCTTCCAGTCAGTTGGCCAGGTAGCTGTCTTCCAAAT
>NW_006921616.1:12507374-12514460 GCF_000298275.1 Orycteropus afer afer | reverse complement strand
CTTCTCTCTGGCTTCCTGGCTTTTAATCCCCTTTCTCCTGCTCTTCCCGCCTGCTACTTTGGGCGTCCCTGAGTTGTCTCTCCTCACCTGTAATCCTGGGGTTGAAGAAATGCTGTAAGAGATATTAAAATATTTAAATCATAATTAGAATAAGAAAGTATTTTGAAGAAAAGTCTTTACATTTAAAAGAATGGGGAAAAAATGCATCCCATATTACATAGTTACTCTGTGCCTGGGGAAAGGAAGAAAAGAGACAAAGAAATAGGAACACAGTGTGCAGAAACAGTAAGATCCAAGGTGGATTACACCCCAATGATTCTCTCATACTACCTGAGTGTGTCTCCTTTCATTGCTAAAAGAGGACCAATCCTTGGAATGGTCTTGTTTTTGCCCCAAAATAATAGATACAAATACCTTCTCCAACTGGACTTTTCTAAAAGGTGGTGGGAGTGGTCATACAGACAAGGCAGGGCATAGCTCTGAGCTGAGTGGGACCATGGGAACTACAAAGAGGAACCAGGAATGATGGTGATGGTCTAGGTAATGAAATGAGATAATGTAGAAAAGCATGAGCAGCATTAGGAAGGCAGTGGGGGAATAGGGAGCTGTGGCTCCCATTAGTGGACCTTGGGAAGGTGCCGTGGTAGAGTGTTTAAGGTGGACTGGGAAAGCCAGGTGCACTGAGAATGTGTGGATGGAGCAAAGCAGACAGGGGAATGAGGCCATGCAGAGGGAATAGGGCTTATTAATGAAATTATCCCACTAAAAGTTGACACAGTAAAACTTAGTTGGTGGATTATCCATAACTTTTCTTCTCATCTTCCCTACCATGGTAGAAAGAGCTTCTACTTCAATGTTAGTCATTCTTCATGTAACCTTAGGGTGTCATGAAGTGCCTTTGCACCTCAGTTTCCATATCTGCTAAAAAGGGGTAGGAATACTTGACTTGCATATCTCACCATGTTGTTCTGAGATGGAATGACAGACTGCAGTCATCCATTCATCCATCCACCATTTACCCAAACAATCATATATTGAGTCCCTTGGGCCTCCATCAAGAGCAGAAGAGGAAGAGGTCCAATCAGACCAAGAGTTATCATAGCTCTATCAGGAGAGAGGACTGGAGAATAATGACTAGAGATATTTGAGCCCTGGCTTTGGAAATGCTCTCTTGGCCTCTAAACAGCTGATAATTGTATCTTTCTCTCTTTTCATCAACTGTTAAAAGGACAAAATCTAATGCTGACGTAGGGGTATCTCTTATGGGAAAGTCAACGTGGATTAGAGTGTACACACTGAAGCTGGCATCTGAGTCTGAATGTCCAGGCAGCTCCAGCTTGCCCTTCCCCTGCCCTGTAAGATGCCCTTCTCCTTCGTAAACACCCCCCCTCAGCTTCAAGATGAGGGTGCTGGACCTTTCATTTCCCTGGGCACAATGGAAGGGCATGTGGGGTGGGCAGTTCTGGCCCTGGTGCTGTGCCCTCCCTGGTAGGATATGCCCGGTGCCCATAAGAATCAGCTCAACTTTGAGGAGGATCTGGAATAATGCCTCTCTGCTTCCCTTCTCCTGCTTGACACTGGTCGGACGACAGTTTGGTCTGTGTGGTTCTCACTTGTCACCTGGGTTCTTGGGCAGGACAGTTGCTAGGAGCCCTACAGGAAGATTAGGAAGAGGTGAAAAGGTAAGGTCTAGGGCTGTGTTTACTCTCCCACGGCTGCCTATGTGACCAACAGGATGAATGAGGAGGCAACAGATAAGGTTAATCAGCACAACAAACTCATTGCCTCATAGGGACACTGCTTCCAACTTCATTAAATGCTAAAAATGTCTTTCGATAAAGGGAAAAAACATGTTGTTGTTGTTGTTGTTTTCTTTTCACTGTCAAATTCCTTCAGAAAACCAGGCTTTTCCAGTAGATGGTCCGACATTCTCTGTAAACACAATTAGTCTGGGGTCCCAGCCACCCGGTAGTAAAGATGCCTAAAATGAAGAAGGGAGATTAAATGATTACATTAGTCAAGCAAGTAGGAGTATGATAAAGTTTTATGAGCTCTGCTTCCAAGAACGGGGCTCTGCAAAAGCTGTGTTTTATTATCCTTGTTCTAAGGCTCAGGAAAATGCAGCCTGCCTTATTCAACTGAGCAGTCTGTGACCATATTTGTCTATCCAGGACTCATCCTTTTATTATCATTATTATTATTTTTCAAGAAAATTCAGGCCAAGAATCATATTGGTGTTATTACCGTTCAGAAAGCCAGCTGTCACAGAGTTGATTCCAGCTCACACAGACTCCTGTGTGTCACAGCAGAACCATGCTCTGGAGGGTTTTCGATGCCTAATCTTTCAGAAGTAGGCTGCCAGACCTTTCTTCCAAGGCACCTCTGGGTGGACTCAGATGCCAGCCTTTCAGTTAGCAGCCAAGTGTACCCACCGTTTGTACGACCAAGGGAGATCTCTTTTCTGTGTGTTCCTATCATAGCAGTAGGGTCTTTCTCTTAAATCAACTTTTTGAGGTGTAATCTACATACAATAAAAAAATGCAGATCTTAATTGTATATTTTGATGGGGTTTGAAAAATGTCTACATCCAGGCAGCCACCACCTCAATCAAGAATAAGAACATCACCCCGGAAAATTCTCTCATGTGCCTTTGCAGTCAGTCACCTCCCTGCTCCATACACACCACTGATCATCTGATTTGACATTAAGGTTTCAGTCAAGAGAAATCAGAATAACATTGAATGGGTGCTTGGTAGGAGCTCTGGTGGCATAGTGCCTAAGGCATTTGACTGCTAACCAGAAGGCTGGTGGGTTCAAACCTGCCAGCCATTCCTCAGAAGGAAGGTTGGGCAATCTACTTCCATAGTGATACCACCTCGGAAACACAAGGAGGGGTTGCTATGAGTCCAATCCTACTCAATGGCAGTGCACTGCATTGTGTTGCATTAGGTGCTTGGCGGAAGCTCTGGTGGCATAGTGCCTAAGGCACTTGACTGCTAACCAGGAGGTTGGCAGTTCAAACCCACTAGCCACTCCTCAGAAGGAAGATTGGGCAATATACTTCCATAGTGATACTGCCTTGGAAACCCAAGGAGGGGTCACGGCACACAATAACAACAACAACAACAGGTGCTTGGCAGCATTCTGGTGTCCTGGAGGAGCATAAGGGGAGTGTGGGACTCTGTCACCTTCCAGTCTGTTTAGGAGACACACATGGAAATGTTGAGTTTCAGCGCCTCTCGTATGCCAGTTCAGGCCAGTGAGCACCTGCAGGAGGCAATTTAACAAATCCAGAGGTTGCTGTCGGGAAGGTGTTGTGGGTCTGAGGTGGTCTGTGCAAGATGGCAGATGTGGGTGATCTGGAGTAAAATGGGAGATATGAGAGGGGGCTGGCAGCCCAACAGAGGCCAGGGTGCTCAGGGGCTGAACATCAACAAGCACGGCCCTGTCGTGAACCAGGGAGAAATCCCTGCCTGAAGGGGCTGCAGGATCCCTGCTGAGCAGCCGCAGAGGGAGAAAGAAGTCTGGGATGGAAGGATCAGGCCGTTTCCATAATTATTGCATAATATAGCATATGTTGCATTAGCATACATTATTTACTAAATAAATGCAGGTTTTAAAAAATATATATCTGACTACGATCCTGCTGCCCTTTTGCTTTTGAAAATGGCCTTGGTGCCTCTCAGCCCTTGGCCTGCTCTCCTGGGTTTCGGGGAGCCCAGAGCGTGAGCATTTGCCAAGCCTCTAATGACAGGGGCCCATTATAGCGCATGGCTGGATTCCTGGAACCAGTGGCTAGATCAAGAAGTGAAGCCGAAGAATCAGCCTGATGCACTCTCTGCCAAGGAGGGACACGCATCCCCAGCGGTGGTGGCGACTCCCCAGAGAGACAGACAGATGGGAGGATGAGTCTAGGTCATTAAGGCAGCACTACCCGTCAACCAGCCTGAGCATCCCCTCCCCCCTTCTAGCAGTTCAAGAATCCCCATGGCCGTTAGGCCCCCGGTGTCGGTGTCGATACTGAGGGCACTACAAATACAATAAGGATGAATGATGGGAGGCAGGTGAAATCAGGAACACAACTGAGGACCTGGGAAGAGATGGGAGTCAGACACTGTCCCTGCCCTTAGAAAGGGGGATGGAGGAGGAGCGAGGCCATAAGGACCCTGATGACACAATGGTTAAACACTCAGCTGCTTACCAAAAGGCTGGCAGTTCAAACCCACACAGCAGCTCTGCAGGAGAAAGATTCGGTGATCTGTGTCCATAAAGATGGCAGCCTAGGAAGCCTTAGGGGGCAATTCTCCTTTGTCACATGGGGTTGCCATGAGTTGGAATCGACTCGACAGTACCAAACAACAATACCACACGACCAGTCTTAAGTGATGAGGGCCCTGGCTGCAGGGGGCAGCATTGGAGGGGCCTGTCAAATAGAACAAAGAAGGTTCTTGGATCAAGGAACGTCTAGGCTGGGACCTGGGTGACAGAGAGGAGGTATCCACTGGGGAGGGAAGGATCAGTGTGGAGTATTGTGTAGTTAAGGTTGTGTGTCAACTTGGCTAGGCCTGGTTTTGAGTGGCTGGGCAGCTGGATGTAGTGTTCCCCATGATGAGACTGGCAATCAACTCCATGGTGGAATCTACCGGAGAAGCTGAGTAGCTGCTTTAGGGATGTGGTCTGCTTCCAGTATATAAGAAGCACCCTTGAGAAAGGTCTCTGCAGCTTTTTGGCACACTTGGACCTTGCTTTGCAAGTGGGTAGAGACCAAGTCTTCATTTCAATGGCCTGCCATGCTGTCTGCCAGCCTTGGAACTGTTAATGAACTGGAATCAGTAGTCGTGTTGTTTGATAATCTTGAGACTGTGCCTTTTTACTTGTCGACCTTGGGTTTGCCAACTTCAGCAGCCAGAAGCTGTCTGAGCTAAGAGAAGCCTCCAGCTTCGGTGGGCCAGGAGCAAGAGGCAGAGCTGAAACCCAAGGTTGAGGGGCTTTCACCTAGCCCCTAGAGCTTGGCATTTTGGACTTGGACTTCTAGCTTCCTAAACTGTAAGACAAGAAACTCCTGTTTGTTAAAGCCATCCCATTTGTGGCGTGTCTGTTACAGCAGCCTTAGGTAACCAGAACAAATATGGAAGGAGGAAAGGACTTCCCTGCAGAGGCACAGCCTGTCCATGGCCCTGTGGCCAGGGGGGACCTTCAGGAACATGAGTGTGTCGGACTGGAACACTGAGGAAGATGTTGAGAAAGCTCCTTAGGGAGGGCACCAAATGCCATGCTAAGGAAACTGCTCTGAGGGCAGGAATGGCCAGTGGGTACAGACACCCAGCCTGGTTCTCTGGGAATTGTATTCCCAGAACATCACTGTGTTCTGGCAACTTCCTCCCCACATCCTCACTTCAGATAGCAAAGCTCTAAATCTGGCTACTGACCTTGCCTACACATTTACCATGCAGTGATCGATTTCCACAGGTCTCTTGGATCAAGTTAATTGTCAACAGTAATGTGAGCTTCCAGTGCAAGACCGGGAATGGGGTTATCAGCACACCTTGTTACCTGCGACTTGTCCTTCGGGCTGATAGACACAGAGGACACAGTCCTGAGGACTGTGGCTCCAGCCCTCCAGGGCGGTTGGGCTCACCTGCCCCAGCAGAGGCGCGATGACTGATTGCCTGTCGTCAGTAATCAGCTTGACGTGGAGTCAGCAAACTTCCAAAGTTAGATTAGGGGATGAGGTCATTGGCTGAGGACTTTGGATGTTAGTTCATTAATGTCCAAACCACAGGGTAGCTTTCTGAATGGAAACAAGCCAAACTATTTGTCCTTAAAAATCCTTTCCAGAAATACCTGTTGGGGACAGGTGGGCTCAGAGTGAAAGATGGAGGCACTGATTAAACAGCAAGTGGGTGAAATTTATTTATTTATTTATCCTCATTAAAAGGCACAGGAAGAAAAGTATCTTGGGATGCCGCAAAGACAGTACTTGCTTTGCAAGTGGATAAAACCAGAAGATTTCAATGCAGAGTTTGGCCAGAAGGTTTCGTTTCTCCAGAAGGTCACACAAGAATGAACAATGGACTTTCTCCGGGCCAATTCCTGGACAGTGGGTGCTATTTTATCACTCAGAGAAAGGCAGGGACTATTCTCAACCATTGTGTGGGCTGTCAACTGGGAGGGTAAATCTGAGTCCGCATTTAAATGCTAGGACTTTCTCTCCTGGGCAGATCTACGGTCTACTGCAATGATTTACTGCTGAAGCCCAGGGTCCTGGACACTCCGTGGGTCGGAGACAGGGATTTCCAATTATTATTACTTAAAAAAAAAAATTGTGTTGTTTTATTTTTCAGAATTTCCAGAAACAAGAGTTTCTCCAGGGCAAATGAAAAAAATTGAAAAGTTTAATACTCTGAAAAGGGAACTACGACAAACAAGCCTATACTCAGAGAAGGGGCTTCTGGGCCTGGAGCAAATACGAATGCTACCCACCTCAGCAGGCTGGTCTGCAGTGTTTGTGGCACTACAGGAGTGGACGTGTGTCCCCACATCTCAGACCTGCGTCGCCCAGTGCTGGGGGTGAAACCAGGAGGCTTCCCTACCCCGCTAGCTGGCCCAGTCCAGAACCAGAGGCAGTCACTTGCAATCTTCCACCCTGCTGGCTAGGGGAAGGCTGGGCTGTCAGGAAGAGTTCTGGTTGAAGTTGCCCTCAAACTTCACTGTCTCACAGATAACAACAAGGACAGTGGTCTGGCTTGGTGTGGCTTCACGGTGACCAGACTGCAACTCCCTAGAAGGCAACATTTGAAAAAAAAATTCAAGGATTCTTGTCCTGAAAAGGCATTTCCGTTCCTAAGCAAGGGTGGTCATGCTCGCCAACAGCCGGACGGCCGAGACAGCAGACACCTCTGCTTATCCGTGGTGGTGCAGTAGATGTTGACCAACTCCTCTGCAGCTCGGTCTGCCTGATCCACGCAGGTCTTGACGTCTCTGGTTCTGCTGGAGGAGATGTCTGCCAGAGCGTTTCCTCCACCTCAGGGAGCCAGGAGCTGGGGTGGGGGGCGGGGCAGTGCAGGATGAGCTGCCCTTCTTTCC
>NW_006921616.1:12486140-12504844 GCF_000298275.1 Orycteropus afer afer | reverse complement strand
TGTGTGTGTGTGTGTGTGTGTGTAGTAGATGGGAGAATGCATGGTCTATGTGATTACATCTGTGGATGTGTGTAGTGGGGGAATGAGTATGATCTGAGTTATGCTGTGTGTATGTGTGTGTGTGTGTGTGTGTGTGTGTGTTGGATGTATGGGGCTAGTTTGAATCAGCAGGGCGCTTGGCTTGGCTGACAGGCAGTTGTCCACCAAAAGACATATCTGAGTTATCTAGTACTGCTATAACAGAAATACCACAGATGGATGATTTTAACAAACAGAAATTAATTTTCTCAGTGTTTAGGAGGCTAGAAGTCTGAATTCAGGGTGCCAGCTCTAGGGGAAGGCTTTTTCACTCTGTTAGCTCTGGAGCAAGTTCCCTGTGTCTTGTGAGTTTGTACTCCCGGGCAATCTTCATGTGGCTTGGCATCTCCTTTCTATCATCTCTGCTTCTCTGCTCACTTGTTTAATCTCTTTTATATCTCAAAAGAGATTGACTCAAGATACACCTACACTGATTCTTCCTCTTTAACATAACAAAGACAACCCATTCTCAACTGGGATTATAACCACAGAGATGGAGGTCAGGATTTACAGTGACTATTTTGGGGGGACATAATTCAATTCATAACAGGGCACTTCCAGTTGTAATTGAGAAATGGGAGTGTGCTATCTCTCCCAGAGCGGGCAGCACTGGATGATAGTAATTAATTGTTCATTGATCCCTGCAGGTCAGCAGGAGGTCAGAGAAGTTACTCCAGTGACCTCCCCCTGTGCCTGGCATCTGGTAGTGGTGGTTTGAGACCTCAGTGGAAACTGTCTTGAGTCCTAATCCCTGACAAAAGGTGATGGGATAATTGTGATAACCTTAATGTCTGTTATTACAAATAATACACAAGTGAGCCATGCAGGAAACTGTGCCAGCACACTATTGAGGACTCAGACAGGAAGAAGTGTTATTTGACAATGCTCATTTTCTGACAGGGAATACTGCAACATGACTGGTATATTGTTACTATCTAAACTTAATTAATGTCCATCTTGGTGTGAGGCTGTGCCTGGAGGTGAACAGAGGTCTCTTCTCTGATCCATATGTTGTTGTTGTTATGTGTCATCCAGTCAGACCCGACTCATAGAGACCCCTCCTTGGGTTTCTGAGGCAGTATCACTACGGAAGTAGATTGCCCAACCTTCCTTCTGAGGAGTGGCTGGCTGGTGGTTTGAACTGCCAGCCTTCTGGTTAGCACTCAAGTGCTTTAGGCACTACACTGCCAGAGCTCCTCTGATCCACATAGGTGCTGTCTATCTAAGACAGAGAACTCTTACACACTGTGAAAGGCATACACACAGCAATGAGTAACACAAGCCCAGCTCAGGTTCCAGCTTTTCTCCCATCCCTTCTCCCATCTGCCATGTTCTCCCAGCCTCCAGCCTCCTTCAACATGATGGGAGGACTCTCTTTCATCTATGAAGTGTCTTCATTCAACAATATTGATGGAGCCTCTCCTACATGCCAGGTAAGGAACACAATCCCCTGTCCCAATGGAGCTTATATTGTCACGTTGTTGTTAGGTGCCATTGAGTCGTCTCTGACTCATAGTGACCCAGTGTACAACAGAGTGAGCTTATATATATGTCCTTAATTATCTTTCCTCTCTAACCCCCCCCCTTCAACTACATCGTAAACTTTTTGAAGGCAAGAACAGTGTTGGGAATCTTCAACAACAGTCATAGCAAACGTTTGTTGAGTGTTGGGTAGTGCAAATGGTTAATACGCTTGGCTACTATCAGTCCACTCAGAGGCACCTCAGAAGAAGGACCTGGCAATCTACTAAAAAATCAGCCATTGGAAACCCTGTGAAGCACTGTTCTACTCTGCCATGTATGGGGTTGCCATGAGTTAGAGTCAACTCAACAGCAACTGGTTGATATATTGTGCTAGATACACATTAAGCTCCATAATGCTTAGCACAGGGCCACTCCCGTATTAGTTTGTCAATAAATAATGATTGATTTTAAAACATAATGAAAGCTCATGGTGGTGTTGATCATGGGGGTCCTAAGGGTAGGTGGGGTTGCTGTACTGCAATGTTGCTATATTTAGTTTTTCCTCTGAAATTCAGGGCTTTCTCCCTTCCAAGATGTCTGCACTTCTATGTTAGAGGTTGTGGGGTGAGATTATTGGTGGAGTCTGAGGTTGTTAATTTTGTTGATGAAATCTACTCTCTATGAGTTATGCCAGGGCTCATAGAATAGTCTGGCATCTGTATTTCAGAGATGAATCATTTTAACTCCAAGGAGAGTTCAAATCTTTGACCTCCTTTTCTTTTGAAATGCTAAGTTTTCTCTCTATGCCCCTGCACTTCTCCACTGGTGGAAGCTAGATGCAGTTTATTATTGCAGCTCTCAGTTGCAATACAGCCTCCTGTTGTAACAATCTGCCATCTGAGCAATGGCCCATCCTGCAGTCACTGACAGTCACCAAATCCACAGGACAGTTTTTGGAACACTGACATTTGACCTCATGGTCTTCTTGAAACTTTCTCTTTTGCAGGCTCTGATCCCTGCTCTTGTGGTTTTCCCTAGCTCTTCGGCTGTTGTTCTTAGCCCCCTTCGTGGAGTTTCTGAATGTTCCTCCATTACTGCTCTGTCTCATCTAAGCTTACCTTTGCAATCAGCACCTATGTTCTCCATCTTCAGCTAGATCTCAATCTCCCACCTGGCCCCTATTTCTTTGGACTTGTTAGGCAGACATTTCTACCTGAATGACGCATTAACACCTCAAACTCACATTATCCACCTCTCCCTATATCCCCAACCCAGTCTGTTCTCCAACTGAGTGTCTGGCATGTCCATCTACACAGCTCCAAGTCAGAACCTGGCAGTCATCCTTGACCCTTCCCTTCCCCTTCACCCCAACCCCTAGTCTGTCCCAAACCCTGAGATGAGTTATCTCCTAAGTACTGTTGGTATCACTATCTTCTTCTGCAGGCCACCACCGTAGTTCAGGCCCTTGCCATCTCCTTCTCACATCACTGAAATGATTGCTTAAATCATCTCCTAGCCATCCTTCTTCCCATTTCCAATTCATTCTCTACCCCACCATTAGAGATCACCTGAAAAATATAGATTATGTCCCTAACCTCATTACATTACACCAGCATTTTCCTACACTTCTAGAACAAGGTCAAACTCTTGGCATGGTTCGTGAGGTTCATGATAATTGGGCCACTTCACCTGCTGCAAACACCATTGCTCCCATGTAACAGCTTTGTCCCATGACTATTGCTGTCCCTGTACACACCATGCTCCCTCCATGTGCCATGAAGGGACTGTCCTCCACTATCTAGCAAAATCTTTTAAGATTCAGCTTCTAGGGAGCCTGTCCATCATCCGCTCTCCCATCTCTGCAACCAGGCAGAGTAACAGTCTCCTTGCTCTGTGCTCCTATAAATCCCAGAAAGGCATGCCAACACTTATAATGATAATAATAATAATAATAATAATAATAATAATGTTGTTGTTGTTGTTGTTAGTTTCCATCGAGCTGGCTGTAACTCATGGTGACCTTGTGTATAATGGAACAAAACGATGTTCAGTGCTGTGCTGTCATCATAATGGCATATTTGAGTCCATTGGTGTGGCTATTGTGTCAGTCTATCTCATTGAGGATCTCCCTCATTTTTGCTGACCCTCTTTGGTCTTCCCTGACGACATCTCCAAAGTAGGCGACCCAAAATCTCATCATCCTTGCTTCTAAGGAGCACTCTGGTTGTATTTCTTCTATCATCAATTTGTTTGTTCTTCTGGTGGTCCACAGTATATTCAATATTCTTCCCCCCCCCATCACAACTGGAATGTGTTAATCCTTTCTTCCTTTCTCATTGTCCAGCTTTCTCATACATATGAGGTGATTGAAAACATGACTTGCGTCAGGTGCATCTTAGTCATAAAAGTGACATCTTTGCATTTTAAAACTTTAAGGAGGTTTTTGGCAGAGGTCCCTTTGTGGTGCAAATGGTTTGCACTTGACTACTACCCTGCTAACTAGAAGGCTGGCAGTTCAAAATCCCCAGCCGCCCCTCAGAAGGAAGGTTGGGCAATCTATTTCCGTAGTGATACCGCCTCGGAAACCCAAGGAGGGGTCATTATGAGTCAGGTCGACTCCACGGCACATAACAACAACAACGACAACTACCTGAAAGATTGGTGGTTTGAATCTACCCAGTGGTGCCACAGAGAAAAGGCCTGGTTATATGTAAAGATTATAGTCAAGAAAACTCAAAGGAGCAGCTCTACTCTGTAATACATGGGGTTGCCATCAGTTGTAATTGACTCCATGGTAACAGGGTTGGATTTGGGTTTTTGTAGTAGGTTTGCCCAGTGCAAATTTGACTCCTGCTTCCATGGCCATTGATTGTTGATCCAACTAGAATGAAATTGTTGGCAGCTTCCATGTCTTCATTTCTCATGCTATTGTTTTCAGTTCAGTTGGAAGAATTTTTGTTTTCTTCAGGCAATGTACTAAGTGCTTTACTTTAATGATCATAGTTAATCTTTGCAATCTAATGAAGTAAGCCTAACTTGATTCCCATGTTACAAATGTAGAAACCAAAACTCAGACATTGGCCCAAATGGCTTTTAACCCTTCCTTCCCACTGCCTCGCCCCAGGTACTGTCTTTGTTTAGAGATCTCTTGTCCCACTTAAATGTAGTTTCTTTTAGGGTAAGGAGTTGATGTTTTCATTTTTGGTCTTTAGCTTCTGTCCTAGTTATCTAGTGCTGCTTTAAGAGGAATTTATTTTCTCATAGTTTAGGGGCTGGAAGTCAAATTCAGGGTGCTGACTCCAGGTAAGGCTTTGTCTCTCTGTTGACTCTGTGGGATGATCCTTGTCTTTTCTCAGCTTCTGTCCCCCAGTTCCTTGGCTTTTGCTGTGTGACGTCACATCTGTCTCCCCCCATCTACACTTCTTGATTTCTATACCTAATCTGCACTTTTTAAATCTCAAAAATAATTGGGTTTAAGACACTCCCTACACTGATAAGACCTCATTAACTTAACAAAGAAATTACATTCCCCAATGGGTTTATATCCACAGGTGTAGGATTTAGTGTTCCAACACATATTTTAGGGGACCGGATTTAATCCCTAACAACCTCAGTGCCTGGTACATTACAGGAGCTCAGAAATTTGTAGGCAGAAACTACTACCTCTGGTCATGTCTTTTCTGAAATGTATTATATCTCTCCGATGGTGGCTTTCATCATTTAAAATGTGAAAAACATAATTCCGCACTTGACATCTTCATGTCCATACAAGATAGAACTTCCTTCTCCCCAGTATTTATCTATAATACTTACCATGTGAAATGATTGTCCAGACTTTGAGAGCCTTGAAGGCAGAGGGCTTGGCAGAAGTCACATCCTCCCTGAGTTTCCCTTCCTTCCCCAGTTATCAGGCTCCTTTTAAAATTAGCTTCAGAATACCAACAACCCAGCTCTTTAATGTTTAATGTTCCAACCATTTTAATTGTTTCTTTCAAAGTACAGAAGAGCAGCTGGGCCACATCGGCACTAATCAGTTGCCAACTTTCCTTTTTACAAAAACAGCTAAGCTCTTTCTGAGACTTAAAATCACTCCATCTGAGACCCCATCTTGGCACCTATCTTTGCGCTAACATAAAAGGAGCCTAATTTCTACTTTCCAGAAGAGGGTTGCAGAAGAGATTTTTGGTTTTGGTTTTGCTCTCTCTTTTTTAAAAAACTGAGACTTAATAAAAATTTTAAATTTTCACTGTCATTTCCTTCTATCAATGCCCTTCCTCTCCTCTACTCAAATCGTCTGGGATGGGGCTGTCAGATAAGATGGAGGACACCCAGAATATACGAATTTCAAATAAACAACAAATACCCTTTAAGTGTATTGCAATATTTGGCAGATATATATATATTAAAAAATTATTTGTTGCTTATTCAAAATTTGTATTTATTTGGTGTTCTGTAATTTTATTTGCTAACTCTGGCAACCCTAGCCTGTTTCTACAAACGAGCTTGATAAGTGGAAAACACTAACTTGCATGAGTGGACAACATTCTGAAAATAAATAAACAAATGAAACGAATACTGTGTCTTGAGGTCGCTCATCACATGCACACATACACAGATACCCATCCACTCACACGTCCCTGATAAATAATTCCTTTCCTGCAATCCAGAAGATAAATGATTGTAATTCCTGGGGCCCTTTATCAAAGAACTATAAGCGTTTATTGAAAACGTGGATTTTGGGGAGGGGGAGCTAGAATCCAAAGAGGAAGGTGGGACTGTCACTAACCGCAGGGTCACATCCAATTTTGGTGAAGCAAGAAAGAAAATGATTTATTTCAGTTGTGGCCTCATGATGAGTAAAGGCAGTTTCAGGGAATGGAGCAGGAGGAGCCAGTAAGAAAGACAGAGCGGGAAAAGAGCCACCTAGAGAGAGAAAATGAGAGAGAAAGAGAATGGGAAAGACGGGGGGGGGGGGGGGGGGGGGGAGAGAGACACACACGCAGAGACAGAGAGAGAGAGAGGCACAGAGGACGTCCTTCCCTCCCTCCTCCCTTCCCCACTCGGATCTCCAGGCTGGTTGGGGGGTTGGGTGGGTCTGGGGTCTGGGCCGAGTCCAGACCTGTCGCAGGCACGCCCCCTGGGACACCCTTTGGCCCTGGATCTGAAATTGATTCTTTCTGGTTTCAGGGCAGCGGCAGCAGGCAAGAGCTCCTGCTGTCACTTCCCAGACTTCTATAGACTCTGACAGCAATGCGCTGCCTGTCTTTTGTCTTTTGTATTCTGCTTGTGTTCAGCCTCTAATCCACGTGGGGAAAACATGAAGGGGCCTGACAGGGAGGGCTGAGCTATGGCTGTGTGCCAGCAGGGAAATCCTGAGGACACTCAGGGTCCCCTTCCCCACCCCCCAGGCTTTCCAGACTTACAAACAAGCTCTGGGGTCTGCAGAGGAAAAGTTTTCTGGGCCCACCACCTGGGAGTCACTGCAGGTGTGTAAGGGATGGTGGGGAGGAAGACACAGCTCATGGAGGGCAGGGGTGCTGCCTACAAAGGGGTGCCTTGAAAGAAGGTGAAGAAGCAGATAAGTCAAGAGTGTTGCTGGGTGGTGCAAACAGTTAATGCCCTCAGCTGCTAACCAAAAGGTTAGAGGTTTGAGTCCCCCAAGAGGTGCCTCGGAACAAGGCCCAAAGATGTACTTTGAGAACATCAGCCATTCAAAATCCTATGGAGCAGAGTTTTGTATACCCTGAGTCAGAATGACTGGATGACAGCTGATTAAGGCAGGGCCGAGAGAGGGAACAGAGGTGGAGAGCTGGGAATGAGTCAGGGCAGCTGGGGCAGGGAGCAGGTGTCTGGAGACTCTTCACACTCTAGTGGGAATGGTCACTGAGGCAGGAAAATGGGAAGCATCTGTGGCTGAGGGCTTCTCAAACTTAAGTGAGCATGGACATCACCTGGGGGGCTTGTTAAAACAAACCACTGGCCCCACCCCAGAGTTCTGAGTCAATCAGTCCAGGATAGGAGCCTTGGTACAGAGGTTAAAGTACTTGGCTGCCCACCCAAATGTCAGTGGTTCAAACTCACCAGCTGCTCCTTGGGAGAAAAATGAGGCAGCCTGCATCCAGAAAGATTTACAGCCTTGGAAACTCTATAGGGCAGTAGTGCTACTCAGTCCTCTAGGGTTGCTGTGAGCTGGAATGGTTTGGGCAGTTTAGGTACTGGGTGGGGCCGAAGAATTTGCATATCTAACAGATGCCCAATGATGCTGATGCTGCTGGTTCTAGGACCCCCCCCCCCCCACTGGTGTATCTGGCACTGCTCCAGAGGACTAGAACCACCTCCTGCACTAACCCATTCTGTTCTACTTGCTGGCTGTTTTTCAGACTCTTATTACATATCGCTGCTATCAAGTCGATTCTTTACAGAAACAGACTGCCCTATGTGGAGTGGCTGGAGTTTGAACCACCTACCATCTGGTTACCAGCCAAATGCCTTAACCACTACACCACCAGAGCTCCTTATACACCTATTACATGTAATTGGTGATACTGGTTATTGCACATTTGGTTTTGTTTGCCAGTAGAGGGAAAGAGAATTTTACCTAGTTTCATTTCTCCATCTCCCTAATCTTTGGAATTTTCACTGTGATTCTCATACCCTCTCCCTCCCCCATTCACTCCTCTCTCAGATAATGACAATGATTCCAGGGATTTGAATTATTCGACTTTCTTCTTTCTTTGCCTTTTCTTTTCTTTGGTCCTCCACTGAAGGAACTATTGAAGAACCGTGTGCTTAATGAAACCTAAGGGTCCAACAGGCTCTTCCTGTTCCCTACCGTTGGAGTGACTCAAAGACACTGAACTCCAGATAGAAAGAACAAGAAAGGGATTGTATTGGGAATGAAGAGTTCAGCCCACCTTCAGCTATGGATGGTCACAGATATAATGGTCAGGCTTCTTGACTGAGCAAAAGAAAAGTCATTCAGTGGGGATCTTCTCTGATAGATGGAACAGGGAGTGTGGGCTAGCACTAACCTGTGGGAAGAGATTGTGTTATTGACTGATGAGTACACAATCAATTGGTGCCTTCTCACTGGTGTCTCAATTGCATATTTTTGCTGTTTAATCTAAATTTTTTTTTTTTTTTTTTTTTTTTTTTTTTTTTTTTTTTTTTATTTTTTTTTTTTTTTTTGGTATTTTAATTGTGGTCCTAGAAACCATCAAGGAGTCCCTGGGTTGGCTGCTAATCAAAAGGTTAGAAGTTAGGGTTCACCCAGAAGCCCCTTTGAAGAAAGACCCAGTGATTTACTTCTGGAAAACCAGCCACTGGAAACCCTGTGGCTACCGTTCTACCCTGACCCACCTGGGGTCACCATGGGTTGGATAACTCAATGGCATCTAGTTAAAACAGTCGTTATCAGTGTAGTACCTCAGACATTTGGTAAAGGTGCCCAAATGAGGAAGGAGATGCTGAATGGTCATGTTATTCTGTTTTGGACAACATGCTTGGTGGTGGTGGTGGGGGGTTGGTCTTCTCATTCCACAGCAAGACTTCCGGTCTGGAGTGTCACAGCATGGTCTGGAAGCACACAGTTGGGGCTGCAATGGGATAGGACTGATCTGGCCTAGGTAAGACGAGACCAAGAGCAGGGAAGCAGCATTATTGGAAGAGGAGGAGTGGAAAGAGCTCTGGGAGATGTCAGGAGGTCATGGGCTGAGATGGTCTAGGCTCCTTGGAAGGGGTTAGCAGCTAATGGAGTCTGAGCGTGAGGGCAGTTAACTCAGCACACTCTACTCTCATGCCACATTCACAGCCCTCCCCAGGACAACATGGAACAGTGGCTCTCTGCCTCTGAAGGGTTGCCAGTTCACCCCACACATACACACAAAGAACCCCTAAAAAGTCTGGTAGCATAGTGCCTAAGGCACTTGACTGCTAACCAGAAGGCTGGCTGTTCAAACCCACCAGCCATTCCTCAGAAGGAAGATGGGGCAATATACTTCCATAGTGATACTGCCTCAGAAACCCAGGGAGGGGTCACTATGAGTCAGGTCCGACTCAGCGGCACATAACAACAACAATACACAGTAGGTTGCAGCTCAGTTCTCCTTGCCCTCAACTTCCACCAAGTTTCCTTCCCTTGCCTCCCCTTCTTCCTTCTTCACCCTCAGTCTCACATGGCAGGCAGCCTCCTGCTGTCTAGTGGAGTTAGCAGCAGGGCTGCAAGTGAGTTCACAAGAGCCCTCTTTCCTATAGACGAAAATGGATCATGTATCTCAAGGTTTCTGGATCTTTCTGCTGTTGCTGTAGATGGAACATGGATTGCATGCTAATGGTGGGAAGCTATCATTCTCAAAGAGGGAAGAGTCCAGTTCTGGTATGAGGAACCCGGGGGCTCATCATGGCTGGCTACACAAGTCCATGTGTGACTCAGGCCACTCACATTGCCTCCCTGGGCCTTGGTTTCCTCAGCTCTCTGGAATGCTCTCCTGTGTGTCTGCACCTGGAAACTATCTCTAGAACTGTCTCTAGAACTGCCACTACTGAAATCCCTTCGGGGACCTGGAAGGGCATGCATTGATTTCTCAAGTTGGTTAATTGTATTCTGACACTGAAGAGATGAGATCATTGAAACTGAGGTTGGGTTTTAATGGCTGGGATCCTCCAGGAAACAGGAGGGAGGCCAGTGGGCAGGGGAAGCTCCTGGGACCAGGAAGTGCCTGAGGCAGAGTTGAAGGAGGAGGTGCTAACCAATCACATCCTGTGTAGAACAGTGGCTTCAGCACCATTACCTCCTCCATGTATCTCCCAGTAAGGACCCTGCAGGTAAGAGATGGAGACCACCCCACAAGATGCATTCATTCTGAAATTTTTCATGCTCTTAGTTTTCATTGGGAGCGCTGGTAGTGTAGTGCCTAAGGCACTTGACTGCTAATCAGAAGGCCGTCAGTTCAAACCCACCAGACACTCCTCTGAAGGAAGATGGGGCAATCTACTTCCATAGTGATACTGCCTTGGAAACTCAAGGAGGGGTCGCTATGAGTTGGGTGCAACTCAACGGCACATAACAACAACAGTTTTTATTAGTCAACATACTAAACTGACAACCTGAGCATCTGGTTAACTAACCACCCTGAGTGGACAAATAATTCCAGCCAAATTAAGATCCCCCACCACCACCATTTTTGGTTACACTGTGCAGCCTCGTTGTAGGTAAATATATGATGTCTGTCATTCTTTTTCAAAGATTGAAACAGGTCATGAACTCTGACCTTTGAACACTTCCTGGCCCACAAAGCTCAGGTCGGGAGGATAAATTTCTAGATGGGAAGCAGGAAGAAGATTCCCCCACAAGAAAATTGGAGGCCCTGTTTGGGCCACAGGCAACACCCTGGCTCTGCTCTTCTCAGGTCTCCCTGCTCCCCACCCTCAGCACAGGAAGGTGGCTGTGCAGGCCACAGCGCACAGGCCCTCTAACCGCCAGCCTTCTGGGCAGCCCTCACTTCCCTTGGCCTGTGCCTCTTGCCGCGAAGCTCATCTCCCCAAATCCCTGACACAGGCTAATTGCTTGTAACAGAGCTTGGCATAATGCGAAGAAAGAGGCAGAGGGAAATCAAAACAAGAGGAATTTGGCAGAAGCCCCCACTGAGGGTGCAGGCCCTAAGCTCCCAGGGCCAACAAGCTTCATTAACCGGTCTGGGTTTAGAAGGTCACCACCTTGTGCAGGCAGTCACTGTAGCTGGTGGCCCCCAGGTAGAGGCTGTCAAGAGTACACCTTGCAAAGGGCAGGGATGTGTCAGTGGGCCCCACAGCACTCCAGAATGCTCTGAGGCCTAGCTGGGGCTGCCCTCCACCAAATGCCAAACAATACATTTATTAAGCCGGTTCCTTCCAATCTGCTAGGCCTCTCACTGACAGGAGGCAGACTGCTCTGGACAACCAGCCTGGAGTCTGGAAGCCTGGGGTGCCCTCCTGGTCACCCACCTGCTGCACTGGTCTTTGTGCCAGGTGGGCTGGAAGCTGAGACATGACAGCAGGACCTTGAGTTTGGCCCCCAGAAACCCTATTTCTAGTACCTTCCTGATCTCTGTTTCCAGACACTTGTTTACACAGTCATCCAATAATCTCCTAGAGCTGATTCACACCGAAGTCTTAATCACAATGGGGTTTGGCTTCAGGAATATTTATGCTTTTAAGCAGAAAGGTCTAGCCTAGGGCACTGCCCAAGGCAAAGTGATGCTGACGCTGAGCCAGCCTGGCTGCAGGCACGCCCCATCCCCCATGACTGCTCGACCTGTCCACAGCTGCCCAATACCCCATCACCCAGTCCAGCTCAGCTGGATGGGCCATGTTAGTCCCCCAGCTAGGCCAGTGTGGGGTGGGGTTTCTGGTCCTCATGTCTGTCTTAGCCACCTAGTGCTTCTGTAACAAAAAAGTACCAAAAGTGGGTGGCTTTAAAGAACAGAAATTTATTTTCTCACAATTCTACCAAGTCCAAATCAGAGCCTAGGCTGTGTTGATTCTGTCTCTGGTACTCTGTCCTAGTTCCTGCTGGTAATCTTTGGTATTCCTTTGCTTGCATACAGCTACTCACATTGCATTTGTCTTCCGTGTGTATGTGTGTCTATTCTGCTCTTATAAGACACCACTCAGAAGGAATTAGGTTTAGGGCCCACAGGGAGCTCTGGTGACACAGTGCCTAAGACATTTGAGTGCTAACCAGAAGGCTGGCAGTTCAAACCCACCAGCCACTCTTCGGAAGGAAGACTGGGCAATCTACTTCTGTAGTGCTATAACCTTGGAAAGCCAAGGAAAGGTTTCTATGAGTTGGGATCGACTTGACAGCATTGAGGGTTTTTTTTTCCCCCCTGCTCTGTATGACCCCATAAAGACAACAAAAGAAAACCCTTATTTTCATAGAGGGTCATATCGACAGGTTTAGGAGTTAGGACTTCAACACATATTTTGGGAAGACACACTTTAATCTGTAACAGTGTCAAAATGTCAAAGTCAATCATTTATGATGTCAGCTTCTTGCCTTTCTCCCCTTGTGTGTTCAGAGTCAGCTCTGGCCAAACAGCT
The DNA here is from genome assembly GCF_000298275.1 of Orycteropus afer afer. Classification (NCBI taxonomy): domain Eukaryota; kingdom Metazoa; phylum Chordata; class Mammalia; order Tubulidentata; family Orycteropodidae; genus Orycteropus; species Orycteropus afer. The sequence continues at coordinate 12,492,223 of NW_006921616.1, read as the reverse complement.
AAACCCACAGAGCTAATATTCAGTGGTGCTGCATATGCAGTGGGGAGGTTAGAAGCCAGACTGCCTAGGATCCATTCCTGTCTCTGCCACCTTCAAGCTGTGTGACCTTGAGCAAGTCTCTTCACCTCTCTGTAACTCAATTTCCTCACCTGTAAAATGGCAAGTATGGTATCTACCTCACAGGGTTATTATGAGGATTACATGAGTTAATATATCAAAAAACTTGGAACAGTGCCTGGTACACAGACCATTTGACATGTTTATTAGTATCATACTTTGTCTATTTCCTGTTTGAAATCTCTATACTCCTGTTGTCTGGGGCTGCTCTCCTCTCCTTAAAGACCTACTCTTAGGAGAGGGTCTGATTGAACAGCATCATCCAGTAGGAATTTGTTGAGCACCTACTGTATGCCAGCTACTATATGTGGTGCTACTTGCTGGGCATACAAAATGAACAAGACTGCACAGTGGGAGCCAGCCATCTGCACTTCCCCATGCAAGGAGTTTCTAGAACCCTAGCAGTCAGCACATAAGGCGCTCTAGTGGTGTAGTGGTTAAGGTATCTGATTGCTAACCAAAAGGTCAGTGGTTCAAACTCACCAGCGTGCCATGGAAAAAAGATGAGGCAGACTGCTTCTGTAAAGATTTACAGCCTTGGAAACCCAATAGGGGTCACTATGAGTCAGAATCTCCTCAATGGCCATGAGGTTTTTTGTTTATGGAGTGAGCAGTCAGCACTCATATTTAAAGCTCTTATGGGCAGAGATTGTTGCCAAGGAAGGGGGAAAGGCTGTTACGGCCAATGCTAGGCCCTCCCAACCCAAATGTAGGTTTTTGTGTGTTATTTTGGTTGCTTTTTTTTTTTTTTTTTTAAAGATTGAAAGAGACATAAGAGACCTTATGATTAAATGCAATGTGTGGGCCTTATTTGGATCTTGATTTGAACAAACCAACTGTAAAACCACATTTTTGAGACAATTGGGAGAATTTTGAGGGAGCTCTGGTTGCGTAGTGCCTAAGGCATTTGACTTCTAACCAGAAGGCTGGCAGTTCAAACCCACCAGCCACTCCTCAGAAGGAAGATGGGGCAATCTACTTCCATAGTGATACCACCTAGGAAAACCAAGGAGGGGTCGTTATGAGTCAGGTCCAACTCGACGGCAGTGAGTTTGGTTTGGTTTTTTGGGGAGAATTTGGATCAGAGAAGGCTTGTTGGATGTGGCAATGGTACTATGCTTATGTCTGCAGAAGCATTCTTGACTGTTGCTGGTTGGCGCTGAGTGAGTCAACTCTGATTCATGGTGACCCCACGTTTTGCAGAGGAGAACTGCTCCATGGGATTTTCCCAGCTGTGACCTTTGGAAGCAGGTTGCCAGGCCCGTCTTCTGAGGCACCTTTGAGTGTGTTGACTTACCAGGCTTTCAGCTAGTAGACAAGCACTTAACCCTTTGTGCCACCAGGGCTCCTTTTCTTGATTAGCAATAGACAATGACTAGTGATATACAATGATTAGTGATACAATGTCTGGGGTCTGCTTTGAAATACTTCAGTGAGAGGAGGGAGAAAATAAGCCAGTCTTATCAAATGTGGGTAGTTGTTGAAGCTGACTGATCGCTACATGGGAATCATTACGCTATTCTCTCTATTTTTCAATCTGGTGCAGAATTGCCATAATACAAAGCTAAAATAAAGACACAGTGGAGACGATGATGCTTTGGCCCAGGTAGGACAGCTGACATGGCCTGTACCAGTACTCCTGTACCACTGGCCCCTTCTGGACCACCTCACCTATGCAGAGAGGGACTGAGAGTTCAGATTTTTGAAGGAGAGCTTCCAGTAAAACCTGGGAACCAGGAAAATCCATTCCTCAGACACGTTAATCAGCTTGGGCTGAGGCCTTGGCTCTGCTGGCTGATCTGGTTACTGGGAAGGCCTTCTGGGCCAAGGAATTGTTTTTCCCTACCTCTGGTACATTTGAGGAAAAGGCTTCTGATGCCTTAAATGTCTGTGTCCCGTAGATCCTTTGCAGTGCCACTCCCAGAAAAGCCTACTTCTGAACAGCCATATGCTGGAGAGATCTTTTCCTGTATGTCTACAAAACAGACAGTCACTTTCCAGTGTGCAGATCCTAAATGCGGGCACACTCCCTCACTCTACCTAACAGGTAGGTACTATTAATGCTCTTGTTCTATGGTTACGGAAACAGAGCCAAGCAGACTATGAGCAAGCTGTTCAAGGAGATGCAGCTGGTGTTTGAGCCAGATCTGTGTGAGTCAAGAGCCCTTGTTCTTCAACTATGAAGGCAACTTCCTCTGAGTGTCTTAGCCTAGGGGACTGGCCCTCAGTTCCAACAGGCCCTGCCCTGGTCTCCTTCATTGATGAAGGTTAAGACCAGATCTTCCACCTTTGTCTTCCTTAGTTACCTACGGCACCATTTGGAAGAATCTTAGCCACTGCCCCAGCTGCACACAATCACTTGAAAGCTAATGACCATCAGGTCTGGACCTCCAGGGCCAACTTCTCTTCTAAACTCCAAATCCCAATGTCCATCTGCACACTGGAGCTCCCTCCCTGGATGTTCCTCTAACAATGCCAGGGTCACCTTCTCCATTAGGATTTTCCTGACCCTTCCCATGTAGATCTGCTCAACTGGTATCTCCTCTGTGCTCTGCATACACCCCACCACCCCAATAATTTTATGTTACACATTTGATGCACATTCCTGCCTCTTCTTGCCATTCTGATAGCTCTTGACACGATGGGCAAACAATAGATGCTTGTTAAATGAGTGAGTAGATAAATGAGTGAATAAATTATAAACACCACCTCTACTTACCACTTTGGCTATTGTGTTTATTATTATTTACACATGACAGACTATTAAATACTGCTATATGACCCAAGGGAGCTCTGGTAGCATAGTGCCTAAGGCACTTGACTGCTAACCAGAAGGCTGGCGGTTCAAACCTACCAGCCACTCCTCGGAAGGAAGGTTGGGCAATCTACATCTGTAGTGATACTGCCTCGGAAACCCAAGGAGGGGTCGCTATGAGTCAGGACTGACTCGATGGCACACAACAACAACAATAACAATATGACCCAAGAGAAATAGATTCTGAAGATGCAAAAATAGGGGTTCCCTTTAATTCCAAACTTGAATCCAGTCTAACAATAAAAATGCACAGAAATAGATTACAACAGGGTATACTGTCTATTTGTTTCAGTTCTTCAAATCAATTCAAACTCCATTAATATTTAATTTAATTCACTTTTTTTTCTAGAACATTAACAGATACGTTATTAATCTATGGGGTCATCCATAATTGGTCATCTCTCTGTGAATTAAATTTTAAAAAGGAAAAGTAGGATCAAAGAATAATCAGATTTCCTAGTTATGCAGGGCAACTAAGTGAAATTATATTTGCTTTCTAAAAATAGATTCTTTTCTTAAGAATCAAACATTTATTTTGATCTCAAGTGATCTCAATATATCCTAGGTAGAGTTAACAAATACATTCCAGGTAATAGCATTACATATTTAATAAATGTAGCATGCACTGAATGATGTTTGAATGCAAGGCACTGAGCTGGGTCCTGGAAGGAAAAAAGGCTGGACTGGACACAGATTCTTCCCTCAAAGGACCTTGTAGACAATGGAAGGGAATGAATCTTGAGGGAAGGGCGGAACATAGCTGACTAAAGAATTCACATTTCAAGACATCAAATTGTAGCCTTGAGGCATTTTGAAGTCTTGGCCTAATGGCTTTTGAGTTTGATGATAAAAGAGTGTGTGGTAGGAAAGGTTCTTTGAAACCCACATTTTCCTTATTAATTTCTCACAGTGAGGAACACCCAATTACCAGCTGTCACCAACAACACTGTGGTGAGCATTCTTGTACATGGCACCCCGTGAGACTTCTCTGGTGTATATACGCTCAGGTAGGCTGGATAACCAGAATAGTTGTATCCATCTACATAGCCCATAAGTGTTGGTATAGGCCACTGGTTCTGGAGATATTTTTGATTAATTGAGAGTGGGGAGCCTATTGGTGTTTAATAGCTAGAGGCCAGAGATATTATTAAACATCCTATAATGCACAGAACAGCCCCAACAACAAAGAATTATCCAGCCCTTAATGTCAGTAGTATAGAGGTTGAGAAACACTGGTCTAGGTGTCTTAACCTATTGTCAGTCCTCATTTTCAGTGGTTCACAGATGGGCTTGTGTGATTTCACGAAGTTCCTGAAAATGTATGCCAAATTATATGTGTGTATATGTGAGGTATGCAGTGGATTGAATAGTGTGCCACCAAAATTCATGTTCACTTGGACCATGTTTGAACCTCAAACCTGATTTGGAAATAAAGTCTTTGTGGATGTAATTGGTTAAGGATCCTGAGACAAAGTCATCCTCAATCTAGGGTGGGCCCTAAACCCCACGACTGGTGTCCTTATAAGAAGAGGGGAGGACACAGAGACACACAAAGAAGAAAGCCATATGAAGAGAGAGGCAGAGATTGGATGCTGTTACAAGCCAGGAGTACCAGGGGCCACAAAAATCTGGAAGAGCGAGGGAGAATTGTCCCCTAGAGACTTTGGAGGCAGCATGGCCCTGCCAGCACCTTGATCTCAGACTTCTAGCCTCAAGAAATGTGAGAGAATGAATTTCTGTTGGTGTAAGCTACAAAATGTGTGGCAATTTGTTACAGCAGCCCTAGGAAACTCATACAAGGTACTAGTATATGCATTTTCTTGAAGAAAAGGTTTATTTTTTGCCTGCTTGATATCTTTTCTCTTCTGGTAATGGCACCCCAGTTTCTCTCCTGCTTTTTCAGTCCAGTGGTTTAGAGTAAGTTTTGACCCAACTCCCAGTCATGTGATCCAGACCTAACCAATCAACTGAATGATTGGCTCAAAGTTGGGCATATGGCCTAAGTAATGCCAATAAAAGTTGGTCCTGCAACCTAATGATGGACCCCTTTCATCCAAAGTTATCAAGTTGATATGTAAATCTTTGCAACCATGTAGGGAATGCTTGCTGAGAAAAAAATCAACACAGTGGACAACACAGCCAAGAGAGTGAGAAAACGTCTTGATGGTATCATTGGAGACTCTGGATCAGGCTACTCTTGGGGATTCATCCCTTGAACTTTCTTGTCAACAACCCACTGAGTCTGTTCCCTCTTGTTTTGCTCTAAGCCAAATTGAGTTGGGTTTCTATCACCTGAAAGTAATTGAAAGAGTCCTGACAAACAGAGCCTCTGACTTTCATCAGAATACCAAAAGAGAATGAACCCCCAAATATTTAGGGACCCTAACCTTTTATGGGAGCTCTGGTAGTGTTGTGCCTAAGGTATTTGACTGCCAACCGGAAGGCTGGTAGTTCAAATTCACCAGCCACTCCTTGGAAGGAAGGTTGGACAATCTACTTCTGTAATGATACTGTCTCGGAAACTCAAGGAGGGGTCGCTATGAGTCGGGTCCAACTCAACAGCAGTGTGTGAACCTTTTATATTACTGTTAAAAAATACATGGGTTCTGTGCTTAAAAGAACCACCACTTGGCCATACTACTAACTTGATATTCTTAAACCTAGGAACTGGATCTCTTTGGTTAACTAAATTATGAGTTACCTAAGAGTACATGGGAAATCTACTTCCATAAAGAGTTACTGCCTTGGAAACCCAATGGGGGTCACTATGAGTCAGAATTGACTTGATGGCAGTGGGTTTGGTTTTTGGTTAAGAGTACATGAAACTATACAACCATTGTGGAAAGCAGTATGGTGATTCTTTCAAAAGTTGGAACTAGAAATACCATTTGACCCAGCTATTTCATTACTAGGTACATATCCTAAAGAAGTGAGAGCCATGATAAGAACACACATATGCACACCCATGTTCATCACAGCACTATTTACAATAGCCAAAAGATGGAAATAACCTAGGTGTCCATCAACTGATGAATGGATATCCAAAGTACGGTACATACACACAATGGAATACTATGCAACCCTGAAGAATAATGTAGAATCTGCAAAACACTGCATAATGTGGATGAACTTGGAGGACATTATGCTGAGT
>NW_006921616.1:12474224-12482220 GCF_000298275.1 Orycteropus afer afer | reverse complement strand
CCCATATACTCAAATGAAAATTGAAGAGGAATATTAAAAACACACTCCTTTGGCCAATATTCTCTGCCTGATATGTTCATCTGAGTTCTCTCTGGTTTGTGATTCCTCCACTGCTCTCAGAAATTCCTCAATAAGGAAAATCAACACTTCTCCATTGCTTGCTCTTCCTGTCTCCCCGGTCCCTATCCCCTTCTCTGAAAGGGAGCCATGCAAACATCCACTGGAAGAAAAGTGAAAATCATTATGTTTAGTTCTATATTATGATTATAAAGCACTTACTGATGAAGATCAAAGACTATTGCCCTCTGTATGGAATCCACCTCAACATAAAGAAAATAAAAATACAATAAGCAACATCATGATAAACGCAGAAAAGATTGAAGTTGTCGAGGATTTCATTTTACCTGAATCTACAATCAATGCTCACGGAAGTAGCAGTCAAGAAATCAAACATATTGCATTGGGGAAATCTGCTGCAAAAGACCTCTTGAAAATGTTACAAAATAAAGTTGTCACTTTGAAGACTAAGGTGTGCCTGATCCAGGCCACAATATTTTCAGTTACCTCATATGTGGTTAGCAGCATGTGAAAGCTGGACAATGAATAAGGAAGACTGAGGAAGAATTGATGCATTTGGATTATGATGCTGGCAAAGTGTATTGAATAGACCATGGACTGTGAGAAGAATGAACAAACCTGTCTTGGAAGAAGTCCAGCTAGAATGCCAGAAGTGAGGATGGTGAGACTTTATCACATACTTTGGACATGCTATCAGGAAGGAGAGCCAGCAGAACAGGGGAATACCCTGAGCAAGATGGATTGACACGGTGTCTGTAACAATGGGCTCAAACATAACAACAGTTGTGAAGATGGGGCTGGACCAGACAGTGTTTCGTTCTGTTGTAATAGGGTCTCTATAAGTCAAAACTGACAGCACTAACAGCGACAACATGTCATAGTTATGCATAGAACCACTCATACGAACTTTTAGATCATATCTCCAAGGTGATCCACTTGTTCTTTTGTTTTGTTTTGTTTTTTAAATATAAGATGAAGTGAGAGTTGCCTTGAGTCGATTCTGACTCGCTGCCACTCACTGTACTACGTAAGGTTTTCAGTGACTGCTTTTTCAGAAGCAGATCAGCAGGTCTGTCTTCCAAGGTGCCTTTGAGTGGAGTTGAACTGTCAACTTTTTGGCTAGCAGCTGAGCAGGTAACCATTTGCGCCACCTAAGAACTCCCTTGGTGGTTTCAGAAGTGCTTCATATGCATGCCTTACCTCATTCACCTACGTGACGTCCCTTATCTTGTGTTCCAGGTATTGGCATGATAAACTCCCTGGTCTCCCCGGCCCCTTAAGCATGGCGAGGCTGTGCAGCAGGCTCTCTGTCTGCTGGAAAGAGGAAATAAATGTACTAACCAACTTCCTCCACTCCCTCCCCCCCCCACTCTTCCATAACATGGGCAAATTTGATGTTCTCTTGAGCATATCTTGGAGAAAGAACTGACGTGACAAGAAAACAGCTATTCTTTTTCCTCCCCCCGCATTCTTCTGAAGAATGGCCTTTAGATTCTGAACAAGATGCTGTGTGATTGTGTCCTCTTGCTAGGCAGGCCTGAGGGAGGGGACAGTGGTATAACTAGGCCTGTATCCCAATAGCTGAGTTAACCTCTGCAGCCCCCTTTACAGCTCAGAGGGATTTCTGAAATAGACCTAAAATGGCAGCCAAGCTAAATAAGCCCCATAAGGACATGGATTTCAAACAAGTGTGAAGGAATCACAAAACCGTATTAACCATTGAAGAACTAAGACAGCTCTCACAGAGAACTTTCCTGCACCAGAATCCTCCATCTCTCCCTTTAGTGATGTGTGGACACAGAATCAGAGAGCCTTAGATAGCAATGTGGCCCAGCCTCCTCATCTTATATGGAAAGGAGCTAAGATTGGAAAGGTAAAAGGACTCTTCCAAGATGGCAATACTAATTGCAAAGGTGGGCTCAATCCAGGCATTCTGACTATGGTGCTTGGAAAACATGACTCCCAAAGTCTTTGCCACTGCTCTCATTGATACTCATTGTCACCAAGTAGACTGCAACTCATAGTGACCCTATAGGACAGAGTAGAACTGCCGCCACAGGATTTCCAAGGCTGTAATCTTTACTGAAGCAGACTGACACATCTTTCTCCCACAGAGTGTCTAGTGGATTCAAACCACCAACCTTTCAGTTAGCAGCCAAGTGTTTACCCACTACACCCCCAGGACTCCTCTCCCATTCATAGGACTCTGTAATTACTTGACCAATAAAATATGTCAGAAGTGATGCTTTGCCAGTTTCCCAGCCCAATTTTAACAAAGTGGCAGCTTCCATGTTCTGTTTCTTAGAACTCACACTCTTGGAACCTGGCCACCATGCTGTGAGGAAGTCCAAGCAGCTCATGGAGACACCTACATGGAGAAGAACCAAGATCCCTAGGTCTCAGTCCCATCTGAGCTCCCAACTTACCAGTACTAATTTACCGGCCATATGAATAAGCCATCTGGGAAGTAGATCCTTCATCCCCTCCCAATTAATTCTGCTTGGAGCAGAGATGTGTCTTCCCTGCTAATCTCTGACCAATTGAAGTTTATGGGCTAAATAAATGTCTCTTTTAGACATTTAGTGGTTTCAAGCCACTATGTTTTGGGGTAATTTGTTATATAGCAATAAATAACTGGAACATTCTCTGTCCAATATACTTCCTATTATGCCATCAACCAGCATCTCTTCAGGAAGGGGAGACGGGGCTAACTGGAAAAGTACTTCATCAGTGGTTCTCACACTTAACTGGGCATCAGAATGACCAGGGGAACTTATAAAAATGCAAAGTCCCTGACTATTTATTTATTTATTTTTAGGCAGGGGAACAATGGACTCTGTGAGGTTACTGCCTCTGCTCAAACTTTTTTTTTTTTTTTTTGGTGATCTGGATGGAAATTTACCCAGAAAATTCACTTTCCATACAGCAGTTCACATATACTTTGTCTCATGGCATTGACCACAATTCACCACAATGCAGCAGCTCCCCTCCTACTTCCTCCCAACAGTCACCTCTTGCCTGTGTCCATCCCTCCACTCACCCCTCCCTGCCCCCTGAGCTGTATCCCTGTGCATAAATAGCCCTTCTTTCTCTCATAATTGTTCTCTCCAAGGAGTGTATTTACCTCAGGCAAATGTTCAACTCCTATGCCTGTGTTTTGCTTGGCTGGAAGCCACAGGTGTGGGTTCATTCTAGACCTACAAGACAGCTAGGGGCCATAGTCTCAGTGGTTCCACCAGGTTCAATTAGACCAGCAAACCAGCCCCCCCTTTTTTTCCAATTGCTTTTGAGTTTTGTTCCACATTGTTCTCCCTCTCTGTCCAGGGTCTCCTACACAGATCTCCCTCCAAGTGGTTGACATTGTTAGCCGGTCACCATCTAGTTCTTCTGGTCTCATAGTCATATAGGCTGTAGATCGTATGGTGTACCAGTTGCTAAGACTAATTCTTTCCATGAATCTTTGGTTTTCTTCATTCTTCTTTGTGCTGGGCAAGAACAGACCCATCGTTCCGTCTAGATGGCTGCTTGCAGGCGTTAAGATCCCAGTTGCTACTCGTCCAAGTATGAGGTGGAACAATGTTTGTTTAGTATGTTGTGCCAATTGAACTTGATATCCCCTGTGACTATGGTCCTGACTTCAGAGGTTCAACTACTCACTCCTTCTGGATAGCTGGCTGTGACCAAGAAGTGACTATAACCTTGTCCCTTGTCAGCTCTACTATACACCTGGGAATTCAGATCATACAAATACACTTCTAGGACCATTGTCTGCCAACCCTATATATGGTCTTGGGTACACTCCCCACTTCATAGACATACCTAATAGTTCAGCCTGTCCACCCATCTATCCACCGGTATACCCATGTTTGCCTTCACTGACAATGCAGTACTCTATGTGCAAAAGGGTTCATCTTTGTTGTCTGTACCTCCCATGTACCTCCCTATGTCTTCTTCTTCCTCAATGCCACCATGTCGATTACTCACATTTGGTACATTTCCCTTCTCTTCACCTAAATCAATACTTATCTCTTCTATCAGTGTTCCCTCCCTTCCCCTTCCACCCCTGGTAACCAACAAAGAAAATTTCCTTCCATAGATACACCTTTCCTTGACTTTTATAATAATGGACTAATACAATATTTGTCCTTGTGTGATTGACTTATTTTACTCAGCATTCTAGTCTTAAAAACATGGCTCTAGTCTCATGGATTCTGATTCAGCAGATTGAGGCCTGCAAATTTGCACAACTAGTTCTGAAGGTCCACCACGTTTGAGACCCAGTCGAGCACTTATTACTCCTGAGCATGCTGAATACCTTGTCCAATAAAATAACTTGCAAGATATTTTTCCATTTCAGTAGCTTTTCATGAATTTTATGTACCCCACCTGCAAGAATGATGCACTAGACTTCTTACAAATTGTATCCAGGACTCCACAGGTTGCTGTTAGCTGCTGTCAAATCAGCCTCCCACTCATGGGGATCTCATGCATGAAGGAACAAAACACTACCAGGCCTGGGCCATCCCCATGATCAGTTGTACATTGGGCTACTGTGAGTTATAGGACGTTCATTGGCTGATTTTTGGAGGTAGGTTGTCAGGCATTTGTTTCCTGTTCCACCTTAGTCTGGAAGCTCTGTTTCTGCATCAGAACAACATGCTCCCCTCCACGGACAAAAGGGCGGTGTTTGCACATGAGGTGTGTTGGTCAGGAATCGAAAACCCTGGTTTCCTGCCTGGAAGGCAAGAATTCTACTGCTGTACCAACACTGTCTGCTCCTCCAGGGCTTAGTTCTGTTTTTCTCTTCAAAAGAGGCACAGACCGGCCAGGGTGCAACCTCCTTGAGGAAAGTCCTTGGGCATCCCCCATCCCTGACCTCTCCCTGAAGCTTCCTGGGAGCCACCTCCACACCTGCACCAGCTCTCCGTCCACAGAGTGGACGTAGATGTCACTCCCAGAGATTCTAATTAACCCTTCTTTTTTTTTTTTTTTTTCTTTTTGGGTCAGACTCCTAAGTGTCTATCACATTGATAGTACCCTAGGGAGTCTTTTGTTCTGAAGAGGTGAAAAATTGTACCCACAAAAAGAGTTCCCCATCCGATCAATTCTCTCTAACAACTTTATTGATTAGCTGCAGGAACATTTTTCATTTATTAATTATGAAGAAGATGTTTCAGGGATTTCTTAAAGTTAACTATTGTGATTTAAAAAAAAAAAAAAGCAACTGAGTTAACATTGACTGGCTAGACTCAAACTGCTGAACAGGGCAGAGTCATCCAGCAGTATTTAGGGGCTGGCAAAGGAAGCTGATACCATGCTAGGGAGCGCAGGCCATGGTCTGAATCTTCATTTGGGGCTGATTAATTGATTACTTGAGGAAACAAAAGAAAAAAAAACACGGCTGTCCTTTTCAATAATGAGTTAGCATCAAAATATCATCCCATTATGATGTCCAGGCTAGTGATGGTTAATTAATTAATTGCCTCCAGGTAAAAACAATATTCGACCCAGGTAAATCTTTCATTTATTAAAATCAATTTTGGTAATGGCTTTGAAAAGGGGTAGTCAGGAATCTTGGCTGGCTCCTTCTCTGTCTCTCTCATTTCCTCCTCCTTCTTCTTCCTTTCTCCTCTTCCCATTTCCTTTTGAAGGCCCCTTTCTCTTCCCCTTCCTCTTCCTCAGCCCAGCCCCCACTGACCTGTCTGGTGGCCTGCAGGTCAGAAGGAAGGTTGGGCAATCTACTTCTGTAGTGTTACTGCCTCAGAAACCCAAGGAGGGGTCGCTATGAGTCGGATCCGACTTGATGGCAGTGGGTTTGGTTTTGGTTTGGTTTCAGCAGAGCGACGCAGAGCTCCCTGGGTGAACAGGGAGGCGGTATAGACTCTTCTGAATGTCGCAACCTGGCTTCCTCCTGCTCCTGAATTACTCAGCAGAAAATGGGCAGATGGCAGACATCCTAGCAAGCCTGCACCCAGAGGCTTCCTGAAGAGGAAGGATGGGCTCCTGGGAAGTGAGGGGACCTGGGTTAGAAAATCCAGTCCTTGCTCTCCAGTGTCCAGTTCCTGGGCTAGGCAGGAAACCCTGCTCCTGGAAGAAAGGAAGAGCACGTTCAAACATTCAACTCCATCCAGAAAGCATGCATAGGAATGGAGTAGAACAAACCTTCATGAACTAGGTACTGTGCTAGGTACTGGGGTGCACATAGGAATATGAGCTGGTCTCTGCCCTTGAGAAGATTTCAGTCTTGTAAACAGTTAATGCTCTCGGCTGCTAACCAGAAGGTTGGAGGTTCGAATCCACCCAGAGGTGCCCTGGAAGAAAGGCCTGATGATCTACTCCAGAAAATTGGCCACTGAGAACCCTATGGGGCAGTTTTACTCTGACACGGGGTCTTCGAGTCAGAGTTTACTCAATAGCAGCTGATAACTGGTTGGTATAAGAAACATGTAAAAGACAAGAATCCATATTTAAGAGAGTTGATGAAGGATTAGGATGGAGCTTGTGTGGTTTCTCTAGTAAGAACCAACCTTCCCAGTGATGGGAGACTCCAGCAAAAGAGAGATGGGGAGGGAAAGAGGAAGCAGGTGTCCACTCAGAATGAACTGACCTCTCAGGATATATTGCATCCCAGGCTCCTAAAAGAAAGTACAAATGTGACCTCCATGCTCCTTGCTGTTGTTGAGAAATTAAAGAACCAGGTAGGAAAATGGATGTTGGTAAAAGTCCCCAAGTTCAAATAAAGGGAAAGGATGGATTTTGGAAACCTTAAACTTGAACACATCTTACATATGCTTATCTCTCTGGCAAATTCCAGAACAAATTATTAAAAGGAAGACAGAAGGGTTTTGGAAATGAATCCAGGAGTTCCAAGTGGCTAACACAAATTCACTAATAAGAAGCCATGGTAACAACATATCCTCTGTGATAAGGTTGCAGACTTGTGTACCAAATGTAGGACATAATCCAGGATCTTCTCAGTTCTAGCAAAGGTGCTGTGCTAATCTTACCAGACACTCTTACAGATCCATTTATAAATTCTGGGTTGAATACGTACAGTTAGTTGGAATCACCGTCAATGAGAAATCTTACTGAATCTTGATTATTGTATCCAAAGATGAATTTAGTTTAGAACCTTGCTCAACATTTTTCTGAAAGATGTGAATGAAATCACAGAAGGCACGTCTTATCAGATTACAAATATGACTCACATCTAGAAGGGTTAGTTAACATGGTAAAAGACCAAATCTATATTCAAAGTTGTTCTGTTGGGTTGAAATATTGAAATAAACCAACAGTAGGTCAGGAATAAATACAAAGTCTGAGTTCAGGTTAAAAAAAAATCACTAGCAAATATATAGCATCGAGCAAGTATGGCTTGGCAGCTGTTGACATAACAGAAAGATTGGGGGTTTATCTGACCATGAAATTGGCTTAAAACAATAGCATAATGTGACCACTAAGAAAAGCTGATAGAGTCTTAGGCTGTCTTAGTTTGAGTATTCCCAGAATCAGAACCTGAAATCAGCATTTCAACACAAGCAATTACTTTGGGAGCTGACTTCAAGAAATGACCTCCCAAGAGGATGGGATAAGTGAGAGCCAATAGAGGGTGACTATCAAGCCAGTAGGGGGGCAGTGGTTGTTCAGTGGTAAAATTCTTGCCTTCCATATGCGCGACCCAAGTCGATTTCAGGCTAATACATAGCCACCACCCATCTGTCAATGGAAGCTTGTGTGTTATGAAACTGAACAGGTTCCAAGGGAGTTTCCAGACTGACACTGACTAGGAAGGAAGGCCTGGTGATGTCCTTCCAGAAATCAGCCAATGAAAACTTCATGGATCACAACGGTTTAATCTGCAACCATCATGGGGGATGGTGTGAACACCTCGGAAACCCAAAAGGGGCCGTTATGAGTC
>NW_006921616.1:12465476-12466806 GCF_000298275.1 Orycteropus afer afer | reverse complement strand
TTCCAAAGATTTTGATATGTTGTGTTTTAATTCTCATTTGAATCAAGGAATTTTTAAATTTCATTTTTGTGTCTTCTATTACTCTGTCATTTTTGAGGAGGGTGTTATTCAGTTTTCATTATGTTTGCTCTTTTTCCATTGGTCTTCCTGGTATTGATTTCTAATTTTATAGCATTGTGATCTGAGAAGATGCTTTGCAGTATTTCAATGTTTTTAAATTTATTGAGGTTTGCTTTGTGGCCTAACATATGGTCTATCCTGTAGAATGTTCCTTGTGTGCTGAAAAAGAATGTATATTGTGCTTTTGTTGGGTGAAGTGCTTTGTAGATGCCTATAAGGTCAAGTTGGTGGTCATGTTGTATAGTTCTTCTGCTTCTTTGTTGTGTTTCTTTCCATTTGTTCTATAATTTGTTGAAAGTGGTGTATTAAAGTCTCCTACTATTACTGTAGATTCATCTATTTGTCTTTTCAATTCTGTTAAAGTCTGATTTATGTATTTTGGGGCTCTTTCATTGGGTGTGTAGATATTTATTATGGTTATGTCCTCTTATTCAATTGATCCTTTAATTATTATGTAATGTCCTTCCTTGTCTCTTATGGTCATTTTTGTCATAAAGTCAATTTTATCAGAAATTAATATTGCCACTCCTGCAAATTTTTGATTGCCATTTGCTTGATATATCTTTTTCCAACCGTTGATTTTTAGTATATTTTTGTCTTTGTTTCTAAGATGAGTCTTTTGTAGACAGCATATTGATGGGTCATATTTCCTTCTCCAGTCTGCAACTCTCCATCTCTTGAGTGTTTATGTTCAATGTAATTATAGACAAGTATGAATTAATTTTTTTGTGTGTGGTGTTGCTGATTTCTTTATTCCAGTTACTTTTCTGCGCTGAGCTTATTTTGTTTGTGAATTGTATTATCATCTCCTTCATTGCTATTGTTTTAGTATTTGCTAAATATTTGTGCTTGTCCTCTTTTTTGTTTTGATGCAAAGGTTTCTTATTTTTCTTTGTGGTTACCTTATGATTTATTATTTTCTTCCCAAGTTTAAAACTGTCTGTTGTATCTCACAACTGTCCTGACTTCCTCACCATTTAGAAGTTCTGTAACTGCATTATTTATTCCCTATTTTGGGTTTGTAGTTGTCCTCATTTACCAATTGATGTCTCTGGCTCCTGGTTTACAGTCTTGTAGATTTATTTCACTTTGGATACTTCTATAACTGGGTTGGTTTCTGGGTTATGCCATCATGTGTGTCAATCATCAGTTGTTTGCTCTTGTTGGTTCTCTGTCTGAAGGACTCCCTATAACATCTCTTGTAAGGTTG
>NW_006921616.1:12446790-12465226 GCF_000298275.1 Orycteropus afer afer | reverse complement strand
ATGCTGCTTTCAGGATTCTTTCTTTGTCTTTGGTTTTGGTGAGTTTGATGATGATATGTCTTGGTGATTTTCTTTTGGGGGTCTATCCTGTTTGGGGTTTGTTGAACTTCTTGAATGGATATATCCTCGTCTTCCATCATATTAGAGAAATTCTCTTCCAACAAATCTTTGGCAATTTTCTCTGAGGTTTTATTTGTCTCTTCCTGTTCTGGAATTCCAATTACATGTAGGTCATTCCTCTTGATGGTATCCCACATGAATCACAGGCTTTCTTCATTTTGTTTTGATCTTTTCTCTGTTTGATCCTTTAACAAAGCAGTATTAAGGTATTTGTCTTCAATCTCATTAATTCTATCTTCCATTGACTTGATTCTACTCCTTTGCCCATTCAATGTGTTATCTATTTCTGAAATTTAGTATTTATGTTCTGGACTTCTATTTGTTGTTTTTGTATCATTTCTAATTTTTTATTTTGTCAGTTTGTTCTTGTATTGTTAGCCTAAATTTTTCTAGAGTTTTGTCTGTGTTTTCCTTAGTTTTGTCATTGTTTTCCTTGATCTATCTCTCAATCCATTGAATGTACTCAAATATAATTCTTTTGAATTCCTTATTAGTGAGTTCCAATGCCACTGCTTCTTCAAGGGTGTTTGCTTGTTTTGTATCCTGGTCCCTTGTTTCTACCATTTCATCTTGCTTCTGTATGTGGCCTGTGATGATTGTTGTCTCCAAGACATTGTGGCGGTGTTGTATTCGTGTTTAACTTGTGGTTATATATTGGTGTGATTGTCCCAAGATTTTTTTTTCCTTTATTTTGTTTTCATATTTCTGTATGAGCAGAGTACTGTGCTCCTCTGTTTGCTAGTTGTTAGCACTTAGGCACTCACCACCTGTCTCCTGGTGGGTGTGATAGAGCATGAGAGTGTGTGCATAGATTCTGTTAGCTGCTCATAAAGAGCAGTGGAATGTGAGTTAAGCTGGTATTGGTCATTGTCTATCACTTGTCAGTTGGTGTAAAGGCATGTGATGGCCCTCACTCAGTGGATGGGGCTGCAGGAGGTGCAGGTATGGTTAGGTACAGTTGCTTTCTCCCACTCAGTAAGTCCAAAAGAGAGAGAGAGAGAGAGAGAGAGAGAGAGAAAGGCAGTAAATGAGAAGAAAAAGTTTTTTAAATATATTTTTAAAGGGTAAAAGAAAGATAATAATAAAAAGAGAGAAAAAGCTGCAATATCTGAGAAGGGAGAAATGAGCAAAAAGAGCAAGAATAAAAGAATAGTAAAGAAAAATTTGGAAAACTGCAAAAGGAAAAACCAGGCATGGGAAGAACCAAAAGAAAGAAAAAATAAGGGAACTAGGAAAAGGGAAGAGAAAAAAGGGGGGGGGGGAGAGGAATGGGAAAAATAAAATTAATTAATTTTTAAAAGAGGAAAATAAAAAAAGAATAATTTTCAAACAAAAACAATACTGTGGGAGGTGGGGCATGGCATCCAGGCTCTGTCGTGGTTCAGACTGGGATGGTCAAGAAGGTGGATGGTGGTGGTGGCCACACCTCTGTTCACCAAGAGATTGTGGGGCATAAGAGTAACAAGAGAAGTATAGCAACCATGTAGTCATCAGCCTCCAAGGCAGTTGCCTCTGCTAGTGTCCTCGGCAAGTGGAGCCTATTCTTAGGTTGCATCAGGTAAGAACACCACTTGCACATATTTAAAATGGCCACACCACTTGCAAACATTAAAAATGGCTGCACCCTCAGGGAAGCCGGCAGTCCCCAGCTGTTTGTCTCTTTCTTTGCTGTTTTCCTTTTTGGTTGTCAGGCACCAGTGTAGTCCATATCCATGTAGCCATTGATAAGCAGAGTGGATTCTTAGGTTGCTATTGGGATGCACTTGCAAGTATTCAAAATGGCTGTCCCCTCAGGACAGCCAGCAATCTGCTGCTCCATTTGTCTCCTTACTTATGGTTTCTTTCAGGTTCTTCTACTAGTTGGTATTTAATCCACATCTTTATCCTTCCCTTCAAAGCTCAGGATTCTAGGATTGTCTTCTATATCAGTTTCAACTGATTTCTCATTGCTTTGTTGCAGAGGGTCTGTGTAGCTTACCTGCCTATTCCACCATCTTGACCAGAACTCTCCTATTAATTATTCATTCATGCATGGATATACATACAGCATATTACAGCTGGATTTGACACTACTGACGAGCCCTGGTGGAGCAAATGGTTAAGCACTTGGCTGATAACTGAAAGGTTGGTGGTTCAAACCCATCCAGAGGCTCTGTAGGAGAAAGACCTTGCCATTTGCTTCTGTAAAGATTAAAACCCATTGCCATCAAACCAATTTCAACTCATAGTGACCATATAGGACAGAGTAGAACTGTCCCATAGGGTTTCCAAGGCAGTAATCTTTATGGAATAGAAGCAGATTGCTGCATCTTTTCCTGGCTGGTGGGTTTACAGCCTAGGAAACCCTATGGAGCAGTTCTACTCTGTCACATTGGCTCACTCTGCGTCAAAATCAACCTGACAACACACAACAACAACAAATGACACTTCTGTGGAGTTCTTTTAAAAAATTGTAAGATATAATATAAAACAAAACATTTTCTGTTTCAACCTTTGTCTACATATGTAATTCAGCAACACTGACTATGTTCAACATGTCGTGCAACCATCGTTATGACCTCTTTTCAAATTCT
Source organism: Orycteropus afer afer (assembly GCF_000298275.1). Classification (NCBI taxonomy): domain Eukaryota; kingdom Metazoa; phylum Chordata; class Mammalia; order Tubulidentata; family Orycteropodidae; genus Orycteropus; species Orycteropus afer. The sequence goes on along the minus strand of NW_006921616.1, from coordinate 12,462,533 downwards.
TCCATCACCCTTAACAGAAAGTCAAGGAGCTTTGGTGGTGCAGTTGTCAAGGCATTTGGCTGTTAACCAGAAGGTTGGTGGTTCAAATCCATCAATTCTGACTTCTCGTAACCCATAGGTCTTCCAAGGCTGTAAACCTTTATGAAAGTAAATTGTCTCATCTTCCTCCCACAGAATTGGCTCATTGGCAATGGAGGAATTAGCAGAAGTTTGTGCCCCCTAAGCAATGACTCCCTCTTCCTCCTCCCTCCCACCCCTGGTAACCACTAATAAACTTTGGTCTCTGTACATTTCCCTATTCTCAATATCCCTCCCTATTGGTTACAGTAACTTATGGCACACCCAAATGATGGCATATGAAGCTGCAAAGCTCTCTATTGATCCAGATCAATAAGCTTCAGGACACAGTTCTCTCAGACTTAGCAGTCTTCCCCTTGCAGCACACACAGGGTGCAGTGTTTCGCTTGGTTTTAAGGCTCACAGGGTTATAGGGCCCTTATCTTCACTTCATAGCTGCTGGATCTCAGTCAGGCTACTTTCTAACTTGTGGTCTTGAAAATATTCCCTTACCTTCAAATTCTAGTTTCCCCAAGATGTCTTTTTCTCAGGCTTGAGGTGGAGAACAAGGGGGAATAGGAATGAGCTTTAGATTTAGAATTTGATTTCTTTGAATTGGCCTGGGGAATAGAGAAGTCAAAGGTGTGCCTAGAGCTGTCTCAGGAAGAAGCATTTATTCTTTATTTTTTAAAACATTATTCTAGGTGTGGAACAAAAGTTTACTCATTTGATCCCTGCCTCCCCCAAGGAAATCATGCAGGATGTGCTGACAAGGACCAATCGTAGTGGACAGCAACACATCAGAACAGAAGCAGGAGAGAGAAACACAGAAACAAAGGAACCTCCACAGCCAGTCCACCCGGATTTGCAGTTTAGGATGGAAGCAGTGGCGAGAGTGCTCTGGGGACCCCAGGTCAGCGCGAAACAGAGAGGCTGTCAGCTCTCATCTAGGGAGTCCGAAAGGCTTCCCATGACAGCCAGGATCCCACAGCAAATTGGATAAGCAGAAGAATAAGATTTGAAGAGCAGATACAAGAAGAGTTTCCCAAAAATTATGGAAAACTAGTCAGATGCAGAAAGGACATTAAGTGTCCAGCATTCACAAAAATAAATTCAAATAAATATTTACCTATATAAGACTTTTTTTACTGTACAAACCTAAGAAATCCAAGGTAATGTTTGAGACTAAATGACAAAGAAAAAAAAAAGTTGATTTTGATGACAAAAAGATTTTAACAGGTGTGTTTAAAGGTTTAGCTGTTGTTATCAATACTTTCTAGAGACTGGGACAGAAACAAGATAGAACAACTTTGTCCTCCTTTCTTGCAAGGAGCTGTCTTGCGATGGGCTGGCATTCCTAGAAGCTCAGTGGTCTAGGCATTGTGGATGCTGGTGGAAGAGTAACAATTCTATTACCTAGACAAAACTTTACTGATCTCAAAGTACTTCCCCAACAATTATATGTCCTTCTCAACATCCCTGTGAGAAATACATTATGAGAAAACTGGGTTTTGCAAAGTGAAGAGCTTGTATGACATTACATAGTCAGATGTACAGACCTCAAATACCTGTTGTTGAGGTCCATATATTGTATTCTTTCTGCATGCCATGCTGCTTCTAAGATCCACCCCTCCTTTCCTAAAATATCTCCCCACTGACCTACCTTAATGTGAGAACTTCTATCCCTGAAGTTTCATTCTTTTAGCATTTCCTCTGGAAATCCCATACCAATGTGAAAATAGGAGGATTCTTTTTAAGGGAGATTATTACATTAATGGTATTATCTGCCATTAAGGATGAGCTTATTAAATAGGTTCTATAGGAGATGAAAGACAGGACAGATATATTCTGGAATAGCGATGTAAGGAATATCAAAACTCTGGAGCAGAGAGCACTGTTTGATCAGAGGAAGAATCCAGGCTAAGGACTCAGAGGGAGCTCTGGGCAGCCAGAGAGCATTTGAGGACATGGAATGGCCTAGAGACAATGGATGGAAAGGCCCCAAAGACAAATGTCACCTATATTTTGGTGTTAACTTGAGATGGTCCAGGTCATGTGAATTGTGCTAGGTCTTAAATTACAATATGGCAGACAAGTTAAGAGATGTGGAGAGTTGGCTTTGGTCAAAGTAGGCAAAACAGAACTTGAATAGACAGATGACTATTGAGATCAGTTAGCATTGAAAGGGCATTTGAGAATTTTCAATCTAGGCAGGAAAGGTAATCCCAGGATGTGGGGAACCAGCTCATGCAAAGAGGAAAAACTTCACAACATACTGTGACATGGAAGCCTGAGTCTCATGGGCTGAAATGGGGACCCTGGAAGGGAGCTTCATTGGGCAGGTGAGGGTGAGTAGAATGGCCAGATGCATTAAAGGGCCCTGGAGCCTCCAGTCTCAGTAATCAGGGACCCAGGTTAGAGATTTAGAACATAAATAGAGACCTGGGCTCAATTAGCAAGGCTCCAGGATTAGAAACCTGGCTCAGAAAAGATGTTAGGAATTGTGGTAGTTAAGGTTATGTGTCAACTTGGCTGGACCTGGACTTGAGTGGCTGAGCAGCTGGATGTAGTTATTCCCCATGATGAGATTGGCAATCAGCTCCATGGTGGAATCTACTGTGAGCAGCTGAGTAGCTGCCTTAGGGATGTGGTCTGTTTCGAGCACATAAGAAGAAGCTTTGAGAAAGGCCTCAGCAGCTTTTGGCACACTTGAATTTTGCGTGTAGGTGAATCATTGTTCAGCAGCCTGCCATGTTGTCTGGCAATCTTGGGGCTGTTAATGGGCTGGATTTAGTGGCCTGCCATATGGTTCAATAATTTGGGGACTGTGCCATTTCACTTGTCGACTTTGGGTTTGTCAGCCTCAGCAGTCAGTAGCTGCCTGAGTGAAGAGATGCCTCCAGCTCCAGTGGGCCGGGAGCAAGAGGCAGTGCTGAAGCCCAAGATTGAGGGGCTTTCACCCAGCCCCTGGAACTGGCACTTTGAACTCAGACTTCTAGCCTTCTAAACAGTAAAAGATTAAATCCTTGTTTGCTAAAGTCATCCCATTCGTGGCATTTTCTGCTAGAGCAGCAGTAGAGAACCGAAACAGGAGGTAAGAAACACAACATACCCTTTGACCTACAATTCAACTTCTGCAAATCTTACTCCACAGATCTCCTCACGCATGTGGGAAATGACATATGCACAAGGGTGTTTACTGGGGCATTGTTAGGAATAGCCGAAGTTTGGAAACAGCCTCCATGTGTATCGATAGAGGATGACTGAAATTAATTAAGGGACACACATCCAAAGGAAAATTAAGCTGCAGAACTCTTGATGTACTGGAACAGTTTTCAAAATATTTTTCTCAAAATAAGCAAGGAGCAAAACAGTGTGTACAGCAAGTTACCATTTGTGTTCTGTAGTGATACCACCTCGGCAACCCAAGGAGGGGTCGCTATGAGTTGGATCTGACTCAATGGCATGAGTTTGGTTTTTTTGGTTCATGTATAACATGTCTGGAGTAGCTCTCGGGGTGGGACCTGGGAGGCTGGGTGATAGTCTGGGAGGGAAATATTTCTCAGTATACCCTTGTGTAACTTTTGAGTTTTGTGCTGTGTATATGTTGCCTATTACACACACACACACACACACACACATCTTTATATGTATATCAATCGCTCTATCTAGAGAGAATGCCCTGGTGGTGCACTGGTTAATGCTCGGCTGCTAACCAAAGATTAGTGGTTCCAACCAACCCAGCTACTCCATGGGAAACATGAAGATCTGCTTCCGTAAAGATTAGTCTAGGAAACCTTATGAGGAAGTTCTATTCTGTTCTATAGGGTCACTATGAGTTGGAATCAACTCAGTGTCACACAACAACATATGTATGTATGTACACACACAACCAAACCAAACTCATTGCCATTGAGTATTTTCTAATTCATAGTGAGACCCCCATTGGGTTTCTAAGGCTGGAAATCTTTAAGGAGGCAGACTGTCCCGTCTTTCATCTGTGGAGTAGCTGGTGGGTTTGAACCACTGTCCTTTTGGTTTGCAGCCAAATGCTTTAACTATTACACCACCAGGGCTCCTATATACACAATTGTTGTTGTTGTTGTTATGTGCCGTCAAGTCGGACCCAACTCATAGCGACCCCTCCTAGGGGTTTCCGAGGCAGTATCACTATGGAAGTAGATTGCCCAACCTTCCTTCCGAGAAGTGGCTGATGGGTTTGAACTGCCAGCTTTCTGGTTAGCAGTCAAGTGCCTTAGGTACTATGCTACCATAGCTCCTATATACACAGTACATACATATATATTTGGAAGGAATAGATGATAGGAAGCAGGAGCCCAAAGCCAGAGACAACAGTTACCAAAGGGGAGCACTTAGGCAGAGGCAGGGCAGTGGGGGGCGCCCAAGCTTAAGCCAGTGTGCATAGAGAGTGCACTCACAGCCTGGATGAGGAGGGAGTCAGAAGGGGTGGGGGCAGGAGGGCTGCACGGAGCTAGGAAGGGATCACTGACAGAGTGAGAAATGAGAATGGGGGTGGGGGTGATCAGGAGCTCCCCAAGTGCCCCCCTGCCACAAGCTTATGGAAGGGGATTTTAAAATGACTCAGTCCAATGGTTCCAAACTGCCATTTTGTGATTTGTTGGGATCAGTATCAACCCAAGTCATTGCTTGGACATTCAGATTTGTGGCTCCCATCCTAGACCCCTGAATCTGAACGTCTCAGGGGCTGGGACTTGACATCCTACAGATTCTGCTGTTGACCTTGGTGGGGAAGCCATGTGATACGGCCGCCTATATCGCTCCAATCTGAAGGGGATTTCCAAGGGAGATGGTACTGGCACTGTGCATGCTGTCACCCTGTCCCTTAGACCTTCTGGTCCACTGTCAGTTTGGGAAAGTTCATTGCTCACTGTAAAGAACACGGGCTTGGAGTCACCCAGACTTGGGTTTAAATCCCAGGTCTGCCAGTTAATAGCAAATGCCTAGGAGATGATTTCATATTTTTTATACTTTAATCTCTTCATCTAGCACACGGATTCAATAATGCCACCCATAGGTTAAAATTCAGATACAATAACACATACATAGTTCCTAAGTGTTGTCATTACTTGTTTGCTGTGAAGTCAGCCCTCAACTCATGGTAAGCCCATGCACAGTGGAAAGAAACTCTCTGGTCCTGGACCATCCTCATGACTGGTTGCAGATCAGATCATTGTGATCCACTGGATCTTTATTGGCTGATTTTGGAAGCATTTCACCAGCCCTTTCTTCCTAGTCTCTTAGTCTGACTGCTCTGCTGGAAGCTGTTTAGCGTCATAGCAACACATAAGCCTCCAATGACGGACAAGTGGTAGCCACACATGAATCAAACCTGGATCTCCTGCTGGAAGGTGAGGATTCTCCCAGTGAAACCACTTGTTGTTGTTGTTGTTATGTGCCGTCGAGTCAGCCCTGACTCATAGCGACCCCTCCTTGGGTTTCCGAGGCAGTATCACTACGGAAGTAGGATTGCCCAACCTTCCTTCCGAGGAGTGGCTGGTGGGTTTGAACCGCCAGCCTTCTGGTTAGCAGTCAAGTGTCTTAGCCACTATGCTACCAGAGCTCCCAGTGAAACCACTACTGCCCTGTTATTTTCCTTGCTGTTACATGTTAACGTTGCAACTTGATTAAAAAGAAAGAAAAGCCCTTTGGACAAAGGATGGTTATCATAGGAAGAGTTGGAAATGAACCTTCTAGCCTCAAAATGTCCAGGGAGCTACTGCACCAGGGAGGGGGCTGCATGGGGTCAGTTTCCTGCAAGCATCTTGATCCCATGACTGCCTGGGCCACTTAGATCTGTGTCCTGGTAAACATTTAGTGCTTAATCATCCTCACAATATACCATTTTATGCTTCTTGTGGGATTATCTTGGGTTTATATGCAATGAACCACACATGCACACACACAAAATAAACCCTTGCCATTGACTTGATTCCAATTCATAGTGAGGTGGTAGGACAGGGTAGAACTGTCCCATCGGGGATCTAAGGCTGTAATCTTGTACAGGTTGTGAATGTCTGTCTTATCAAAGTGACGCACCACCTTAACTACCACATCAGGCATGAGTTCTGAGAGTGCATGAGAGGCCTCAGACTGGGTGAAGACATTCCATCCAGTGGAATATGGCAACTCACTCAGAAGCGTTTTACAGTGGCTGCTTCCAGAGATGCTGTGGTTGTTGTTGCTAAATGCTACTGAGTCAGTTCTGACTCATAGTGACCCTACATACAACAGATCAAAGCATGGCCCAGTCCTGTGCTGTCTGCACAGTTGAGGATATTTGAGTTCATTGTTGTAGTCACTGTATCAATCCATCTCATTGAGGGTCTCTTCTTCATTGACCCTCTATTTACCAAGCATGATGTCCTCTTCCAGGGACTGGTCCCTCCCGATAACATGTCCAAAGTGGGAGCTCTGGTGGCGTAGTGCCTAAGGCATCTGACTGCTAACCAGAAGGCTGATGGTTCAAACCCACCAGCCACTCCTTGGAAGGAAGACTGGGCAATCTACTTCCATAGGGATACTGACTCGGAAACCCAAGGGGGGGTCGCTATGAGTCAGATTCTCCATGAGATGAAGTCTCACCATCCTTGATTCTAAGGGGCCTTCTAGCTGTAGTTCTTCCAAATCAGGTTTGTTTGTTCTTCTGGCTGCCCATGTATATTCAGTATTCGTCACTAACACCATAATTCTTCTTCAATCTTCTTTATTCATTGTCCAACTTTTGCATGTATAGCAGACAATTGAAAACACCATGACTTGGGCCAGGTGCACCTTAGTCCTCAAAGACCCTTAAATCACCTGGTGCTAATTGTGTTGGACTCAATGCCACTTCGTCAGTGTCACTTTGAGTCTTTTAATCACATCAACTGTGCTACCAAAAATCTCAGGGTTCAAAAGAGTGACAGAGACACAGAAAGATTCATAATCCCTGGAATAGGGTGGTGAACCCAATATACTTGGGGTGAGGGGAAGAGAGCTGTAACAAACTTCCTGGGCCCCACCTACTGATGTCCTGAAAATACAGACCAGTTAAGTCAGTGGTCCTCAACTTTGGCTGCACATTGCAGCCTGGGTCCCACCCCCCCAGAGATCTTGACTAACTAGTCTGGAGTGTGAGTTGTAGAAGGTCCCCAGGGGATTATAATGTGCAGCCAATTTTGAGAACCACTGAGCCAAATGCAGGGCAATGGCTTGGGAGGGATGGGGGGGAAGTGAACAGAATTCAGTTTTCCCTTCACTTTGAAAACCACTAAGACTGAGGACCACAATGGAAAACCCTACTGTTTTAGGTGGGAGTGCTTGTTAAGTGCTCGGCCGTTAACTCAAAGGTCGATAGTTCAATTCTTTATCCACTCCTCAGAAGAAAGATGTGGTGGAATGGTGGGGGAGAAACAAGGGTTTAAAAGACCTCAGGTCTTACAATTAGTTTCATCTTCCCAGGACCAGCAAGAGAAATGAGGGGAAAATGTACCTATTGTTGTACATTCTGTTGCACAGAATTTTTGAGTGGTTCTGACTCACGGTGATCCTATGTACATCAGAATGGAACACTGCCCAGTCCTGTGCCATACTCACAAGCATTGCTATATTTAAGCCCATTTTTACAGCCACTGTGTCAATGCATCTTGTCAAGGGTCTTCTGCTTCTTCACTGACTCTCAACTTTATCAAGCATGATGTTCTTCTCCACAGACTGGTCCTTCTTGAAAACACATCCAAAGTACATGAGACAAAGTCTCACCATCCTTGCTTCTAAGGAGCATTCTGCCTGTACTTCTTCTAAGACAGATTTATTCATTTTTCTGGCAGTCCATATTATATTCAGTATCCTTCACCAATGCCATAATTCAAATGCATTAATTCTTCTTTGGTCTTCCTTATTTATTGTACAGCTTTTGCATGCATATGAGGTGAATGAAAATATCATGGCTTGGGTCAGGCACACATTCATCATCTTTGCTTTGTAACTAACACTTTAAAGAGGTCTTTTGCAGCAGATTTGCCCAATGCAATACGTTGTTTGATTTTTTGACTGCTGCTTCCAAGGGCATTGATTGTGAATCCAAGTAAAATGAAATCCTTGACAACTTCAGTTAGGAGGGGGTTGGGGAAGAATTGTGGGAAGAAATAAAGCTGGAAGGAGATTTTAGTCTATGGTGGGAGTTGCTCAGCTCCTTTGTGGGGGGAAAAATTCTTTAATGAGTATGAAGCTTGCAGTTAATCCAAATCTAGGGGTTGACGTGAGCAATGAGGCCTCCCAAGAAATGCAAAGTTGGAACTGGGGTGATGTGTGCATGCCTGTTGGAGCAGAAAGTATAGTCTAAACTAAAATGTCTGCAGAGTCAATCAGGACAAGAATTGTCAAGTTCTAACAGTACATTAGAAATAACGTAGTTTATCTCATTCATTTTCTCAGAGGAGGAGAATTAGTTAAGAGATTCATAGCTTGGTGCAAAGGTCTGTGGTCCTAACTAAAAGTCGATAATGAAGTGTGTGTGTGTGTGTGGGGGGAAGATCCAGAGTTCTGTAAATTGAAAGAATTCATAAGAAATGAAAAATGAAAAAGTCAAATAGGCAATGAATATGTGGGAAAAACAGTGCCTTTTAAGTAATCAGCCCAGGAGACTCAAGGAAACCACTGGAACAGAGGCAGGACAGGAAAGGTAACAAGATGGTGAGGTGTTCAGAGAACTAAGAAAAGGAGCGGTGGGAAGTGTGGTGGGGCCAGGAGAGGAGCAGGAGAAAAGGGGAGGAAAGAACAAATCAGAGGAAAAAAGTGACCAGAAAGGTTAGAAAGCTGTTACGAAATTTTAGCCGAAGTGTTCATTTCCATTGCACAGAAGAAAAACCCAGGAAGATGCCATTCCCGGTGGACAAAGAAGGCAAGTAGGTAACAGAAGGATTCAAAACAGCAGAGGTTTTAATGTGTATTTTCACTCTGTCGTTACCAAAAGATACTATGCCTCAATGTGAGCTCTGTGGGTCACATCAGAGAGCAACCACAAGCAGACATTTTGTCTCATCAGAGCCCGTTCCCAATAATTCTCCAGGTTCCTGATTCCCTTTCAGACTCGCCCATGTCTGATGAACAAGTTGAGCTTTGCTTCCTAGTGGGCTCCTTTTGTCTCTAATCCTTCGGTCTGTGTTCCAGGTAATTAGTCCCACCTTCTGAGACCTGGGCTGGGACCCAAGGACCTGAAACAGAGCAGAACACCCTTCGTAAAACGCCGCCTGGAACTAGATTCACACACAGTGGAATGGATATTGCTGAGGAACCAGAAGTTTTTCTGAGCATTCACAGGGAGGGGTGTTACCCCTGAAGTTTCGCAGACAGCACACGATGTCCATCTTTTAGGAGGCAGAAAAAGATGACCATGTTCACTGTAGCCTGATAAGCTTAACCTGGCTTCTGGGCAAGATGCTAGAACAAATCATCAAGCAATCAATGTGCAGTCAGCCAAAGGGGGCCAAGCCTGGGGAGCTTATGGACACAGTCCTGTAAGGAGTAAATCAAGTCAGACCAATTTAATTTCCTCCTATGAAAGAATGACAGGTCATGTAGATAAGGTGGAAGCAATAGATGTAATCGACCTGAGACCTCAGCAAGGCATTTGCTTCTGCCCCACGTGACCACTCTGTGACAAGCCAGCTTGCTGTGTCTCAGGCCAGGGGTCAGCCACCCCGGAGCTCTTGCACAAGATGGCAGGGGACTCGGCTCCTGCTGTGCTTCTCAGCTACTGCCTCACTCTCCTCCTCTTTGCTCCATTGCCTGAACGAGTTGATGTTCATCGTTACACAATTCAACTTAAAAACCATTTGTTTTATGCCTCTTGGGGTTGGTGCATTGTTGGCGCTTCATAAGTGCTTGTCTGAATGAAGGAATGCTTGGGCATATGAGCTACAGTGCTAGGAGACTGGCAGGGCACCTTAACTCCATCCCAACCTCTCCACTGGAAACAAATGGCCAGCAAACACTTAGCAACTCCCACCCACTCAGAAAGCCAGATTGGGTGTGTGTAGAGTTGAAAGCAGGATCTACTTCCCAATGTTTGCCATTTGCTTAGAATCAGTCCAGAGAGACTGAGCCAGAGAGAGAAAGTAGAGTTCCAGAGGGAAGAAATGGTCTCCAGATTACCCATCTTTGTCTGTAGCCTGAGTGAAACAGTTTTAATAATACAAACCAGCCACAGGTCATAACAAAGTGGACCAAGCTGGACAAGGCACAGAAAGCAGCCTAGTGCGGTGAAACAAAGCTCAGTAATGAAGCTGAGCTCCTCAGACGCAAGAGTGGGCAGGTCAGGCCAGAGCTAAATGGGATCTAAATGCAGGCTTCCACAGGCACCCCGGGGACCCGAGAAGCTACTTGGCTCCAATGAAGGGCGTAAGGTGAGTACCATCTAGCCAGGAAGCAGACTTTCTGCAGCATCCTGTAGAGCAGAACTTATGTGATTTCCAACCCCATTTCTTCCAGGGTATGAAGACACTGGAGTGAGTGCCGAAAACCATGATGATTGAAATGATTAAAAGGATGGGGACCTACATGAGGCGCAAGAGAAATGGCAAAAGCAGTTACACTGTAGAGAAGCCTATCGGATGTGACAACTGTCATCAAGGACATACCGGTGATACTAAGTGAGGTACCAGTGATTATTCTCCAACACCTCTCTGGGACAGAAAAAGAGGAGATGGAAGTCAGTGTTATTTTTAAATGTTTATTTTCATCAAAATAAGACACACACACACTTAAAGAGTGCTAAAAGGCTTATAGATCCGAATGGCACAAATGGGCTTGCCCCCAGCTACTGACCCTACAGGTTAGTGGTTCTAACCCAATCAGCAGCACCCTGGAAGAAAGTCCTGGCAATCTGCCTCCATGAAAGATTGCTGTTGTTATTGTTAGGTGTCGTCAGGTTGATGTTTGACTCATAACTATCGCATGTGACACAGTGGAACTGCACCATAAGGTTTCCTCAGCTGTAATCTTTACGGAGGCAGATGACCCACCAAGTCATTCTCCCATGGAGCTCCTGGATGGGTTCAAACCTCCAGCCTTTCAGTGAGCAGCCAAATGCTTAACCATTGTACCACCAGGACACCAAGGAAACATATGGAGAGATTGTACTCTGACATATGAATTGACTTGACAGCAACAGGTTAAGAGGCTTACATAAAACAAAACAAAACAAAACAAAACAAAAAACAGTTCCTTGACCCTAATCCTTTCTATTTCCCAGTCCTGCTCCCTGGACAACAATTTTGAACTCTTTCAGCTGTTTCTTCAGTTATTTACCTCCAAGTAATATGTTTGATCATTTCTTGATTTGATTTTTTTATATTGTCTATTGATTTCTATTATGGAACAAGAGAATTTAATTCTCACATGCTGCCCCATTTCTATTATTCCATCCTCCCAATATAGTTTCATCACAACTTTTGGTGATATTCAGGTGTATTGTTAGGATATAGTAGCTACAGATTACCATGGAGCCAAGAAGTGTGCTGTAATAGTGTTTCCATTCTTGTACGTATGTTGCTGTTATTGCTGTTCATTGCCAGGGACTTGATGCTGACCTGGTGAACCCATATGTGCAGAGCACAACTGCTCCATAGGGTTTTCAAGGCTGTGACCTTTGAAAATCAGATCACCAAATCTGTCTTCTGAGGCAGCATGGGCGTATTCACCCATACTGCTTCTGGGTGTATTCAAACTGCCAATCTTTTGGCTAATAGTCAAGCACTATACTGGAATTAATAATTGTTTCATTTCTTTCTTTATGATTGCAGTTCTAGTTGACTTCATTTCCTGTGTAGTTATCACTGATTTTTCCTAAACTTTCCAACAGAGCTGTAAATCTTCTTACATTACTTTCCACTGTGGAAAATAGAATAAATAATGTAATTGGTTTTCCTCCTGATGACACCACCCTAGGAATCTGTCTTCCTGCTCCAAAATGGATGGTTGACAGCCCAACCCTCGTTCTGGGACTACCTTTCACCATTATCTGTTGATACCTCTTCGTCTCTTCCCATATTTCTTGGATCCCAAGTCTCTTCTTTTTTGTTTATTCCCTCAATGAGGAGGGCACATTCTTAGTAGCTTCTTTATAATATTTTGCTTTTGTTACTGTTGTTGATAATACACACAGGAGAACAAACACCAATTTAAGAATTTCTACATGTACAAGTCAGTGACATTGATTGCATTCTTTGAGTTGTGCAACTACTCTCACCTACCTTCTCTGAATTGTTCCTCCCTCATACGATGGGCATATTTTATTGATAGTTTGGCCAAACAAAAAACTTTAAACTGAAAACCACTTAGCTTTAAAATGTTGAAGGTATTGATCCAGTGCCTTCCAGTTTTCTGTGTTGCTGTTCACAAGTCTGCTGCCATTCTGATTCCTAATACTTTACATGTGGCCAGTGTTCTTCCCCCTTAACAGCTTTTAGGATCTTTTTCTTATCCCAGTTGTTTTGAAACTGGAGTGTTTCATTGTACTGAGCACTTAGTTTGCACTCTCAATTTGAAAACTCATGTAGTTGTGTTGTTAGGTATCATCAGTTCCAACTCATAGCAACCTGATGTACAACAGATAAAACACCGTGTGGTCCTGCTTCACCCTCACAATCTTTACTATGTTTGAGCCTGTCATTGCAGCCACTGTGTTTGAGCCCGTCATTGCAGCCATATGTTCATCCATTTCATTGAGGATCTTCACCTCTCACTGACCCTCTACTTTACCAAGCATGATTTCCTGCTCCAGAGACTCATCCCTTCTGACATTATGACCAAAGTATGTGAGACAAAGTCTGGCCATCCCTGCTTCCAAGGAGCATTCCAACTGTACTTCTTCCAGCACAGATCTGTTAGATCTTCTAGCAGTCCAAGGGTATTTCAATATTCTTCACCAACACTATAATTCAAATGCATCAACTCTTCTTTGGTCTTTTTTATTCATTGTCCAGCTTTCATATGTATATGAGGCTATAAAAACACCATAGCTTGGGTGCACCTTAGTCTTCAAAGTGGCACCTTTGCTCTTTAACACTTTAAAGAGGTCTTTTGCAGAAGATTTGGCCAGTCCAATACATCATCTGATTTCTTGACTGCTGCTTCCATGGGCATTGATTGTGGATTCAAATGAAATGAAATCCCTGACATCTTCAAACTTTTCTCAATTTATCGTAATGTTGCTGATTGGTCCAGTTATGAGGCTTTTTGCTTTCTTTATGGAAATTCATTTCTTTTATAAAAAGACATTTCCTTTTATTTCTTTTATCATTTCATCTTTTCCTTTATTTTGTTTTCATTTACAGTAATTCCTGTTAGTAGGATGTTGGATCTACTAAAATTATTTCCTAATTTTCTGATTATTTTTCTCTTCTTTTCCTTGCCTTACTTGTTCTTTTACTTTCTGGAAGACTTTCTCAACTTATTTTCCAACACTTCTCTTGACTTTTTTTTTTTTTTTTCAATTTTAAAAACTCTTTCTTATTTACTGAATTTTGAAAATAATACCACACTGTTCTTTTTCATGGATGAAGTATTAATTATAGGGTTTGATTTTTTGAAAGTTCATTGTCTCTGTATTCTGAGTCCCTTTTATCCTGTTAGGTTTCTTTCCCCCAAAAAAATGGGCAACTTTTAAAAAAACAATTGGCTCTGTAAATTAAAGACTATATGAAGAAGAATGCAATATCAGGATTGGAGGAAGACTCATTAACAACCTGTGATATGCAGATGACACAGTCTAGCTTACTGAAAGCAAAGAGGACTTAAAGCACTTGTTGATAAAAGTCAATGACTACAGCTTTCAGTACAAATCACACCTCACCATAAAGAAAACAAAAATCCTCAAAACTGGACCAATAAGCAACATCATGATAAATGGAGAAAATATTGAAGTTGTCAGGGATTTCATTTTCCTTAGATCCACAGTCAACACCCATGGAATTAGCAGTCAAGAAATCAGATGATGTATTGCATTGGCCAAATCTGCTGCAAAAGACCTCTTTAAAGTGTTAAAGAGTAAAGATGTTGCTTTGAAGATTAAGGTGTGCCTGACCAAGCCATGGTATTTTCATAGCCCCATATACATGCAAAAGCTAGAAGATGAATAAGGAAGACTGAAGAATTGGCACATTTGAACTGTGGTGTTGGGGAAGAATATTGAAATACCATGGACTGCCAGAAGAATGAACAAATATGTCTTAGAAGATGTATGGCCAGAATGCTCCTTAGAAGTAAGAATGGCCAGACTTCATCTCACATACCTTGGTCATGTTGTCAGGAGGGACAGCATGTCCTTGGAGAAGGATTTCATGCTTGGTAAAGAGGAGGGTCAGTGATAGAGGAGAAGACCCTCGATGAGATGTTTGAACACAGTGGCTGCAATGATGGGCAGTATAGCAAAGATTGTGAGGATGGCACAGGATCAGACAGTGTTTTGTTTTGTTGTACATAGGGTTGCTGTGGGTTGAAACTGACTGGACAGCACCTAACAACAACAAAGCTGCTGTAACAGAGTCTCAAAAAAACACTAGCTTTGATATAAAATGTCATTTCCCTATCACCTACTTGTCTAGGCTAGAGTATTCTGTTCATGTGACTCTGCAACCCTTAACACATGGTTTTTATTTCTGGGTCCAAGGTGGTTGCTATCATCACCACTACATCCCAGCTGGAGGGAAACAGGAAAAGAGGAAAGGAGCACATGCCAATTCCCTTTAAGGGGAATAGCCACATGCCACTTGGAAGTGCCAAAGTAATCACATCCTATCGGCCAGAACTTAGTCACATGGCCATATCTAGCTGCAAGGGAATCAGGAAAATTGGCTTATACTTACTGACCATATATTCAACTAGAACTCAGGAGTTTTAGATTGAAAGGCAATGTTGTTGTTATTTGCCATCAAGTCGGACCCAACTCATAGCGACCCCTCCTTGGGTTTCTGAGGCAGTATCACTACGGAAGTAGATTGCCCAACCTTCCTTCCAAGGAGTGGCTAGTGCTTATGAACCACCAGCCTTCTGGTTAGGGGTCAAGTGCCTTAGGCACTATGCTACCAGAGCTCCTTGAAAGGCAATAGGTATTAGTAAAAAGTTAGCATTCTTTGCCACAGTCCACCTGATACTATATTGGTCAGGGTCAGGAGTAGGTCATCAAACAGAAATGACTCTAGATAGTAAAGAGGAAAGAGACTTATTACAGGGAGCTGAATGTTTTCAAAATCAGTAGAAGGGCTGGAGGTGTGGGCTGTGGGTTTTATACTGGGCTTCTAGCAATCTCAGAGAATTACTGCCAATACCTCCACCACATTTAGAGAGAGGGGGGAGCTATGAGGCTCCCACAGAAAGTATTGAGTTTAAGAATGCTGTGTGAAAGATGTGATCCAAGGTCACTCACTATGACCTCAACAGTCCCTTGCTTCTCACAAGCTGAAGACTGGTCCTGGAAATGCTACTGTAGGTAACCCCATGCCATAGATCACCAGCAAAAAACAGCCAAAAAGCATCAAGAATATGGCCTCTAGTACAGACAACAAATATGAACCACTTTGCATATACAGTACTGAGTTGTCAGTGAAAGCAAACATGGGTATAGGGACGGATAGATGGGTGAACAAGCTAAACAATTAGGTATG
>NW_006921616.1:12433576-12438755 GCF_000298275.1 Orycteropus afer afer | reverse complement strand
CACTAGTGACTGGGTTTTACCCCTTTCTCCTGCTCTTCTGGCCTGCTACTCTGTGCTACACCTGTGCTTACCTTGCTCCCGGAGACCTGGTCCCTCTCGGGAGGGTAACAAGGGAAAGTGTTCAGTGCAGATCAGTAAGCACCAGCCTGCCCATGCTTACCTTGCTCCCGGAGACCCGGTCCCTCTCAGGAGAGTAACAAGGGAAAATTATAAGGTATACATGTAAAATACTTAACACAGGGCCTGGCACATAGTAAGTACTCAATAAATGCTTCTCTCGTTGTATAAACACCTGGGAACTGTAGAAGAGGAGTATTCTAGGAGAACATCAAACTGAAGAACCTTGAATGGTATCCTAGGCAAGAGATCATGCTGATCAGATCCCTTTGCCAGCCTTCCTCTGCTCTGCATGGAACAACAGGAGCTACATTTCTTAGGCTCCTTTGCTACTGGCTTCCATGTTGTTTTGACCAATGGGAGGTATTGTCAGAGACTGGAGTGGTATCTCCAGCAGTGATGGTTCAGCCTGCCCATCTTGGACCCAAGTCTCACTAAGTAGCCATAGCCTACCTACCTACGATTGTCCTACCTCCAGATGGCCTGACTCCTGGATTCAGGACATAGCCTCTTCCATTGCCTTCCCAGCACAGGGGTTGTTGTGGTTTCCTGCTCTAACCAATCTCTGGTTTGTCTCATGGCTGCCTCACTTCTTCCGTTAATACTGTCTCCAATCCCCTGGATTAAATCCTCTATATGGGTATGGGTAAAACTTGGAATGGATTCTACCTTGAGCCTGACTCAATCAGAGAGGTACTGCATTTAAAAAAAAAAAAAAAAAAGGAAACACCCATTGCCATCAAGTGGATTCCTACACATAACAATCATATAGGACAGAGTAGAACTGCCCCATAGGGTTTCCAAGGCTGTAAATCTTTACAGAAGCAGACTGCCACATCTTTCCCTCATGGGGCAGCTGGTGAGTTTGAACCTCTGAATTTTTGGTTAAACCAAAAAGTTTAACCACTGCACCACCAGGGCTCCTATAATACTTCTTGTAATCATTATGAAAGTAATGTTTGTTTTAGAAAATCTGAAACATACAGGAAATAATTTTTAAAAATCACATGGGTGCATTTCCTGCCAGTGCAGATATGTACATGTCTTCAAGGAAATTGGAATCAAGCCAAGTTAACACATCAAATTCACATCAGCGCCTTCTCTGTCCTTTTGGGAGGGTGCTCTCTGGACCTCAGGCGAGCTTGTTTTATTTATAAAGGATGAGTTTTCCTCTCTTGAGGTCTTTTAAGAGGCTGAATAGAACCAGAAAGCTCCAGAGCGAAGAGCCAAATGCCTGATTTCTAAGAGAACACAGCCATCTGGGACAGACTGCCTGGGTTCACATTCTAGCTGTGTGACCTTGGGGCTTGGGCAAGTTGTTTATCTCTTTGTGCCTCCTGGAAATGGAGATAGGGAGATGGTTAAATGAGAGATTATACACAGCATACTTACAGCAGTACCCAGAAAGCAGTAAGTACTCAGTAAATATTAGCTATTATTACCAATGGAGTTCTTGGGTAGTGTAAACAATTAATGTAGTCAGCTGCTAACAAAAGGTTGAAGGTTCAAGTCCACTAAAAGCACCTTGCAAGAAAGTCCTGGTGCTCTGCTTCTAAAAAGTCAGCCACTGAAAAAAACCCTGTGGAGCACAGTTCCACGCTGACACACATGGTGTCGTCATGATTCAGGATCAACTCAATGGTAACTGGTTTTTTGTTTGTTTTTTATTGTTGTTGTTGTGTGCCATGGTGTCAATTTTGACTCCAAGTGACCCTCTATGACAGAGTAGAGCTGTCCCATAGGGTTTCCTAGGCAGTAATCTTTACAGAATACAACCCCCATGTCTTTACTGCCATGGATTCAAACAGTCATCCTTTGGTTAGCAGCCAAGTGCTTATCCATTGTGCCCACCAGGCCGTCTTTATTATTATTATTACCAATGCTCAAATTCTCTCAGGGAGTTGAGGAGACAAAAGTGTGTCCCTTCCTCCTTCTGTGGGAGCTCTGGAACCATGGGGGGTCAGAGATAGATGTTATGGTCCAAATACATCAAGGAAGGTGGGGTTGGGAAGGTTTCTTTCCAAATGTGATCCTCCTTTCTCTTAGCATATTTGGATCTGTACATACATGGTTGTGTACATGGTTCATCTCTCATGCTGGATTGTGAGATGCTCATAGACTAGGACCACACTGGTACATCTTTGTAGACAATCTGCACACAGTAGGTATTCAACAAATGTGGCAAATGGAACAAGCTAAGGTCAA
Organism: Orycteropus afer afer; assembly: GCF_000298275.1. Lineage (NCBI taxonomy): Eukaryota > Metazoa > Chordata > Mammalia > Tubulidentata > Orycteropodidae > Orycteropus > Orycteropus afer. The sequence continues at coordinate 12,436,433 of NW_006921616.1, read as the reverse complement.
TACTGTTGTTGTTGTTGTTATGTGCTGTCGAGTCAGACCCAACTCATAGCGACCCCTCCTTGGGTTTCCGAGGCAGTATCACTACGGAAGTAGGATTGCCCAACCTTCCTTCCGAGGAGTGGCTGGTGGGTTTGAACCACCAGCCTTCTAGAAGAAAGAAAAGTAAAACCACAGAAAACAAGGAAGGAGTCATCAATAATCAGTCTAGGAAGTTGGTTTCCTGATCATTTTGGAGCTACAGTTGCTTGGGCTGAAGAGAACAAAGAGAAGTGCATCCATAAACAATAAGCATTTTGCTTGCTGTAATCTCCCATGGTTGATCATGAAGGAAGTAGGGGAAAAAAGGAGTTTTGGTGGACACGATTTTAAGGTACTGAAAAATGAGCACCAATGGCTATTATTTAATTAAGAACAAGACCCAAGTGATATCCAAGGAATGATTAGGCCATTAGTTGTACATTAGCTGTGCAGAAAGCATTAGAACATTTCTGTAAGAGATGAGATGGAGTTTGTGGAAAGCTACTTCTTGACTCAGCAGTGGTAAAGTGGTAAGGGTGATGTACCTTGCTATTAGCATCAGAGTCAGCCTTTGGCCAGTGTAGTCAGTGAGGAGCATCTCTGGGCCTCTGGTCTCCCTTTCTGGACCCTTCTTCCCCTTTAGAAGGAGCCCTGGTGGTGCAGTGGTTAAAGCACTAGGCTCCTAAATGAAAGGTGGCCATTCAAATCGACCAGCTGCTCCACAGGAGAAAGATGAGGGACTCTACTTCTGTAAAGATTTACAACCTTGGAAACCCTATGGGGACACTTCTACTCTGTACTATAGGATCAATATGAGTCAGAATTTACTCAATGGCAGTGGGCAGTGGGCATTCCCCTTCGGTGTCGTTCCATCCCTCCAGTTGGCTATAATCCTCACATTAAGCGAACTCCCCATAATGCAATTTTAGGTGGACAGCTGAGATCTCTCCTCAGCCTCCCCCACCTTCTTCCTCAGCAACTGGCTAAAAAACATATTGTCAGTGCACTGAGTTGAATAAAGCACCCCAAAATTTATGCTCACCTAGACCCTCAGAGTGTGACCTTATTTGGAAATAGGATCTTTGAAGATGTAATTAATTAAGGATCTCAAGAGGAATCGTCCAGGATTTAGTTGTTGTTATGTGCCGTCGAGTTGGACCTGACTCATAGCGACCTCTCCTTGGGTTTCTGAGGCGGTATCACTATGGAAGTAGATTGCCCAACATTCCTTCCGAGGAGTTAGAGTGAGTCCTAAATCTGATAACTAGTATCCTAATAAGAGAGGAGAGGTCACAGAGACAGATGAGAAAGGCACGTGAAGACAGAGGCAGAGATTGGAATGATGCTGCCACAGGCCAAGGAATGCCAGGAACCTTCAGAAGCTGGAGGAGGCAAGGAAGGATTCTCCCCTAGAGTCTTCAGAGGAAGCACGGTCCTGCCACCATCTTGATTTAGGACTTCTGTCCTCTAGAACTGTGAAAGAATAAATTCCTGTTTTTTAAATCACCAAGGGTTGTGGTAATTTGTTACAGCAATCCTGTTGTTGTTGTTAGATGCCATCAATTCTGCTCCAACTCACAGTGACCCCATGGACAACAGAACAAAGCTTGTCTTGTGCCATGCTCACAATTGTTGCTTTGTTTGCCTATTACTACAGCCACTGTGTCAATTTATTTTGTTGAAGCTCTTCCTATTTTTTCACTGACCCTCTTCTACCAAGTATGATGTCCTTCAGAAACTAGTACAACTAGTGAGAGTCTAGTGACTGTTACCCTCAGTAGCATTCACACCATAAATCTAATTAACTGGTGAACCATTGCCTTCACCCCAAAGGAATGAATCTCAGCAATGGAATTCCCAGCACTATGACTGACCAGTGGGGGTTTTAGGTAGGAGCCTTTCCCAAGTTCATCATAAATCTTCCCACAAAGCTAAACAAAGTAGCTGCTAGTGTAGCCCTCTGCAGGTGGATGTTAATCCCTTACTAAAAACTCCAAACTCACTGCCATTGAGTCAGATCCTACTCATAGCGACCCCTCCTTGGGTTTAGAAGTCAATGGACACTCATTTCCCAAAACCCTTGACTCATGCTTATCTCTGATATAAATTTAATTTCAAAGTGGAACAATTAAGGAAATAGTTAGAAATTATACTAAAAATGATTAGAAAAATAAGGAATGATTTTAGGCAAGAAATTTGCTCTTTGCTTTGCAAATCTTGACTGATATATTTTCAAAGCACTGCATTGAGAGGTAAGACATGAATACAAATGTGATCTAAAGCAGAGAATTAGCGTCCCACCTATGAAAATTCTGGCAAAAAAAAAAATCCTGAATCTGATCAAAACATTAGCTCTACTTATCAATTTTCCTGAACTACAGATAAGAGGGCAAGAAGGTAAAGGGACACCAAGGGGCTGCAGTCAGCAATGCTTTAAACTTGAGCTCCACAAAAATCACCTGGAAGGCTTTGGGGGCTGGACTGTTCTGATTGAGTAGGTCTGAGTCAGGTCTAAGATTTTGCATTTCTAACAAGCTCCCATGTGTTTGAAACCAGCTTGCAGAACCACCACTCTGGAGGACTAAGGAGCCCTGATGGCGCAAAAGTTACACACTCGGCTGCTAACTGAAAGGTTGACAGTTCAGACCCACCTGGTGACTGACTCTGTGGGAGAAAGACCTGGAGATCTGCTCCCATAAAGATTACAGCCTAGGAACCCCTATAGGGCAGTTCTACTCTGAATTCAGAACTGATTCAATAGCACTAACAACAACTCGGGGAGCTCTGGTAGCATAGTGGCTAAGACACTTGCCTGCTAACCAGACGGCTGGCGGTTCAA
>NW_006921616.1:12430359-12433476 GCF_000298275.1 Orycteropus afer afer | reverse complement strand
GTCATCTCCAGAGTCATTTTTATCACCACGGCCATATTTTCCAACTAGTGACTCTTCTTCCTTGTTTCCAACTTTCACATTCCAATCACCAATAATTATCAATACATCTTAATTGCATATTTGGTAAATTTCAGACTGCAGAAGTTGGTAAAAAAAAAAAATCTTCGATATCCTCATCTTTGGCTTTGGTGGTTGGTGCATATATTTGAATAATAATCATGTTAACTGGTCTTCCATGTAGACATATGGATATTATCCTATCACTGACAGCATGGTACTTCAGGATTGATCTTGAATTTTTTTTTTTTTTAATGATTTATATGATGTCATTCCTTTTCAATTTGTCATTCCCAGCACAGTAGTATGTTGTACATAGTGTCACTATGAGTTGGAGATGACTCAACGGCACCTAACAACAACAACAACACTGTACTTGCAACAAAGTCTGCAAAACATAGTTTTTCAGTTTTCCAGGGTTTGTAGTCCAAGAAAAAAATACCAGTTGCTGTCAAGCCTGTTCCAACTCATGACAATCCCATGAATTCTGAAGTAGGTCACCAGGTCTTCCTTCCAAGGTGCCCCTGGGTGGACTCAAACCTCCAAACTTCCATTAGTAGATGAGTGCTCAACTGTTTGCATCACCCAGGGAGTCCTTAATGAAGCCAGAAATAGAGCTGAATGGCAATCCAGCATGTCCATACCTCCAATGGCCCCAAGCTGTCCATTCATCTTTATTAAAACACCAAAAAACCAAACCAACTTCGTTAAGTTGTATCTGACTCATAGCAACCACTCCTTGGGTTTCTGAGGCAGTATCACTATGGAAATAGATTGCCCAATCTTCCTTCCAAGGAGTGGCTGTTGGGTTTGAACTGCCAGCCTTCTGCTTAGCAGTCAAATGCCTTAGGCACTGCACCACCAAAGCTCCTATTTATAAATAAGACCAAATAACAGATTATGTGGGAACTTAGCCTTTTTAGTTATGAGGCAACGGGTCTTGCCTCAGCGTTATTTAAAAGGGTTTTTTCTCTGGGCCTTTCAGTTACTCTAGAGAAGAAACCCTCAATCTCAAGCCTGGGGTTATAAGCAAATTGCAAACATCTTGGAGCTGGAGGAGTCACCACTCGTGTACAGTACAGGCTCACCCTACCACTCGGCACCTTATGTCTGATTTAAGAGGTAATCTAGCTGGAAACAACCTAAATACCCATCCACAGATGAATGGGTAAATAAAATGTGGTACATACATACAACGAAATACTAAACCAGAACTAAACTACTGCCATCGAGTTGACTCTGATTCACAGCAATGATTTAGGACAGAGTGAATTGCCCTAGGAGCTCTTGTGGCATAGTGCATTCGACTGCTAACCAGAAGGCCTGCAGTTCAAACACACCAGCCACTTGGAGGAAGGAAGATAGGGCAATCTACTTCTGTAGTCATACTGCCTCAGAAACCCAAGGAGGGGTTGCTATGAGTCAGATCCAACTTGATGGCAGTGAGTTTGGTTTGGTTTTTGCGAAACTGTCCTGTTGGGTTTCCAAGGCTGTAAATCCTTATGAAAGCAGACTGCTTTATCTTTCCCCTGCAGAGCAACTGGTGGGTTCAAACTGCTGACCTTTGGTTAACAGACAGATGCTTTAACCACTGCGCCACCAGAACTCCTTAATGGACTATTACTCAACCATAAGAGAAATGAAGTCTTGATATATGCTACCCCACGCCTGCTCCTTGAAAACATGATGCTGAGTGAATTACATCAATCACAAAAGGACAAATGTTGTATGACTCCTCATATATAAATCAAACAAATGTATAGAGACCAAAGTTTATAAGTGGTTACCAGGGATGGGAAGGAGGGGAGTCTTTACTTAGCACTGAGTTTATGTTAATGGTAGTGGAAAATCTGGAAACAGATAGTGGTGATGGCTGCACAACTTCATGAATGTGATCAATGTCACTGAATTGTGCCTGTGAAAAATATTGAATTGGCAAATATTTTCTTACATATATTTCTACCATAATAAAACAATTAAAAAAGAGTTAACCTAGAAATTCATGTCAATTTTGTAATCAACCGCGTAATCAACCTTAGTTTGTTTTAATATTAAAGTATCCTCTGTTGAAGCTTTCAGTAAACAATGCTACAGAAAGATGTTCCGTGTTTAATGTGCATTTGAAAAACAACCTCTGATACATGACCACAATCCCCCTCCTCAGGTGTGTGTATGCTCCAGTGTGAGGAATACAGGCTTGGACTATTTATCTAATATTCTAGGATCCTATGACTATTTTTCTCTTCTTAGTAGGTAGGCAAAATGAAAAACTACAAAGGAAAGGAAGGGAAGCTTAAGGAGGAATGACCTGCCTCCTGTTTTAAAAATAAATCATAGCAGGCAAAAGCTGGAATGGAAAATTTCAGAACCGTGATCAATACCTAGAGAAAAGACACCAAAAGGCCATGTTTTATTGCATGATCCGTGCACTGCGTGCAGGAAAACAGCTCACTGTGAACACAGGTTTCCAGGGCTAGGAGGGGGTCGAAACAAACCCTTTCTGCAATGAAAGGAGTCAGTCAGAGCCTATTTAAGGTAAGTTCAGGGCTTCTGGAAAATGCCATGGGCCTGGTTTGGGAAGTTCCTAGCCTGCTCTTGATTGCCTCGGTAGGAGATACAGCAAATCCTGTGCTGCTTCCTTCCTGTGCTTGGACTGGCTGATGTGACACATGTGAGATGCCATCCACGGCCATAATCAGCTGTCAAAATCAGTTGGTATTGACTGAGTGAAAGGAGATGGAAGTGGGAGCAGTGTGTTACAAGGTGCAAAGAGAAAGTTGCCTCGTAATACCGTTGAGTGGGGGAAAAATGATGAAAATGTGAGTGAGGTAGAGGATGCTTGGGTTTGTGTTGCACTCTGTAGTTTATAGAGCACTTAATTGGATTTTCTCAACTCTGTCTTGGAGCCCCCATTTTACAAACGGGCAAATGAAATCCAAGCAAGGTTAACAGATTTGGTCAAGGTCACAAAGATAATAAAGCATAGGCTCTAGATTCAAATCCAGGACTATTGGCTTCCCAGATGGGTGATCTTTTAACTATACTCCTTTCATGTCTGAA
>NW_006921616.1:12415045-12421994 GCF_000298275.1 Orycteropus afer afer | reverse complement strand
CAGCCACTCCTCGGAAGGAAGGTTGGGCAATCCTACTTCCATAGTGATACTGCCTTGGAAACCCAAGGAGGGGTCGCTATGAGTCGGGGCCGACTCGACGACACATAGCAACAACAACAACAACAACAACTCGAGGACAGTTTTCTATCAGTAATAGCAAATTACGGGAAAAAACAAGAGAGGGAGGGAACATTTGCAGTAAAAAGATGTTGGGGGAGAGGAGGATTACATGGGAACACCCTACTTTCTCTACAACTTTTCTGTAAACCTCAAACTGTTCTATAAAATGTATTCAAAAATAAGAGTAGAAAGAAAAAAGATGTAAGAAGTGTATCAACCAATACAAATTGTAACGTGTGTGCCAAAGGGGCAGGGAGGCCGCATCTTCTGACCTCCTCTAACCCCACAAGAGGAAGATGGAATCACCATCAGTAGCCCAAGGCCTAGTCCTGTGAGGCCAGACATGCTGCCTCCCTCCAGCCCTTTCACCAACCCTGACACCAACTGTTCCTCCTGCAGCACCCACCACCTCTCTGCTGGGTTCAATAATTCACTGCAGTGGCCACACAGAAGTCACAGATTATGGGGTTTATTAGGGAAGCAACAGGCTACAATTCAAGTTCAAAAATGCACTCAGTCTCTCTCAGCCGGCCATCTCACTTAGCAGCTGGCAGTCTCTCTCTCAGCAGCACGTGTCTCTTGCATCTCTCTCTCTCAGCGAGTGCATATCTCTCAAAAAGACATTTCTCTCAGCAGCATGTCTTTCTCAGCCAGCAGTCAGAGAGACTCCTTCTGCCTCTAGGAGGGCTCCTTTTGAGCCTGGCAGAGTGGCCCAAACCAACCAATCCCAACATCAGAATTCTATACACCTGAGAGAGAGCGAACTTCCCAGATTGCTTCATGACAGTCTCAACAGAAATACCCCAGGTAGATAACTTTAACAGTCAGGAGCTACTCAGTTGCTCATGGCAAATTCCATTATGGAGTTTACAAAGATTTATGGCTAGAAAAGCCACACTATGTGATTTACTACACTGCAGTGTGTATGGGGGAGGTAGAGATATCAGAGACATTTGAACACTAAATGGATATTTGATGATCTTAAGGAAATATTATCAATGTTTCAGGTATGATAATATTTTTTTAATGAATACCCCAAACCAAATCCACAGCCACTGAATGGATTCTGACTCATAGTGACCCTATAGGACAGGGTAGAATTACCCCATAGGGTTTCAAGGCTGTAATCTTTACAGAAGCAGACTGACACATCTCTCTCTTGCAGAGCAGCTGCTGGGTTCAAACTGCCAACCCTTCAGTTAGAAGCCAAGGGCCTACCCACAATGCCAAGAGGCTACCTTTAAAATATATATATATATATATATCTTTGAAAAACGCACACTGAAGTATTTATGGATGAAAAAATAAGATGTTTGGGATTTACTCAAAAACAACTCAGGGAGTGGGAAGACAGCGAGTTGATCATCACTAAAACTGGGTACATGGAGATTCCTTATGCTGCACTTTTTACATTTGCATAGACTTAAATTTTACATAATAGAAGGTTAGGGATGAATAAATCAAAGAGAGGTTCATCTTTAAATCCATCTAACATACACTGTGTGCTGGCATTTTCATTTGTGTCTCATTTAACCCTCACAATGCTTGTTATTGCTGTTAGGTGCTGCTGAGCCCATTTTTGACTCATAACAGTCCCATGTGACAGAGTAGAACTGCCCCATAGGGTTTTCTAGGCTGTAATCTTTACAGAGGCAGATCTCCAGGTCTTTCTCCCAAAGACCTTTTGGATGGGTTGAACCACCAACCTTTTGGTTAGCAGGCAAGCACTTAATGATCATGCCACCAGGGCTCCTATTTAACAACACAGTCATTCACTTTTTATGGAGGTCCAGACAATGAGATGATTTAGCCAGTGTTATGCTGCTAATCAGTGGTGGAGTTGAGAGCTCACATCAAGCCTTCTGACTCCAAGTATAGCACCCGTTCCATTTTATTAGTGGTCTACACATTGAAGGGGCATAAGAATCACCTTGGAAGCTTATTTAAAATGCAGACTCCACGACCCTACCTCAGAGTGTCTCTCACCCACAGGATTTGGGGTAACACTCAAAAATCGATACTTCTAACTGGTTTCCCAAGTGATTGTAATGTAGGTGTTCTTGGGATTGGGATTGCACTTTGAGAAACACTACCTTATAGTATTAAGACAACTGGAAGAAAGAATGATAGAACATTTGGCTTCCCAAAACAGATATAAAAATTCAGAAGCCAAAGTCCGAAAAGAAGATTCTACAGATCTTTAGTTCCTTCTGTGGGGATCAGGGTGATGAATCAGAGCTGAATGGGTTTCAAAGTCCTTCCATAAGAGTTAAATGATTAATTAATGCCATGCTAGCGCTGGTGGTGTAATGCCTAAGGCATTTGACTGCTAACCAGAAGGCTGGTGGTTCAAATCCACCAGACACTCCTCAGAAGGAAAGATGGGCAATCTACTTCTGTAGAGATACCACCTCGGAAACCCAAGGAGAGGTCACTATGAGTCGGATCCAACTTGATGGCAATGAGTGAGGGTGGAAGTACAAGGACCTCTGGTGGTGTAGTAGTTAAGGCATTTGGCTGCTAACCAAAAGGTCAATGATTCAAGCCCACCCGCTGCTCCATGGAAGAAAGATGAGGCAGTCTGCTTCCACAAAGATTTATAGCCTTGGAAACCCAATGGGGGTTGCTATGAGTTGGAATTGCCTTGATGGCAGTGAGTGAGGGTGGAATTACAGGATTTGAATCACCTGGGTAGAGCTAAATGGTGCAGCTCACAGGGATAAAGCTGAAAGACATGGTTAACCAGGAAGCAAACAGCAGGTACCATACTTCCCTAAAAGGAGCAGCTTCCCACAGCTGGAAATGTCAGCTGCTTTCCTCCTTTGCCAGACAAAGGACTGAGTTCTTGTCTGATTCTAGTCTTGTCTGATGATGCCTGGCAGAGCCTTTAATGAACATTTTGGAGCTCTTTGCCTTTGCTTGGAAGTGCTAATAGGGCAGCTGGGGGCAGTGAGAAGAGAGGATGTCATGAAGTTCCTTTCAAAGAGGTCAAGTTGACTCTCCTTCCAATACCCCACCTCAGATGGAGAAGGTTCCTGGGACTCAGTCTCATTTGTGTTGATAAGTGGGGCAAGAAGGCAGATTGCAGCTTCTAAATTAGTGTCTCTGCAGCTTGGTTTCATATTCAAATCAACCAGGAAATGCAGAAAAACTCTTAACACCTAGACCAGACTTCAGATCAATTACAGGCAGTCCCCAGGTTATCAACATCCAAACGCCCCTCTTACAGACAACTCCTACTAGCCCTTCAATGCAATGTAAATTTACCCTTACTTTGAAAGGGTTGAACCAACTCCTCCTGGCAACAAATTCTTCATCACAATCACCTTCATTTGCTGCACACATGGCTTTCAAATCATTGAGTCTTTTGTTTAGCTAAAGTAGAGCTAAATAAGAACATTATGCACTTGTTCCAACTGATCTACAAGTTCTTAAAGATGTAGTTAGGAACAGAGCTCTTTCATAACCTGGGACTGCCTGTGTATATCAGAATAGCTGCAAATAGGATCCAGGGGTCTGTTGTTGTGTTCTTGTTATGTGCCGTGGAGTCGGCCCGACTCATAGCGACCTCTCCTTGGGTTTCCGAGGCAGTATCACTATGGAAGCAGATTGCCCAACCTTCCTTCTGAGGAGTGGCTGGTGGGTTTGAACCACCACCCTTCTGGATAGCAGTCAAGTGCCTTAGACACGACGCTACCAGAGCTCCCTATCCAGGGGTCTATTTCTTAGAAATCCCCAGGTGACACCTATGTGCAGCAAAGGTTGAGAACCATTCCTAATGGTTTCAACACTGCCCTTCCATTTAAGACACTTCCAAACCAAAACCAACGCCAGACACTTGGTATTTGAACTCCTTCTTAGGATCCAGAACCACTGGATGTAGGTGTCATCAACAGCAAATTCTCCATTTATTCATGAAGTGTTCATTGAACCTACTGCGTGCCTTTCTGTTTGTTGTACTGTGATGGCTTCCATGCTGCTGTGAGGCTGGAATCTATGCACCTAGTGTATCAAATACCAGCAGGGTCACTCATGGTGTACAGGTCTCAGTAGAGCTTACAGTCTAAGAAAGACTAGGGAACAAAAGGCCCAGTGATCTACTTCTGAAAATAAGACAATGAAAATCTTATGAATCACTACAGAGCATTATCTGTCTGTCTTACTTTGGACACATTATTAGCAGGAATCAATCGCTAGAAGAGAACATGATGCTGGTGAGCAAAGGGCCAATGAAGGTCTGGAGACCCTCAGTGAGAGGGTCAGCACAGTAACCATGATGATGGTGTGCTTCCACCTCGCAGACTAAGAACTCTGCAACTAATCTTATTTCATTTTTCCATTTAGCTTCCCCAAAGCTAAGCCCAAATCCATACATTATCACATCTCTTTAGAATCTTATGTCCGTTCTCTGTGATGTTCCTCAATCCTTTCTCTTTTTTTAAATTAAACTTTCAATCTTGAGATAATTGTAGATTTGCATACAGTTGTAAGAAATGATACTAATACAGAGAGATCCCAGGTGTCTTCTCCCCAGTTTCTTCGGTGGTAACATCTTGCAAAATTATGGTACGATATCACAACCAGAACATTGACCTTGGTAACCTTTCCCTTTTTCAAAGGAAAAATATGAATTGAACCTCAGTGAAGGGTGTAAAAGTTTAGATGTGTAGTTGTGGAGGTGGATAGACTTATGCTTTATCTCTCATTACAAAACAGTTTCTTAGATCTGATGTTTAAGTTCATATTGTGATATTTGTGTTTTGTATAGGCTACCTCAGAATCAACTCAGTGGCACTGGGTTGGATTTGGCTTGGTTTTATAGGCTACCTTGAGGAGGCTTTGTGGTGCAACAGTTAAGTGCTTGGCAGCTAACCTAAAGGTTGGCTGTTAAAACCCACCCAGTGGCTACTCAGGAGTAAAGACTGGAAGGTCTGCTCCCATAAAGATTACAGCCTAGAAAATCCTATGGGGAAGTTCCACTCTGTCGCATGGGGGCACTATGAGATGGAATTGACCCAACAACACCCAATAACAAAAGCAACATAGGCTATCTCATCCCCTTTGGGTGGGTATAAATAAGTAAACAAAAGAAAAATGACTATTAGCAATTTTCGATGGGCCTGGGTTTTCTAGACCTTTCCTTCAAGTTGGTCTCTGCTGGCTATGCACTAGGCTGACACCCCCACTCCCCCTTTGTAGGAATACAGAGAAAATTCTAGACTTTCAAGGCAGAGGCTATGTCTTTTCAGGATAGACTCTAGACCCCTAGATGTGTGCAGCAGATCTTCCTAGGATGTCGACAGCACTTTCGCTCCAGGTGATCACTCTTCAAGACCAGAGATGAGGCTCCGTGCAAGCTCCAGCTCTTTGCCTGTAGTTGTAGACAAGTGTGGCATGGTCAAAAGGTACACTGCCCCACTGAAACACACCGGTCTCTGGATTCTGAGGAGGTGTCTTTACTGGGTTGGATAGTGTACCCTAAAAATCTATGTCCTTCTTGGAATCTCAGAAAGTGGTGTTATTTTGAAATAGGGTATTTGTGGATGTAATCGATTAAGATGCAGTCATACTGGGGTAGAGTAGGTCCTTAATTCAGTATGAACGGTGTCCTTATAGGAAGAGACACAGTGACAGAGGAAGAACACCATGTGACAACAGAAGCAGAGATTGGAGTGATGCATTGACAAGCCAAGGAATGCCAAGGATTACCAGCAATGCAGAAGCTAAGAGAAAAGCATGGAAAAGATTTTTTCTGAGAACCTTCAGAGAGAACATGACTCTGCCAACACCTTGAGTTTAGGCTTCTGGTCTCCAGAACTGGGGGAGAATCAATTTCTGTTGCTTTAAGCCACTCAGATTGTGGTAGCAAGGATCTCAGGTCTGTCTGGTTCAAGCCACTGCTGAGAATTTACATTTTCACCCCAGATATACTGTATCAGAATGTACATTTGAACAAGATCCCTTGGGGATGAACCCAAACCCACTGCCACTGAGTAGATTTCAACTCATAGTCCCCATTGGATTCCAAGGCTGTAAATCTTTACAGAAGTAGATTGGCCCTTCTTCCTTCCACAGAGCAGCTGGTGGGTTTGAACCACAGGCCTTAAGGATAGCAGCCAAATGCCTTACCCTCTATGTCACCAGAGCTCCTTCTAGGGATGAAAGACCTGTTAAAATGTAGCTTCAGATTCAGTATATCTGGGGTGGAAATGTAAACTCTCAGCAGAGGGTTAAACCAGAATGAACTGGTTCAAAGCCCTGATGGTAACTTGTTACAGCAACCCTAGGAAACTAATCCCAGGTGCCTTCTCCCCAGTTTCTTCACCCAAATTAAATTCTCCCACATTGAGACGTTTGGATGCACCTTACTGTTTTAAGATCCAGGGCACCCAGGAATCCATTGGTAGTCTGGTTTGAACTTCCACACTCTTCACTGAGGCAGAGGTGTCACTAGGGACTTATGCAGTGTGTATGGCACTGTGTGACTCTGTCAGAGGAAGTGACACCAAAATGACTGTCTCAAAAATTTTTCTATAGTGTTTCAAACAAACAAACTCACTGCCGTCGAGTTGAACTCGACTCATAGCGACCTCTCCTTGGGTTTCTGAGGTGGTGTTGCTACAGAAGTTGATTGTCCAACCTTCCTTCCAAGGAGTAGCTGGTGGATTTGAACCTCCAGACTTCTGGTTAGCCATCAAATGCCTTGTTGTTGTTGTTGTTGTTGTTATGTGCCGTCAAGTCGGCCCCGACTCATAGCGACCCCTCCTTGGGTTTCCGAGGCAGTATCACTACGGAAGTAGGATTGCCCAACCTTCCTTCCGAGGAGTGG
>NW_006921616.1:12395669-12396322 GCF_000298275.1 Orycteropus afer afer | reverse complement strand
GCAGCACAAAATAGAACATAATTAAGTTCTAAATCATCTGGTTCAGACTATAAGTGCTGGAATTTCAGAGAAGGGAAAGATCAATGTGGGCTGGAGGAGTTAAGGGTGGCTTAAATATAATTCCCAGACATTACAGTACCCTAGAAACAACAGTGCCTGTCTTAGAACTGAAGAAAGATGAAAGCCAACACATAGAGGCTAATTTACACAATGTTGTACAGCAGACCACCAAGATATCAGGGGAGTGAATTAATAACATTGGCCTTGGGGGTTAATTCTGTTCAAGTAGGCTTATTCTTGCACAATTAATAATAGGCTTTGGTGTAGTTAATCTCATTGTATTCTTGAACCAGCAAAGCAACATGGTAGACTGAAAAAAAAACAAGGAGTACAGGACCCTGAGTTCTCATCTGAGTTCTACGCTATGTAACACCAATTTGACCTGGGCAAATCAACCATAATTTCAGGGCCTCAGTTCCAGAAATTCCATTATTTGTCAATTGTGAGAGTTTAAGATGTGTTCTGGTTACCTAATATTGCTTTGATAAGAATATACTCAATGGGATAGCTTGAAGAAACAGAAGTTTATTCTCTTACGGTTTGGAATCTTTAAGTCCGAGTTCAAAGTGCCAGGCTCTAGGGGCTAGGTGAAA
>NW_006921616.1:12379928-12394359 GCF_000298275.1 Orycteropus afer afer | reverse complement strand
CAACTCTTCTTCAGTCTTCCTTATTCATTGTCCAGCTCTCACGTGCACATGAGGTGATCGAAAATATCACAGCTTGTGTCAGGTGCACCTTAGTCCTCAAGGAGACATCTTTGCTTCTCAGCACTTGAAAGAGGTCCTTTGCAGACAATTTGCCCTGTGCTATTCATCATCTGATGTCCTGACTGCTGCTTCCATTGGTGTCAATTGTAGAACCAAGCAACTACGAATGAGCTATGTTTGAATCCTGAAAAATGTATTATGTAACCCAAGGCCAAAAGCTTATTTCTCTCTCTTTCTACCCCAAATTTTCATTTACCATTTCTGTTTACCGACGTCTCCTTCTACACCTCACTGGGAAAAATATCTCTCTAGTTTTCCAAATAATTTCAAACTTGTACAGATGTTTTAATCCAATAAACTGCACTGAATCACAAATGAATGGTGCAAGAACAGGCTGATCATGTGCTACGTTTCCCAGCTGGTGGGAAGTCTTCAAAAATTCAGTTGCTGTTTGGAAGTAGTCCCCTATCCAAACTGGGGAGTCTACTTAGGGTGAAATTGCTTCTACATACTGATTTGGGTAAAGATACTAAAAAAACAAAAACAAAACCCACTGCCATCAAGTTGATTCTGACTCATAGCAACCCTATAAGTGCAAAACAGAACTGCTGCATGGGGTTTCCAAAGCTGTAAATGTTTACTGAAGCTCTCTCATTTTTCTCCCATGGAGCAGCTGATGAGTTTGAACCACCAACTTTTTGGTTAACAGCCAAATGCCTTAACCCTGCACCACCAGAGCTCCTTAAAGGTACTAAAGATAGGTCTAGGGTTGTGAACCTTCAAGCCACAGGGTCATTGTAAGGGTCCTCATAATCAGAAGTGCAATAAGCAGAATCTACCACAAACAAACTAAAACCAAACTCACTGCCACCGAGTCGGTTCTGACTCATAGCAACCCCCTTTGGGTTTTCAAGGTGGTAAATCTTTATGGAAATAGATTGCCTGGTCTTCCTTCCAAGGAGTGGCTGGTGGGTTTGAACCGCCAGCCTTCTGGTTAGCAGTCAAATGCCTTAGGCACTATGCCACCAGAGCTCCCCCTTGAATCTAAGGAAGAGTAAATATGTAAGAGGTTAATAGGACACACTCTGGTGCAAGGCTGCCTCAGTTTGAATTCTAGTTCATCCACTTACTACTGGTTGACTTGAGATCCTTATTTGAACTCCTGTGTATCAGTCAACATGACCTCTGGTGGTGCGGTGATAAAGTGCTCAGCTGCGAACTGAAAGGTCACAGTTCAAACCCACCAGCCCCTCCACAAGAGAAGGATAGGGCAGTTTGCTTTTGTAAGGATTTACATCCTTGGAAATGTCACAGAGCAATTCTGCTCTGTCCTATAAAGTTGCTATGAGTCATATTGACTCAGTGGCAGTGGGTTTGGTTTTTTTGGTAACACATCTTAGTAGGAGACATAAGGTGGAAAAAAAGCCTTGTTTCTCACTTCCCATCCCGGCTTTCCATGCAGGTTCAGGAAGCGGCTCCTGTCTGCCTTGGTGGCCTACTGCAGCTCTAACTGAAATAAAAAGGTGTGGCTTTAAATAGAAGAAAATAGAACTGTATTTTGTCACAGTTCTGGAGGGTAATCAGAGTCTTGGCCATGTCAATTCCTTCCTTGTAGGGAGATCTGGTCATTCCTTGGTTCCTTGGCATAGATAATCTTCACATGGATTCTGTCTTGCCCCATGCATCAGGGTGAGTCACTGTGTCTAATCCATACTTCTTAATACTCAGAAGTGATTAGACTTAGAACCCACCCTACTCAGGTATGATCTAATTAAAGAAAACTCTATTTCCAAGCAGGATTACCTCCACAAGTATAAGAGTTAGAATTGTTAGGATTCCAACATACATTTGGGGGAGTGTGGTCACAATTTCATCCATAACACTGAGATGTGCTGACCTTGTAGCACAAGGACAAGAGAAATGGTAGAATCGTGCAAGGGCTCTTCAAGTTTCTGCTTCTAAGCAGTGGATTACGTCACTCCTGCTCATATTTTAATGGACAAAGCAAGCTACACAGCCAAACCAGGCATCACCAGGGTAGCAAGAGCAGTGAATACTGGGAACAAATTCGATCTGCTACAGTTGTTCTGTTTCCTCATCTGAAAACAGTTATTTACCTCATAAATTTTAGTAAGATTCAATGAGATCATAAAAGGAACAAACAGAATGGAATTAAAGAGAATGTTAAAATGTAACAAATGTCATTGAGCAATTTGTGTAGGAATATCAGATGGAACCCTAATTTGCTGTGTAAAATTTCACCAGAAACACACAAAAGAAAATTATTAAAAGAAAAAAAGGAAGTTCCAGAAAATAGTATGAAAAACTTTACAGAATTTGTTCTAAAAACACATTGTTGTCAATGTTGTGAGGTGCCATTGAGTCAGCTCCAACTCCTAGTGAGAGAAAGAATAGAATGAACAGAAGGAAACACTGCCCAGTCCAGCACCAGCCCCCCAATCCTTGCTCTGCTTGAACCCATCATTGCAGCCACTGGGTCAGTCCATCTTGTGGAACATAAAAACATAGTTTGGATGAATTCAAGATCAATTTTAAATGCTCTATGGGTCAGTCAATTCCTAAAAAATAAAAACAATAATCAAATGAATGTTTGTCTAATCTGTAAAAAAAAAATTCAATGAGATAGTATTTGTGAAGTACCTGATACATAGTAAGTATTAGAAAGATGCTAAATATATAACTGATTCTATAAATACATACAAGTGTATGTAGAGATATATAAAACTGATTTTCATTAAAATACTTGTATTATGGAAATAATATAATCATAGGGCAAATAAGAAGTACACATTAAAAAACAAAACAAAACACTGCCTTCAAGTCAATTCGACTCATAACAACCCTTCCTTGGGTTTCCCAGATGGTATCTCTACAGAAGTAGATTGTCCAACCTTCATTCCAATGAGTGGCTGATGGTTTTGAACCACAAACCTTCTGGGTAGCAGTCAAATGCCTTAGGCACTACCAGAACTCCTAGGAAATACACATAAGCAAACAGAAAAATAATTAAAATCATTTCTGCTCTGATTATAAAGCAAAAACTCCCATAAGTGTCTGGAGTATATCTCTAAGACTTTACAGATATGTTCATTTTATACACAGAGAGATGTATGTTACAAAACTGGTATGATAATGTACCTGTTCTGTTATAATCTTTTTTTCATTTAACCCTGTATTGCAAATAAGTCCATGATGATAAAAATATATTTAATTCATCAATTTATTGGCTTCATAATATTAGTCTTTCAGTATATATAATATTTTCCTTCAAAAATATAATCCATTTACTATTTTAGGATATTTAGATTTTTTACACCATTTCCAAGTGCTCACTCTTGTTAACACTGGCTCAATACTTCTCATCCATCTTTACACACTCGTTTGGTCTTCTCCCCAGGTTAAACTCTTAGAAGTGGAACCACTGGGCATACACCTTTCCAAGGCTTTTGATATGGATTGCTAGAATGCCCTCCAGAAATGTTCCAATTTCTAAATCTCACCAGCAGTGCTATATCATTTCTTTAGATTTTTTCCTGCTATATTATCATCTAAGGTGGCAAATGATATCTAACTGCTTCTTTAATTTGTATCTTTTGATAATTAATGAAGAAGATATGTTCATAGATTTATTGGCCATTTATATTTCTTCTCTCAAGTATAACTATGTTTCAAATATACATGGGAACTACAGTGATTTTAAAACAAAATCCCACAAAGTCATTTAAAATGGTAATGAATATTATTTTATATGTCGTTATTGTTATGTGCCGTCAAGTCAGACCCAACTCATAGTAACCCCTCCTTGGGTTTCTGAGGCCCATGGGTACCTATTATTAGTTTTATCAGATTGGATAATGAATGTGTGGTTATAAAGGGCATTGTCCATATTTTCAGAGATGCCTAATCAAGTATGTGAAATGACTTGATGTTTGGATTCATCAGAAAAGGAAAGCAAGCCAAGAGATGAAGCCAATTCTTATAACCGTAGAATCTGGATGACGGGTATATATTGAAGTTCATTGTATTGGTCTCTCAATCTAAAAATATACATATTTTACTGAAAAATAAGAATACAAAAAAATATATAGGTGTATAACTCAATGAATTATGGGAAAATAAGCTCACCTGGGTAACAACTACCCATCTAGCCAACAAATGGAATTAATTAACATCTCAGAAGCCCCTTTCATGCCTGTGTCCCAGAGGCAACCACCATAGATTACCATATTTTTGCATACAGTGTGCCTATGTAAATAACTCGCACCCACATGTAACATGCATAGCAAGCACAGGAAACTAATGCACGAGGAGGTTGCGCAGTCTGCAAAACCCATGCAACAAGTATTTTATTTGTATTTATATGGTAGTGTTTGCCTGTTTTTGAATTTTCCACAAATGGAGTCATGCAGTACAGGCAGTCCCTGGGTTATGAAGGAGATCCTTTTCTAACTATGTCTTTAGAATTTGTCAGGGCTTTGAACCAGTTCTGCCTGGCTCAGTCATGGCTGAGGAAGTGTCACTGAAACAGACCCAAACTTTTAAAGTTATAGTGAACCAGAGTGGCATAGTGCCTAAGGCATTTGACTGTTGCTAACCAGAAGGCTGGTGGTTCAAACCCACCAGCCACTCCTCGGAAGGAAGTTTAGGCCATCTACTTCCGTAGAAATACCACCTTGAAAACCCAAAGAGAGGTTGCTATGAGTCGGATTTGACTCAATGGCAGTGAGTTTGGTTTTTTGGGTTTCTTTTTCAGTGAACCAGAAAGATAGCCAGAAGGGGAAAAATGATATGTCAAAGCTTTGTGAGAAACCTAATCTCCCTCTTATAGTAGAAGAGCAGTGTACACACTGCACAGCAACAAAATCTCTTCCTCTCACATTCTGAGCAGTCTGAGCTGCCTCACTCAAAGATGGTCACACCCCATTCAAATGTGGAGGCGCCCTACTCAAATATGGTGGCCCACTCCACTGCTCTTAATTATGTCATAATCTTATTGTCCTGCCAATATTCCAATCTCATACATCAGGCTCCTGAAAGGGCTCACTATGCCTCTTCCAAATCTCCCATTCCAGGCTTTCCATCTATAATTTTTCCCATTCCAGGTACTATACCAAATCTGCCAAATTGTAAAACTTCAGCTCTGTTCCTGTTTCACTTGTTGGCCATGACAGAACTAGTTTAAAGGGCAAGTAGGAGTTGTCCATAAGTTAGACACTCATAACCTGGGCATCACCTGTATATGTTTTGTGTCTGGCTTCTTTTCCTTAATATTATGTCTGTGCATCTAGAGCAAAATTGAAAGAAGGAGACCAAAGACTTAAGAAGAAACTAGTCTACAGGACAAATAGTCTACACAAGCCATGGCCTCAGCTACCTGAGACCAGAAGAACTAGATGGTGCCCAGCTACCACTACCAACCATTCTAATGAGAGCCACAATAGATGGACTCTGGTAGAAAGTGAGACAAAATATGGAGCAGAACCTCAAATTCCTGGGGGAAAAAAAAAAAAAAAAGACCTACTGAACCAGTTGAGACTGGGGGACTCCCTGAAACTATCGCTCTGAGATACTCTTCAAACCTTGAACCAAAACTAATTCCTGATGTCACCTTGTAGCTAGATAACAGATTAGCTAAAAAATAATGTGTATTAACCCATAAATGTTGTGCTCCTTTAAAAAATCACCTATAAGAGGCTAAACACTCAACAGTTACTTTAAAATAATGATGAGAATACAAGGGAGGAGCGAAACTAGATTAATGGAAATGGAGCCACCAGAACAGAAGCAATGAGAATGTTCATGCATTGTGAAGAATGTGACCAGCGCTACTGAACAACTAGTGTGGAAGTCATTGAACGGGAACCTAAACTGCTGTGTAAACCTTCACCAAAAACACACTAAACAATTATTTAAGATAGGACTCGACTCGACAACAGTGAGGTTGGTTTTTTTGTTTGTTTGTTTATTAATATATTATGTTTGTGATAATCATTCATATTTTTTGTTGTTCATTTTCAGCACTGTATAGTATAATGTCAAATGAATATACCACAATTCATCTATCCATTCTAATGCTGGTGAACATTTGGGTTTTACACTATTACAATCAATGCTACCATGATCCTTTTTGTATTTGTGTTTGGATGCATATGCACATTCATATCTGTGGAGAGATACTAATTCTCTATTGCTGCATAACAAATTACCATTCATTTAGCAACTGAAAACAACACACATTTATTAGCTCTCAGTTCTGTAGATCAAAGTCTGGCTTGGTGTGACTGGGTTCTCTGCTCAAGGCTGAAAGCTATTGTTCGTACTGAGTTCTCACCCACAGACTCTGATGAAAATCCACTTCCCAGTTGATTCTTGCCGTTGGCAGAATTCAGTTCCTTGTGGTTATAAGACTAAGTTCCTTATCTCCTTGTTAGCAGTCAGCTTGGACAGCTCTCAGCTCCTAGAGGCCCCTGTCATTCCTTGTCACATTGCCCCTTCCATCTTTAAGCCAACAATAGTAAGTCAATTCCTTCTCCTGCTTTGGATCTCCCTGACTTCACCTTCCACAACCAGCAAAGAAAACACTGCTTTTCAAGAGCCCATGTGATTAGATTAGGCCTACCCAGACTGTCTCTTCCTTAAGGTCAATTGACTAGTAACCTTAACTACATCTTCAAAATTCCCTTTTCCATGTAATGTAGCATAATTACAGACATGGAGCATAACATCTCATAATATTCAAAGTTCTGGGGATTAGGACAGGAAATCTTGGGGAGCCATTTTAGGATTCTGCCTACCACAGGGGATATACGTTTGAGTGGAATTGCTGTCACGTAAGGCAGACCTGTGGTTCAAAGAAAGAAGCTATGCCATAGATTTCTCCAAAATGGTTGTACCAATCTATATCCCCACTAGCAGTGTATAAGAGTTCTCGTTGCTGTACCTCCCAACCAATGCTGGTCTGGTTAGACTTATCATTTTTGCCCTCCCAGTCAGTGCATAGTAGTGTCACATGCCCTGATAGCTACTGAATTTGAGCACATTTTTATATGTTAGTGGTTAAGTCATTTGGCTGCTAACCAAAAGGGCAGTGGTTCAAACCCACAAGCTGCTCCACAGAAGAAGATGGGGTGGTCTGCTTCCATGAAGATTTACAGCCTTGGAAACCCAAGGGGGCTCACTATCAGTCAGAATTGGCTTGATGGCAGTGAATTTGGTAAGGTTGTTTTTTATTGACTACTGGGATTCATCTTTTGTGAAGTGCCTGTTCAAGTGTCTTGTCCATTTTACCGTTGGGTTATCTGTCTTTTGCTTATTTTGTGTGTGTGGGAACATCTTATATAGTATAGATAGAAGCCCTTTGTCACTAGAATTATTGCATATATTGCAACTATGGCTTGCCTTGCCACTCTTAAATCTATCTTTTGGTGTTGTAAATTTTAATGTAGTCCAATTTATCAATCTTTTATTTTATGCTCGTTTTTGTTGTTGTTAGTTGCTGTTGAGGCAATTCCAGCTCATGGTGACCCGATGTATACAAAATAAAACTGCTCTGTAGATTTTTCAAGCCTGTGACCCTTGGGAAGCAGATCACCAGGCCTGTCTTCCAAGGTGCCCTGGGTGGGCTTGAACCACCAACATTACAGCTAGCAGTCAAGCCCTTAACTGTTTGGGAACCCTGGGATTCTTTACATCCTGTTTAAGAAATCTCTGCCTACCCCCAAATCATGAAGATATTTTCTTATGTTGTGTCCTGAAGAGTTTTTGTTTCACAATTAGACCTGTGACCCATCTGAAACGGATTTGGAGTCTTATGGTTAAGGTTCATGTTCTCCACATAGGGATATCAGCACCATTTTTTTTGAAAATCTGTCCTTTCCCCTTGGTCGATAGTATTATCTTTGTAAAAATTTCAGATGGAAAGATGTTTCTTTTAGAGTTTTCTATTATGTTGCTTTGGTCTATTTGTCTTTCCTTTCTGTACTGTCTTAATTACTGTGGTTCAATTACTATAGCTTTATTGTTGTTTTTGTTATGTGCTGTTCAGTCAATTCCAGCTCACAGCAACTGTACAGGACAGAGTAGAACTAACTGCCCCGTATGGTTTCCAGGGCTGGAATCTTTACAGAAGCAAACTGCCACATCTTTCACCTGCAGAGTGACTTGTTGGTTTGTAAGTCGACCTCTTGGTTGATTGCCAAGTGCTTAATCACTGTGCCACCAGGACTCCTTGTTGTTGTTGTTGTTGTTATGTGCCGTCGAGTCAGCCCTGACTCATAGCGACCCCTCCTTGGGTTTCCGAGGCAGTATCACTACGGAAGTAGGATTGCCCAACCTTCCTTCTGAGGAGTGGCTGGTGGGTTTGAACCGCCAGCCTTCTGGTTAGCAGTCAAGTGCCTTAGCCACTATGCTACCAGAGCTCCCCCAGGACTCCTTATGGGAGCTTTATACATCTTAATACACAGTAATGTCAGTTTTTCCACCTAATGTTTCTCCTTTAAGTGTATGGTATTTTTTGAGTCACCCTCATCTCTAGACTTAGTTCTTTGAGTCCCAACCCAAGCATGCCGTGGGTTTGCCAGTTCCTCCCTTGATGTGCCCTGAACTCCAGATGTTATCCCCCAGCCTTGTCAGCTCTGTGAGCTTCTCAGCCCCTCTGCTGTCTCTTGGAGGAAGCAGCTCCCCCTGTGGCCAAAGCAACCCCAATGCCAGGTTTATCTCTCTAGGCTCCCTTCTTCTGCTGGATCTTGGCCTCATGGTTCTTCAACACCCTCTTAACCTTTCAATACCTCCAAACTGATATTCTTTTAGATTACCTCCAGCTTTTTGAATTCTAAATAGGCCGTTTAGTCTGAATTATCTGCCATTAAGATTTAATATTATGTGAAACAAGAAAAAAATAAAAGGAACTCTTGAACCCACATTACTTTGGTTCACGACATAACATCTGAATCATTAGATACCAAACATGACTGCTCTCCAACCAAGTGCTAACATAATGTTTTGATGCTGCAAGAGGATTCCAGCTAGGAAATGCCTGGGCTTACAGGTCTAAAGGATAGATGCCATTGAAACCAAGGCAGGAGGTTGGCTCCGTGCCTAGAGATGGTGCCATCTGCACCAGAACTTTAGACATTTGGCCAGCCCACACACACTAGGCAATTTAGGGCCAAATGCTTAGAATGAGGAAGAGAAAAAAAGTTTGACTGGCAGAACTTTTCCCTTTTCAAGACACATCTTTGGTTGTTTCCGGCGACCCATATGTCCTCAACGTGAGGTTTTTTAATGTTCTCAAGTTTGGGGAGTGTTCTGGTTACCTAGCGCCACTCTGACAGGAATACACCACAAATGGGATGGCCTTAATAAACAGGAGTTTATTGTTACACTTTGGAGGCTTTACGTCCAAGTTCAAAGTGCCAGGGTGAAAGCCCCTCAACCTTGGGGTCCAGCTCTGCCTCCTGCTCCCGGCCCACTGGAGCTAAAGGCATTTCTTCACTCAGACAACTGCTGGCTGCTGAGGCTGAGAAACCCCAAGGTTGACAAGTAAAAAGGACACCACAGTCCTCATGTTACCAAACCACACAGCAGGCTGTTAACTTAAATCCATTGCAAGTCCCAAGGTCAGCAGAGCATAGCAGGCTGCTGAGCAATGACATGGTTACCTGCAGGGTCCAAGCATGCCATAGGCTAGAGACCATTTCCAAAGCTTCTCCTTATATACAGGAAGCAGACCGCATAAGCAAAGGCAGCTACTCAGCTGGTTGTGGTAGATCCCACCATGGAGATGATTGCCACTCTCATCACGGGGAATAACTACCACCAGCTGCCCAGCCACTCAACCAGGCCCAGCCAAGTTGACACACAAACTACCACAGGGAGATATTCAAGTTTGGTTTTAGAAACAGAGATCAGATTTGGGTTTAGAGATAACTTTTCAATGTGTTCGTAATTAATGCTAGCATTTAATAAATTGTTACTGTGTGGTGGGGATTATTCTAAAAATTCCCATCTAATTAATCCATTTAATTCTATATTCCTAGTCTACTATTAATGCCAGCATTCCCATTTTACAGGTGAGGATACACTTTACAGGTGAGACACAGCCAGGCTAAATAGCCTGTCAGGATTACACAGCAGTTAAATGGCAGTGCTGGGTTTTAAATCCTGGCAATTTGGTTCCGGTGTACAAGCTGTTAACTACTATGTCCTATTGTCTCTACCTAGAGAAACAATTTTAAAAGCCTACTTCTTCCTTAAGCTTTTATGTTTAACTTATAAATCTCATTATTCTATGTGAAAGTCTAACAAATTTTAACGACCATCTTAAGGTAGACTTTGATTCATGGTGGTTCCATTTATAAACTTAGTTAATTAAACTCCTTTAAACATTTTAAACTGCAGTTATAAATTTAATATGTTCTGTTCTCTTAAGTACCTCATTTGACTGATTTAATAAACAAAATCTTTCCAACTACTTAAACTCTTATAAATCTAATAAATGCATGAATATGGTGAACTTTAAGATCTTCTGAGTGTTCTAGCACTACACATTAACTTGGTAAGATTAACATTTAAAATCACAGTTCTACTCAATTAATCAGTCCACATTTTAAGGTGGTGTTAGAAGACTGAACTATTACTACAGAAAACAAATTCTCTTCATGTTAAACTCAAGATACCAAATATGGACAGATCCCCTAACTTAAAAATACCAGTACTGCAAGTTTGATTCTTCTAAACATTTATATTTTTAATTTTTAAAATTCCTGGGATTTAAAGGTGTTTGTACTCTAAGGAAACAATTGTCATTCTAAGCAAATTTGGAAGAATCCTTCCCATGATTTGGAGGAAGCAGGCTGGTTACTTTCTTATCCAGCTGAAGTTTTCTAAATGACCATGCATGTTGACCTTGATTTGATCAGATTCTTGTCTGCAATCCCAGAATCCAGACTGCAGCCACTCCCACAGTCAGTAAGCTAGGATTTCTAAACTCAAGGAGTGTGGGGAAAAGGGTCACATAGTCCTTGTGCTTCCTGGTTTATGATTTTAGCTAATTTTCAAGTAGTGCAGTGTCTATCACTGCCCCCTCATAACCACGTAGTTGATTGGGCTCAGTAATCTACTAACCACTCTGTTCCATTCAGATTCATTTTTTATTCTTTCCTGTCTATTAGGACTATGCAACTTGTTATAATGTACCAGCTGATTGGATTCTAGATGTCTTCTGTGGCCATGTCTGACTCAAATTCCAACTTCTATCGTCAATATTCACACACATATAAACAACACTCATCCACACGCCCCCAAGATATTTTGGGACACACCCAGCGTCCTACACATTCTATTGGCCAACTTTGAATACCCAAGGCAATCATAAACCCAAATATGTGCTTAGGATCATCATAAGAGGGAAAAATAAGAACATTCTCACAACTGACTGATATCAAATGTGAAGATGCTTGTAGACAACATGGGTTTGATGGAAGATTTGAAATGAAATTTCAGACCAGCTTGGGAATTGCAAATCAGTTGGCTGCATCACCCACCCCATCTGTGCCCAGAAACTATTTCATTTTCACTTTGAGGCTTTTTAAAAATAATGCAATGGGCTCAGAATTCCCTTCTCTTTCCTCCAGGCCCAAAGCTTAAGGCCCTTGCACATGCACTACGACGGAGCCTCAGTAATTACTTGAGTATGTTCATTTCTCCTGCCACTGACTTGTTTTGTCTAACTGTATCTAAAGGATTTAAGGGTGACAGGAAACAGCTGGAGAGAGGGTGCTTGGTCTGAGGATGCAGAGAGACTGGGCTCAGAAAGGGATGCGGTTTGCTCGGAGCAGCTAAGTGGAAGGGGCTCACTGCAAGGCTGGTGTTGAATTTTGCTTTGCCCAGTCTTCCTACTTCCCTTCCACCCCTCCTCCCTCTTCCTAGAACTCACCTGCTGGCTCCCTCCCTCTCTCTCTCTCTCTCTCTCTCCAGTCCACTCCCTTGTTTACTCTCTCTCAATCTTGAGACCCCCAACTTTGCATAGAGAGCTAGATCGCTCCCATCCTCACTCTCCACCCCCCATCTAACCCCCTCCCCCCAAAATAAAAAATACAAAATAAAAAAATCTTATTACTGTTGCTACAATCAGACCCAGGAGCAGTTTGAATGCTCGTATTGATAATCACAGCTGGGACCATATAAGCAAAAGAAACCAGTAAAATAAAAGCCAGTGGACGGTCAGAGACCACGGCAAACCTATTGATTGGTGCTGCGGCTCCTTTCCGTGTGGCAGAATGAGCGTGGAAGAGCTGAGCTCTGGGTAATTTTCAGCAAACAATGTGCTGTACAGCGTTATTTGTAGGTCCTGAAAATCAAAAGTGGGACCCCTAGATCCCCACAGAACATGCTTCGTTAGTGTGGAACAAAGGGCTAGCTGCTGGCTGGGTACAGCTTTCCCCATTCTGCAGCACAGTTGGGGTAGGGGTGGGGGGGTGGCAGGTACAATGGAGACTTGAGAAGCTGGGCTGCCTACGTCCCTGTAGCAGAGAGGACCCCAGCACAGAAGACAGCCACCCCTCCTTAGTATATTTTAGTGCTGTTGTTTGCCGTAGAGTGGATTCCAACTCACAGCGACCCTACAGAATAGAGTAGAATTTCCCCATATGGTTTCCTAGGCTGTAATCTTTATGGAAGCTGATCTCCAGTCTTTTCTCCTATGGAGTCACTGGGTGGGTTCCAACCATCAATCTTTCGGTTAGCAGTTGAGCCTTTACCCCTTAGGCCACCAGGCTTCCTCTTCCTTAGTATAGAAGGCCTGCCATTAGTAAGGCCAAAGATGCCAGGCCCAGTGCTAACTAGTTGTATGATCCTCAGCAGTCATTCTTCCCAGTGACTCAGTTCTCTACTGCTTCCATCCCAGGGTTCCCTGAGGTCCAAGCGTAACAGTGATGTAAAACATCTATTTCGTATGCTTTTCTATGATTTTAGAGAGATGCTCAGCATGATGAGGGAGCAGAAGTTATATATCAGGGACCTTTATGGTCAGGCCCCAGAGGAAAGGGATGGCATGTTCAACTAGAGGTCACAAGAGAAGAGTTTGATGGTGGGACTCTTTACCAAATATGGAGAGGCAAAGGATGGCAAGGCATCCGGGGACTGTATCAACTCCAGGGCTGTACTTACTCCTATTCTGTAAGGCAGAAAGCAGCTCAACCCCTCTGCCTAAAGGAGCAGGGGGGGAAGTAGGTCCAGAACCTTGCGAACTGTGGCTGGAGCTGTAAGAGACAGCTGTCCCGCCAAAGCTGTGGGCTTTGTTAGGATAACTCAACTTGTCCAAATCATGGCCCATGCAAAGAGGAAGTTGCCACGGAGGTGGCACATACATGACCTCACTCTTTTCCTACCCTCTCACTCCCACCTGACAGGTCATCTCACGTTGACCTGACTCAACCCAACTGGAAGCCAGAGAGTAAGGAAGTCCATGAAGGCGGTCCTCAGGAGTTAACCTCCAGGGCCCAGAGCACAGCAAAGAAAACGGTAAAGAGTGGTTCTGCAGGGGCCACAGGAAATGTCCAGCATGCTGTTTCTGCTCTGTCCCCTCAAAGCCCCCCTGGACATTGCTGTATTATTTTATAGTTGTCCACTCATATTTCATGAGAAGCAGGGGCTGTACCTTCTCATCTTACTATTCTTGGTGCCTAAATGGTCCATGGAACTAAGAAGATACTCAATAAATTAGGAATAAACGAATGCATGAATGCAGGATGAATGATGACCTGACCACCAACTGAAGACAGTCAAGAGGGGGATGTAGTCTTCTCAGAATAATGTCTGAGTAGCATCCACTCACTTGTAGAGCTCCAGGGCCTTCAGGAGACTCAGCACAGGTGTTCTCTGGCCTCCCCAGCCTGGAGACTTCTCTGCTTGGCCTTTCATGGCCCCAGGCACATCTGCACCATGACATCTGCAACTCTGCATTTTCTCTGCACACCACCTCATATTCACCTTGAGCTCCTCAAGCAGACCCTGTCCCTGTTCATCCTTGTCATCCTTGTGCCCAGCACATCTTACATATGAGCAACTAGCTCAAGATCCTTGTGTTCTAGGTGGGGGAGTCTCCATGATCCTCCCACAGAGAAAACAACCTAGACTTCAGTCTGCCCCATGGCCTCCCCAGTCCCATCCCTCCCCACCATGTCACAGCCAGCTGGTCAGAAATGTAGGCCTTTCAATGACATCTTGATTCCTAAAAAAAAAAAAAAAAAAAAAAAACGAAATCATGCCTCAAACTCCTGGGGTTGATTTAGAGGAATCATAGTATGTGCCCCCACCCCAATTCCTTTTGCCACTGGCCACATTAAACAAT
>NW_006921616.1:12368094-12379593 GCF_000298275.1 Orycteropus afer afer | reverse complement strand
GAGTCAGACTCGACTCATAGCGACCCCTCCTTGAGTTTCCAAGGCAGTATCACTACGGAAGTAGATTGCCCAACCTTCCTTCTGAGGAGTGGCTGGTGGTTTTGAATCGCCAGCCTTCTGGTTAGCAGTCAAGTGCCTTAGGCACTATGCTACCAGAGCTCCTTTAAGCAAGGTAGAAATGCATTTCCCTCTCACATTAAATCTGGGCTAGGATAGCCCTCCCTGACTCCAGTGGCCCAGGCTCCTGCCCATCTTATTTGTCTGCCATTCCTAGGGTGTTTCTTTTGTTCATATAAACAAAGTTGGAAGTTCAAGTTTACCCATAGGGTCTCACCCTGTGGAACACAGTTCTACTACACATGTGGTATTGCCATGACAGGGAATCAACTCCAGGAAAGCTGTTGATGTTGTTGTTGTTGACTATATTCTAGGTGTGAGCTTCTAGCAGTGACAAAACTGTCCCATGTTCCTGCTCTCATACAACTTACATTCTAAAGATGTAAAGGCATTAGTTCACATAAAGGGCTTAGGACTGTGCCTGAAATGTGGTCAAAGCATTACTGTTACAGAAGCTACATATTTCCACTGTGTCGCAGGAGCCCAGAGCACCCCTTGAGTCCAGGGACAGCACACAGAGGCAGTCCTGCTTCCCTCAGGCCTCACAGGGAAATCGTCCTGCACTGTCACTCATCTTAAGTCCAAGGAATTCAATGTGTCACCCACAGTCTAGCATCTTACAAGATGTCTAGGGGTTGCTCAAGAACAGAGACCCCAAAACATTTTTTTAGCAAATGAATAAATAAAGAAAGCACTACTTAACCCATAGGAACAAAACACCAGCTGTGCAACTATAGGCACTGAGAAATTTTGATAAATAAGATATTTATAGCAGTCCCTTGGTGATCCCAATGGTCAGCACGCTCACTGCTAATCATTAAGTTGGAGGTTCAAGTCCATCCAGAGGTGTCACGGAAGAAAAGCCTGGTAATCAGCTTCCCAAAAATAAGCCACTGAAAACGCTACAGAGCACAGGCCTGCCATGAGTCGCAGTTAAATTAATGGCAACTGGCTTAAGGTATTTGGTGGAAGGAAGACTTCAAAGGACCATAAATCACAATCAGGAAGACACAACCTCCTCTACTTCTACTTGATGTGAAACCTACCTTGAAGCCTTCTTATGGAGCTCTGGTGGTACTGTGGTTAAAGCATTTGGCTGCTAACCCAAAGGTCAGCAGTAGGAAGCTACCACCCACTCAGGGGTAGAAAGATGAGGCAGTCTGCTTCCGTAAAGATTTACAGCCTTGGAAACCTTATGGCACAGTTCTACTCTTTTCTCTCACAGGTTTGTTTTTTGAAGGCAGTGGATTTATGTTTTTGGTTTTGAAACCTTCTCTTTCCAAAGAATACAATGCAACTTCTCTTCCCCTGTCTTCAGGGAAGTTAGATTGTCTTCAAACTCCTCTCTATGCCTTAGCACAGATGTCTAACCAACTGGTTGCCACTTCTCCATCAATTTCGGGGTAGCTGCATACCAAACTGGGTCAGAAACTATTTAAAATGGAAAATTACTCAGAAGCAATTTTCTTGACAGACTCCTGCCACCTCCCACACACTGGTGGGTGGGGGGACCACGCAGGTGGGAGAGGGGAAGGAGAGCTTTGCTCCAAACACCTCCTCTCTGCCGATGGAAGTAGGAGCACATGAAGAAACAGCATGTGCCTCGAATGTGAAGGGAGAGGAGAACCACTTTTGTTTCAGGCCCCATATTCTACTGGCCAAGGATTTCCAGGAAAATCAGAGTTGTTTGGCCCACTTCCCTGGACAAGAAGGGAGCCTGAAGGGAGTGGGCAGAGGCTTCCCACCTCAGTCGCTCCATAATAAGCAAGGTCAGTACCAGTCCGAGGGGTGTCGAGTGCGTCTTGCTGTATTTATGACAGTGCAAGCAGGGTAAGGGCCAGTAGCAACTAGCCTGGTCGTTTATTAGTGCTCAGTCACCCTGGCAGGCAGGAAAGAAGGTCCAGAAAATTAAAACGACCAAACACCACTGATCTAAAAAAGGGGAAAACGAGTAGGCCATTGCGCCTCCCCTCCGAGCCTTGGGGTTCCTGCTAAGACCCCTCTTGCGTTTTTGCTTGGTTTAAGCTTAAATGTTTTCTTTAATACATTCGTTTATGAGGGTTTCATTGATTATCATAAGATAAATGATGTCACTTTGAAAAACATTTTCTCTCTTTCATCATTTTAAATAAAGGGGATGATACATCAAATGGCAAAAACTCTCCTTAGGTTTGGGTTCTTTCTGGGCCCATATATTTTGCAAAATAGATTTTTCAACTCACTAGAAAGAGACCCAGAATGGAAAAGAAAAATGGAAGGGTTCCCTCTGCTCTTCTTGCCAATTTCCTTAAAGCTGACAATCCATCTCGCCTGGCCCGATGTGGGCTAATTGCCAAATTGGGTTGCTGTCTCCCAGCCTTTCTACTTATTTAGTTTCTTGGATGGTCTCCAAATCTGTCTCAAAAGGACCACGAAGGGGTTGAAATGAGCTTTTTCCCGGGCTTTCTCCAGGGGGGCCCAGAGCTAAGTCAGTGGTGTCCATGACAACCACTTGCTCTGCTAGTAAACGCCCCTCTCAGTCACCAGCCCCACTGAACAAGGATCTCCTATTGGTACTCTTCATGGCCAAAAAACATTAACTCGTATCAACTTTGGTATCCAGCTCTGAGGACAAGCCCCTCAAGCATGGTCAGCTGTGAGATAATGGCCAGGGCCCTGGACTTCAGTCAGCAAACCTGGACGTGAGCCCCAGGTCTTCCCAGAGTTTGTTTTACTTGTTGGCTGCCATCAAGTTGGCCGACTCATGGTGACTCATGTATACATAAGAAAATGTTGCCCCATCCTGTACTATTTTCATGGTTGTTGGTATGTTTGTATCCATTGCTGTGGTTATTGTTGAGTGCCTTCTAACTTAGAGGACTCATCTTCCAGCACTATATAAGACAATATTCTATTTTGACCCCATAGGGTTTTCATTGGCCAATTTTTGCAAGTAGATCTGCAGGTCTTTTTTCTCTGTCTTAGTCTAGAAACTCTGCTGAAAGCTTTCCACCATACATGACGCTGCTGGTATTTGAAATACCAGTGATACAGTTTCCAGCATCATAGCAATATGTAAGCCAGTAGTCCCCAGAGCTACTACTAACTTAATGTGTAATCTTGGCAAATTGCTTGAGTTCCTTATGCTACATTGGAAATATAAAGAGGACCAAATGACATCACTGGTTTGTCAGTCACAGAAGATTTAAGGAAACTGGACTTGAGATTGAATGAGCAGCAAACAGCACCTAGTGGTTTTGGGGATGACAAAAAGAGCCTTCAGTTAGAGACACACAACTTCTTCCAAGGGTGGGTCTCATATCCACAGTGAAGTGTGAACATTTAGGAAAGTCTTAAATGAAAGTTCTGGAAATGATTCGTCATGCTGTTTCCCCACTCAAAAGCTGCCTGTGTCTTCCAGTATGTTCCAAACACTCTGATTCAGCATTCAAGGCCTGCACAGTAGGGCTCTGACCTGCCCAACCAAACTTCTCTACTACTGCATGGACCCTCCTCTCCATCAGACTGGTCTACTCACTGGCCCCCACACAAGTCCATTTCCCTACTGCTCTCCCAAGAATGCCCTCCTTCTTTGGGTTCAACCCTTCTTGAAGATTCAACTCAACCTCCTTCCTCTCAGATGTCTCCTGTCACCAGGCCACCCCACCTGGCTCTCTCCCTTCTCTGTAGTGGGGAACTCACCATCACTACTCACGAGGCAAAAAGCCTGCACTGCTCCTATGTTAGGATGTTTTGTGCTACTATTCAACTTTTGAATTTAATTGAACTTTTCCTGAGTTTTTACCTTATTTCTACAAGGAAGTTGGGAACTCCTCAGGGGTCAGGAGC
The DNA here is from genome assembly GCF_000298275.1 of Orycteropus afer afer. Lineage (NCBI taxonomy): Eukaryota > Metazoa > Chordata > Mammalia > Tubulidentata > Orycteropodidae > Orycteropus > Orycteropus afer. The sequence continues at coordinate 12,375,648 of NW_006921616.1, read as the reverse complement.
TGTGTCTAATTCATCTTTGTATCCCCTGGCAGACAGTAGGTGTTCAATCAATGTGTAGTGAGTGATCAATATGAAAATCATTCTATCTCCAGAACTTTGTTAAGATCCAAAAAGCATAAAGAACAGGAAATCGTCTCACTCATTGACCTAGTTGAGAGTTCCCAAGTGCTGTGATTACAGGTCTGTAAAATAACTCTGTTCCTCAGTTGACTCCCCGTCTTCCAATGCCTGAGATGCCTCTAAATAATACTTTACTCCTAACAAACTGTGTTTTACAAAAGTAGAAAAGATAAGGCCCAGCACCTAACTGTTCTCAGTTCTCTCTCACACTCTCTCACTCACATCTGTTCACATAGCTACTCACTCACAGAGTGATGTGTTGTTGCCATTGTTAGGTGCTGTCGTTTCTGACTTGTATCAACCTTACGTACAACAGAACAAAAGACTGCCTGTTCTTGAGCTATTCTTACAATTCTTGTTAAGTTTAAACCCATTGTTATAGCCACTGTGTCAATCCATCTCTTTGGGAGTCTTTCTCTTTTCTGCTGACCCTCCATTTTATCTACCATGATGTCCTTCTCCAGGGACTAGCTTCTCTTGATAATATGTCCAAAGTACATGAGGCAAAGTCAAGCCATCCTCACTTCTAAGGAATGTTCTGGTTGTACTTCTTCCAAGACAGATTTGTTTATTCTTCTGGCAGTCCATGGTATATTCAATATTCTTCACCAACACCATAATTCAAAGGCATCAATTCTTTTTTGGTCTTCCTTATTCATTGTCCAGCTTTTGCATGCATATGAGGTCATTGAAAACACCATGGCCTGGGTCAGGCACACCTTCATCCTCAAAGTGACATCTTTGCTTTTAATGCTTTAAAGATGACTTTTGGTGCAGATTTGCCCAGTGCAGTGCATTGTTTGATTTCTTGACAGTTGCTTCCATGGGTGTTGATTGTGGATCCAAGTAAAATGAAATCCTTGACAACTGCAATCAAATTGACCACTTCTGTGGAAAGAGACAATGGAGAAGCTCAGTATCATCAATCAGAACAAGGCAAGGGGCCGACTATAGAACAGACCATCAATTGCTCATTTGTGAGTTCAAGTTGAAGCCAAAAAAAATTCAAACAAGCCCACAGAGCCAAAGAATGACTTTGAGTGTATCCTACCTGAATTTAGAGACCATATCAAGATTGAATTTGGCACATTGAACACTAATGACTGAAGACTAGAAGACTTGGAATGACATCAAAGACATCATACATGAAGAATGCAAAAGTCATTAAAAAGACAAGAAAGAAAAAAAAATGGATGCCAGAAGAGACTCTGAAAAGTCCTCGTGAATGGAGAGCAGCTAAAGCAAATGGAGGAAGTGATGAAGTAAAAAACTTGAATAGAAGATTTCAAAGGACAACTTGAGGATCCAAGTTTGATAATGAAATGTGCAAGGACCTGGAGTTAGAAAACCAAAAAGGAAGAATATGCTCAGCATTTCTCAGGCTGAAAGAATATGGACCAAAAAAAAAAAAAGCCTCAAGTTGCAATATTTAAGGATTCTATAGGCAAAACATTGAATGCAAGAAGCATTAAAAAGGATAAAAGGAATACACAGAATGACTACACCATAAAGAATTGGTCTATGTTCAGCCATTTCACGAGGTAGCATATGATCAAGAACGGATGGCACTGAACATTGAAGACCAAGCTTTACGTAAGGCCTGATGTAAGTTAGTAATAACTACTAACGTATACTGAGTTCCCACTGTATTCTCAGCACTGTGCCACGTACTTGCCATGTGCTATTTCACCTAATCCTGAAACCAATCCTTTGAAATCAGTTCTATACTCCACTTCATACTCAAAAGAATGGCAAAATCATTGCCCAAAGTGACATAGCTAGTGTGACTGGGACGCCCTCACTCTGATTCTAAAAGCCCACTTTTTAATCCTACTGTAGGTTGCAAAGTAGATTCTTCATGGGGTTGGGGAGAGCACTGTCTGGATTGCATAGTCCTGCATCTTCTTCCCAGTCCAGAAACTGGGTGGAATGCTTCAATATGGCTATCCCAAAGATTATAGGGAAACCAAAGCCACTCCATGAACACCCAGGAACAAGTCAACTGATCTATTTAGGGCATACAGCAGATCCTTATCCATGCCTTTATCAGCATAAAGGTTGAATGACATGATCATGCAGTATTACAGAAAACTCATTCATTACTGACCACAGAATATACACTGAATTCATCCATTCACTCATTCACACAGCAAACATGTACTGTCTTTATCCCAGACACCGTGCTAGGAGCCGAAGCTCCAACAATAACCAACACTTGGCTTCGAGGCCCTCACTAACCTAGTAAGACAACAGATATGCAGCCACACGTGCACCGAGCTGAATCAAGAAATGAGTGAAGTCTATAGGAGCCCAGAAGAAAGAGAAGCAACTGTAGCTCAGGGGTCAGGGGAGGCTCTCCCAGCAGCTCGTGGGAGCCTGCTCTCTGTCTTCACAGATGTTTGTGCACGTTCCCATTTGACACCAGGTTGCCTCTCCCCACGCTCTTCCGTTACACTGGCAGGTTCCACCACGCTTTGTGGAGAAGTGATGTTTGACTGACAGTTCAGCTTAGAGAGCAGCTTTGTGAGTTGCCAGAGACATGATAGCAGCTCAGAGTTCTCTGGAGAGAGTCTAAAAGTGTGGGAGGGAGAAGAAAGGTAGGAGGAAAGAGAGAGGTAAGAGAATATTATTGAATAGACCCATCTAGCTGGAAACACCTGAGATCTTATTTTTCTCTCTAGAATGTTCAATTTCTGGAATGTGTACTCTCTGACCACTTCTGGAAACAAGGAAAATAGTGAGTGAATTAACAGATGATAGCTCTAGATCTAGGTATACACGTGTGTGTTTATAGATAAATATATGTGTACATGTATAATTCTAGATAAATAGACACTCACTTACACAACCTTATACATCTCCACTGACCTCAGAGCCCTTTATCCTGTCCTTCTCTTTAAATATCCCCCAAATTTTTCAAACCCCAATTGAGGAGGTTTGGGGTCTGATCTGGTTTTAAGCCATCTGAAACCTATTGACAGGCTTGCCCACGCCTTTGCCTAAAGGATCATTATGAGAGATGTTAATTTAGCACGAAGTCATAATGATGGAGGAAAGAATGAATCAATCCAAAACATTCATATATATTTGATGAATAAGAACTTTGATTGAATGAATAAATGAGCCCTTATTGAGTCCCTCTTTGTACCAGGTCCTGTGCCAGGAAGGTTTTAAATGATTACCTGTTTTAAGCCTCATACTCATTTTATGCAGTAAGGATTATTATCTTCATTTCGAGGGCAAGGGACCTGAGGGTCAGAGTGGCCTTTTCCAAGATAACACAAAAATGCTTTCAGATCGTCAGTCAGGGATTTCATGGATTCCCCATTGTCACTTAGCTGATTGCTGAACCCAGGAGCTCAACTGAGTGGTAGGCAGGTAGGAGACAGGGCTTTATAGTTGAACAACTTGCAGATTGGTGAACAGAGATAATACAGTAAAACCTGAAAAGGCCAGAATCTATGTAAGGCAGAAACCTGTCACAGAAGGAAAATGCAAATCGTTTCCCCTAAAATGAGTGATAGAAAAGTGGTAAGATTGCACCCTATCAGAGGTGGGACACTTGTAAGACTTGGAAAAGTAAAGCAGTCCTACTGGGTACCAGCTCTCACAGGTTTCACTATATATCTTTCAAATACATTGTGAGTGGAGGGCAAGCAAGCGCATCTGTAATTGCTCATGCAATAGGCATGGTGCAGGAAGTCAGGGAAGAAGGCTCAGATCCTGCCTAGGGTCCAAACAAGGCCATGCCAGAAGCACAAAGCTCTAAGCTCACAAGAACTTGACAGTTTCTTAACTGGGTCCCGGTTAATCTGATTCAGGTCTAGGCAGATAGATCAACAAGGGAGCAAAACAGAAAGTCCGGAGACAGGCCCAAGGTATGATAAAGACAGCATTTCAAATTAGAAGGCAAAGAATGACTTAGTCAATACACAGTGTGGGGACAAATGGCTAGCCATTTGCAAGAAAGGAAAGCTGTAGTTTGGCTGCATGCAGTACATAGAAATAACCTGTGGACTGAAGATTTACATGAAAATAATTCTAAAATAGACAGAAGAGAATACAGGTGAACATCTGATCTGTAGTAGTTATTAGGTGCCATATTGAATCAGTTCTGACTCAGAGCAACACTATGCACAACAGAACGAAACACTGCCCAGTCCTGGGCCGTCCTCAAAATCGTTGCTGTGTTTGAGCCCATGGTTGCAGCCACCATGTCACCCACCTCACTGAGGGTCTTCCTCCTTTTTGCTGACCCTCTGCTTCACCAAACGTGATGCCCTTCTCCAGAGACTAATCCCTCCTGATGACATGCCCAAAAGTCGTGAGATGAAGTCTCACCATCCTCACTTCTAAGGAGCATGCTGGCTGTTTTTCTAAGACAGATTTGTTTGTTCTTCTGCCAGTGCACAGATATTCAACATTCTTTGCTAATACCATGATTCAAATGCATCAATTCTTCTTCCATGTTCTTTATTCATTGTCTGGCTTTCACATGACCCCCAGCAGGTTAAGCCTTGAGGCACATTTGCAAAGAGAGAGTTTACTAGTAAAATAACAGATAGATTCAACTCCATAACAATTTTGAACATCTATATATCAAGTAAAATACCATTAACAAAACTTAAATAGTGTGCAACAAACTAGGGGAAACATTCGAAGCACATGAGAGACAGAAGTTAGTATTCTTACTATGTAGGATAACCTAAGCAGTAAGAAAGAAAGCCTCATGGAAAAAAAATAGCCAAATATATGAATAGCATAATTCCCAAAGAATAAGTACAAATGGCTAATTGTTGTAGTTGTTAGTTGCCATTGAGTTAGTTAATCCTGACTCACAGTGACACTACCTGTGCCGAGTAGAACAACTCCATAAGGGTTTCAAGGTTATGTGAACTTTCAAAAGTAGACTGCCAGACCTGGCTTCCAAGGTACTTCACCATTTGCACCATATTCAAACTCATTAAATATTTAAGAAGTAAATTAAAATTTTTAATTGACAAAAGGAACAGTTTTTTTTGTTGTTTTCTTCATCTTATTTGTGGATAATAAATGTATGTACATGGTCCCAAAGTTGGATAGTCAACATATTTACAAAGAATACAGTGACTACTCTTCCCACTATCCCTGTCCCTGCCTGTCTAGGCCCCACCACACTCCAAACAAATAACCACCATCATGAATGTCTGCTGGATATTTCAGAGTTCATTTTTATGCATAAAAGAAAATACCAAATATACTCTAATTTATTATTTTCCTTCTTTTTAAATAAAGTATATTATTTATACTCTTATTCCTTGCTTTTTCCTCTTAACTGTGTATGTTACAGAACTTTTCATATGGGTATACTAAAAGCTTCCTTCCTATTTATCACTAAATAGTTTTCATTGTATGGATTTACAATAATTTATTTAGATGGTTTCAAGTCTTTGACTTTTACAAACAATGTTGCAACGAATAACCTTGAGCATACGTCATTTCTCAATTGTACCAGGCTAACTGTAGAGTGAGTTCCAAGAAGTGGAATTACTGGGACTAAGGCTATATGCATTTTTAATTCTAAAAGAGGTTGCTTAATTGCCCTCCACAAGTGTTTTATCAATTTATACACCACGCAAAATGTAGGAGCGTGCCTGTTTGCCTACAGCCTTGCCAACAGAGCATGGCAGCAAACTTCTGGGGTTTCCCAAATGGGTAGGTGAAAATGGCATATCTCAGGCAGGGTTTCTCAGGGTAGTTTCAATTTGCATTTCTCTTCTTAGATAAGTAAATCTGAGCACCTTTTCATACATTAAAAGCCAGGTGTTTTTCCTTTTCAAAGAAATATCGTTATATTATTCAAATTTTCCTCATTTTTTTCTTTAAAGAATAATATCTGGAGAATAAAGAACTCAAGCGTCCAGACAGAAATGCACTATAAATTGGAGTAAAAATTGATGCAAACTTTCTCACGGGTTATCTGGCAACATACATCAAAATCCTTCAGAATACAAATATTTTTTGACCCAGGAAGTCCATTTGCAGAAACTCATTCTAAAGAAGTGATCACAGATGTAGAAGGATATGCATGTGAAGGGATGAAAGAATTGCTCATAATGTCAGAAAGCTAGGACCCGCCCCGCTCTGAGGCCTCTTGAGCACTCATCTATATTCTCTCTGCACTATGCTCTCGCTTCTTTCTTAGGCTGTCTTTTCTGATGCCTGACAATGCCACTCACTGCTCATAGTTTCAAAATGGCTGCCCCCACATGACAGCCTCGAGACAATCTACATCAGCTAACAGTGTTGCAGTGTCGGCAAGTAAATAAGCCAGCGTCTCTGAATTCTGGTTCCAAATCCCTGTAGCATTCCAAGTAGCATTTGCTGATGCCCAGAGTGTAAACACCCCACCATGGCTGATTCCAAGCTTCCAATGTGATGTCAACTACCTTGGGGAAAAAAAGCAGTTGCTGTGGAGTCAAATCCAACTCTTTGCGACCCCAGGTGGTTACAGAGTAGAACTGAGCACCACAGGGTTTTCTTGGCTGTAATCTTTACAGAAGCAGATCACTGGGTCTTTCTTCCTTGGCTTCAATGGGTGGGCTTGAATAGTCAAGATTTTAGTCGGTAGAAGTCCCAAACCCATTGCCATTGAGTTGATTCTGACTCATAGCGACCCTATAGGACAGAGTAGAACTGCCCCATAGGGTTTCCAAGGCATGTTAATCTTTCCAGAAATGAATACCATGTCTTTCACCCACAGAGTGGCTGGTAAGCTGAGACCAGCAATCCACTTAAAAGCAGCTGTCAGAAAAACCTGTCAGTGGCCCACAATCTTGCTCCTGAGCACAAAACTTTTCCCCAACCAATCTTCCAGAGCTCTCTAGCTCAGGTGAGCTTCCCAGCCAGCCACAGGATGACTTTGAGTGGTGGGAGTCCCCTCTCATCTCCTGTAACAAAGAGATTCCAGGCAGGCCCGGCAGTTGTGAGTATGACAAACTGTCTCATATTTTCTAATGAAAAAATGATACTTCATCTTTCTAATGACAGAGAACTTGGAGGTGGCTTACAGTAATATATGCCTTTTTTAATACATGGCTCATCATCTCAGAGCCACGGCGGTATGAAGGATGGAGCAGCAGACAAAAAAGGTTAATAGAGCATTGGGCCTTTTTTAATTGAAAAAATGACTGAGAGACCCCACAGCAGTCCTAGTGGTAATAGTATTACAGACTGTAAGTACCGTTCCAGAGACTTACTATTCATCTGGGGGTAGAGCCACGGACATCAAACCATATCACTAAACCTCAACATGAATGGGAGTCCATTCCTAAGGAGATTAACAAGCATCATGCCATATTTTTCAAAAAGATATATATGTATTTTAAAATACACCTGTCTCATTTTTATTGTTCTGAATTTATTACTACCTCTAAAAAATAGACACACTAAGTG
>NW_006921616.1:12342006-12366774 GCF_000298275.1 Orycteropus afer afer | reverse complement strand
AAATTTCCTTTCAACGATTGGCTGCTCAAAGCATATACATCAGATCTCATCATGGGACTAACCACATCACAACTGCTTAAACCACTCAGAATCATGTTCCAGCCAAATTGATACACAACCCCAACTATCACAATGGTATATTCAATATTCTTTGCCAAGATCACAACACGAATGTGCCAGTTCTTCTTTGGTCTTCCTCTTTTATTGTCTAGCTTTTGCATGTATATGAGGGGATTAAAATGACATGGCTTGGCTCAGGCACACCTTCATCATCAATGTGACATCTTTGCTTTTAAAATTTTAAAGAGGTCTTTTGCTGCAGATTTGCCCAATGCAATACTCCATTTGATTTTTTGCCCGCTGCTTCCATGGGCATTGATTTTTGATCCAGGTAGAATAAAATTTTTGACAACTTCTCTGCTTATCATGATGTTGCTTATTGGTCTGGTGGTGAGGATTTTTGTTTTCTTTATGTTGAGGCATAATCCATACTGAAGACTGTAGTCTTTGATCTTCATCAGTAAGTACTTCAAGTCCTCTTCACTTTCAGCAAGCAAGGTTATGTCATCTGCATATTGCAGGTTGTTAATGAATCTTCCTCCAGTCCTGATGTCACATTCTTCTTCATATAGCTCAGCTTCTCAGATTATTTGCTCCACATGCAGACACTGCATGTGTACCAGAGACTATGCTCCATAAGGTTTTCAAGTCTGTGAACTTTTAGAAGCAGCTCACACAAGCCTAATTCAGACAAAGCTTTGGAGATCTGACCAGGCAGTGGAAGGGCTCATGGTAGAGCTGATGGTGGGCCACATAGGGGACCTGCCGTAATCTGTTCTCAACTCAGGAGAGGTCAGTCCCTTACACTATACCTCTGTACCACTCCTGGCTGACATCTTTACACAGGTGAAGATAAATGGAGTGATTAAATAGATTCAATAAACACTAGGTATCTCCTGTACACCTGGCCAGGATAGGTCTCACTGCACAGCAGTTAAGAGAGTCAACAGAGGTCTTCCTTGCAAAGAGCTTACAGCCAGCAGCTATTGACAGGGTCATTGTAACTCTTCTAAGACTTTCCAGAGAAGCAGTTTTCTGACCTGAGTTGCCAGAACTTGTTCTCTCAGCACACAGACAAACTGAAACACTTATAAGGGACACTCCTGCTCCTTAAAAGCCAAGTGAGAACACACTAGCACTCATGATAACTCAAAATTGGTCTGCTAAGCACTGGTCTAGAAAGGTGACCTTGCCAAACAGCTTTGCTGGTTCTGAAAGGACATGGAGCATCTACTAATGATTGCTGCCAAGCATAGTTATGCCACCAGGCTCCTTTATGATGTTCCAGAGGGTTCTGTAGGATAGACAGCTGCTCTTGCTATTCTACCTTTATTTAATAATATGGTGACTTTCAAGACAAAGTAAATTCAGTTTGCCTTTCTACTCTAAAGCAATTACAAGGTTTTTATACTCCAGTCTTCTCAGACTTTGAGTATCTCCTGAAACTAAATACGTGAAGAAGAAGGCATTTAGCTTTCTGAGAAGTTGAGACTTCACCCCTTGTCTCCTTAAACTCTGCTCGGTCAGGAACAGATATGGATATGATTAGAAGGTCTAACCCCATCTGCATGGACATATTTGGGCCAGTTGATGAGGGGTTAATTGGAGTTCATTTTAAATGCAGGACTGGAAACATTCTCCCTGGAGGACTGATGACAGCATCTTCACATCAGATTGCCGAGAGATGATGGCTCCCAGCTCACTGTCAGTGGCTCTAGGGATCTCTAAGAGATGGTATGTATGTGCATGGCCCAAATAGAAAACATCAAAATAATAAATGAAACTAATAATGCAAAAAGGGTTGGGGAAATAAGTGGTCCCTTCTGACATGAGCAGAGCTGAAAGCCTTGGGGAAAGAAGGCTGGAATATTAAATGAAAGATGTAAAAATTGGAAGCGTAAATTTTCCTTTGCAATAAGAGGGAGTCAACAGTCTTGCTCCAAGGGCACCAAGCTCCCAGGGGCTGGTTTCTTGTCCAGGTTCAATCCAAGAAGAGCAGCCTCCCTCTCCCTTCCCTAAAGAGGCTGGGGAGGGGTGAAGCAGGCAGGTTTGCAATGGCCTGCCATCCTTGTGAAATGAAATGTGCAGTTTCTGGGGGGGCTTCAGGGGGGGCTGGCAACGCAGTATGAACAGCTCCTTGTTAAACCTGTTCTTTCTTCACAGAGGCCTCCTCACCACTGTCCCCTCCCCTGAGAGGGCTAACCAAGGCAGCAACACCACCGTGGTCAGACGGGAAATCTTGACAAGGATGAATAGAAAAACCTAATGAGGCAAACATGCTTGGATGTGATCGAAGTATTTTCAAGTGAGTGCAGGACCACAGGATGGAAACAGGAGGATGTTTGTTCTGTTTGGCTTTGAAAAGGAGTCAAGGGAGGGAGGGGGGATGGGGGAAGAAGGAGAAAGGAAAGGAGGGAAGCAAGGAGAACACCCTTGTCCAGAGGAGACTGCTCTTGCTATTTCCTGTCTGCTATTTCCGTTGGGTTCTGCAGAGTCGATTGCAACTCATGGTGACCCCACATGACAGCAGAGAAGTACCCCATAGGGTTTTCTCAGCTGTACTCTTTCTGGAAGCAGATCACCAGGTCTCTCTCCTGCTTCTGGGCCTGTTTGAACCACCAAGATCTTCTGACCTCAGCCATGGGGCTGGCTGAATTTCTTTTGGTTGGTCATTTTCCATTCAGGCCTCATTGGGAGTGCTCTGAGCTGCAGCAGTCCACAGAAGCTACATTCCACCCAACTCCGTGGAAACCAGACCTGGACTGCCCCCAGCCCTCTCCCATCCCCTCTCCAATTCTGAGCAGATAGAAAATGGAGGTCTCAGAGCTGACAGGTCAATAGCAGATGCCACTGGCTTAATCCCTCTTCCTGGCCCCTCGGAGCTCCCCCAACTTCCACTCCATCCAAGATGTAGAGAATAAGACCAATCCAGGACTGTCAACACCCAGGTGTATGCATCATCTCCCCATCCCAAGATAAGCATCAGGTAGCATGTGAGGGACAGATCTGGGGGCCAGTCCTTCTGCTCATTAACTTGGTGTGTGGCCTTCATTTGTCCATGAATTATTCATTCATCAGCAAACCAAGTGTGTGTCGGGCACTGGGGCCACAGAAGTAAATGAAGCAGATGTGACTGGTATCCTTATGGACTTTGTGCAGCAAACATCAAATACACCTTCAGCCCCTGGGGCAGATGGGAATAAATATGACTCCTGCCCTCCAAAGGTCTCCCTCTAGTTGGAGAGAGTGTGCCTGAACCCTGCAAGTGGAGGAAAAATTCCAAAGCCATTCATCTCCATGTGACAGAAGAGAGAGGTAGGTGCAGTTTGAGCAAGGCTCAAGGGCCAGAAACTCCTGCTCCCAACTGTAACTCTGCTGCTCTGCATGACTGCAAAATGTGAGAAAGTGCAACTTTCTGCCTTCTCCCGAGGCCCTGCACCACTACAGGGGTGGTGGTTCCATCTGGGCTTGAAACGTCTCTCAAGCCTCAAGGCCAGAGTGCAGCCCAGGGAATCCTCCCCCATCAGCAGGTGGAGTCTTGTAAGTGTCATTGTCCCTGCACCTTTGCAGCTTAAACCAGCCCACCCTGATGAGATCACCAAGGGTCCCTCAGAGAAGGTTTCAGAACTATTGAACGGTAAGGGAGAAAATAAACAACCAATATCCCATCCTGCATATGACCGTTGTATACCAGAAGGTGCTTTCAATCAATAGCTATTGAGGGATCGTTTCTCATCTGTGGTCCTTGCACCCAACATCACTGCACCTGTGTCTTTAACAGCAGAGAACCACAGTGGCAGCCACTCTGGAAAGCACTGCCCAATTTCATAAAATCTCATTCATTTCTTCCTCTAATTGCACACATACTCTTTGAAAGACACTAAACTACGTACTGTGGAGGCCACAAAATTTTTTCCAAATGTGCTTACCTGAAATAAGGGGACAGTGTTGGTTAAGTGCTAGAACTCTAACCTTCCACGTTGGTGACCCAGGTTCAATTCCCAGCCAATGCATTTCATGTGCAACCACCACCCATTTGTCAGTAGAGGCTTGCCTGTTGCTAGGATGCTAAACAGGTTCCAGTGGAGCATCCAGACTCAGACAGACTAGGAAGAAAGGCCCGAGAATTGATATCCAAAAAACAGGCCATGAAAGCCCAATGGACCAGGCAGCATTTCATTCCACTGTACATGGGGACACTATGAGTAGGAGGCAGACTTGATAAGAGCTAACAACAATAACATCCTGAAGGAATGGTGGTGACAAGGATTGAACTTTGGCACATCAATATTTTTAACTCCTGCTTTCTCCTCTCTAGGAGGTAAGCTGAATTATGCACCCCACAGGGACATAAGTACAAAAGTGAGTTCTTACAAGAACAGACATATGCACACCCATGTTCATTGCAGCACTATTTACAACAGCATAAAGATGGAAACAACCTAGGTGCCCATCAACAGCAGAATGGATAACCAAACTGTGGTACATACACACTATGGAATACTATGCAACACTGAAGAATAATGAAGAATCTGCATAAAGTGAGTGAACTTGGAGGACATTATACTGAGTGAATTAAGTCAATCACAGAAGGATAAATATTGTATTAGTTCATCATTATAAAAAGTCAAAGAAAGGTTTATATATGGAAAGAAACTTCTTTGTTGGTTACCAGGGGTGGGAAGGGAGGGGAGAGAACACTGCTAGATAGGTAGAGACAAGTATTGATTTGGGTGAATGGAAGGGCAATGTACCAAATAAAAATAAATTGAAAATTAAATTTAAAAAGTGAATCCTTAGTCAGTGAGTGGGGCTCATCTAGCTGAGAGTACTTCTTGTCACTTTCTATGTCAGCACTGCCCAAATTGGTAGCCACTGTCCACATGTGAAGGAGCTCTGGTCGCATAGTGGATAAGTCATCTGGCCACTAACCAGAAAGTCAGCGGTTCAAACCCACCTGCTGTTCCATGGAAGGAACATGGGACAATCTACTTCTATATTTACAGCCTTGGAAACCCAATGGGGGTCACTATGAGCTAGAATCAACTCAATGGCAGTGAGTTTTGTTTTTTTATCCACGTGTGGATGGAGCTCTGGTGGCACAGTGCCTAAGGTATTTGACTGCTAACCAGAACGCCAGTGGTTCAAAGCCACCAGCCACTCCACAGAAGGAAGATGGGGCAATCTACTTCCATAAAGATTTACTGCCTCAGAAAACCAATGGGGTTTGCTATGAGTTGCAACTGATGGCAGTGAGTTTGCTTTATCCACATGTAGCTATTAAAATTGAAATTAAATTATAAATTCAGTTCTTCAAGTGCACTGGCTACATTTCAGGTGCTCCATACCATGGATCTCAGAAAGAAGGTTGGGCAATCTATTTCTGCAGTGATACTGTCTCAGAAACCCAGGGAGGGGGTTGCAATGGGTCAGGTCCAACTCGATGGCACATAACAACAACAACAACATACCATAGGTGGCCACCATCCTCAACAGCACAGATAGAAAACATTCCTGTCATTGTAGGTAGTTCGCCTGGGCAGCACCAGTCAATATGATAACTCAAGTGAAGGGTAAAGATGTCATTGCTTTGTGACAACAAACATGGTTCCCGTGAGAAAGTAAGTGCTATGCGAGCAAAGATTTGTAAAGGAAGGAAAACACAGTTCTTTAACAGAAAGTAAACTTTGTGTATATGGAAACAAGGATCTGTTGTGATGAAGGGAATTTGTGACTTGGGCCTCTGCAAAGGTCCAGGGCACATCCTTTACGAATGTCACAGGCTCACTGTGCAACCACTGGGCCATGCCGAAAGTGACAGGTGCCACAAAGGGGCACATCCAGCTGCAGTGGCACATGGAGTGAGAGGTGCTGGCTGACTGTGAGGACAAAGGACCTCTTCCTGGAGACGTTATGGCCAAGGTGAACCTGGAAGGCTCAGTGGATTGAGAGCTGCAGAGATTAGGGGCAAACTTTCCAAGGGGAGCAAACTGTGGGAGAATCCCTTGCTGTCCCTAAACACAAAGCAACAAAGAATAGGGGTCCAGAAACTATAAGGAGTGCATTTGAATTTAAAAAAAAACAAAAAACTAACAATACAAGGGGTAATACAGATACCTGTATGAAAACCAAACTCACTGCCATCAAGTCAATTCTGACTGATAACAACCCTATGGGACAGGATAGAACTACCCCATAATGGTCTTCAAAGCCTTCAAACAGCCATCTAAGATGGCTCCTCTCAGATGGAGCAAAGAAGAGTGAAGAAACTCAAGGTCATCTGGAAACAATTAGTCCAAAGATAAGATGGACCACAAGAACTCCGCATCCACGACCCAAAACCAGAAGAACTAGATAGTGCCCAGCTACCAATGCCAACTGCTCAGAAAGAGATCAAACCTGGAGATCTTGCATAGAGTGGGAGGAAAAAGGTAGAACAAAATTCAAAAACACAATAATGACCAGAATTGCTGGTCAGATGGAGACTGGTGGAACCCTTGAGACATGGCCCAGAATTACCCTTTGACCCTGGAAATGGACTCACTTACATGACTGGCTCTCAGCCCAACAACAGAAAGACCCACATACAGAACACCTACCCCAGGTCAATGCACCCACCTACTCTAGGGAGATGCACCCCTTGGATCAAGCAGCCATGGGGCACCAGAGATGTAGCATTCACATAGATGGAAGGCTGGGAAGGAATGCATGGATGAGAGGGGCAAAGGGAGGGTATGGTCATGGGGAGGAGAAGGGAGGAGGGTTTCTTATGGATGGCGTGGTAATTGGAGCCATGAGACCAGATGTATGTGAATTGTTGAAAGTAAAACAAGTTTGCTATGTAAATTTTGCACCCAAAACACAATGAAAAAAAGAAGAAAGAAGAAAGAACTACCCCATAAAGTTTCCAAGGCTGTCATCTCTGTATGAGCAAATTGCCACATCTTTCTCCCCATGGAGGAGCTGGTGGGTTCAAACCACTGACCTTTCAGTTAGCAGCAGAGCTCTTAACCACTGTACTACCAGGGCTCCTTGATACCTATGTAAGGCATGTAAAGTACCAATCATGGTTAATAAAAACTCTCTGTAAGATCCATTTCTCAATGGCCAACTATTGTTGTTGTTGTTTTTAAGTGCCATCGAGTCGTTTCTGACTCATAGCGACCCCATGCACAGCAGAACGAAACACTGCCCGATCCCGCGCCAGCCCCACAATCCCTGCTATACTTGAGCCCATCATTGCAGCCACCATGTCAATCCATCTCGTTGAAGGCCTCCCCCTCTTTCGTCGACCCTCCACCCTACCAAGCATGACATCCTTCTCCAGGGAATGGTCCCTTCTTACAACATGACCAAAATAGGTGAGACCAAGTCTGGCCATTCTTGCTTCCAAGGAGCATTCTGGCTGCACTTCCTCCAGGACAGATCTGTTAGTTCTTTTAGCAGTCCATGGTACTTTCAGCATTCTCCACCAGCACCACAACTCAAAAGCATCAACTCTTCTTCATTCTTCCTTATTCATTGTCCAGCTCTCACATGCATATGAGGCGATTGGAAATATCATGGCTTGTGTCAGGCGCACCTTAGTCCTCAATGAGATATCCTTGCTCCTCAGCACTTGATACAGTTCCTTCGCAGTTGACTTTCCCAATGCTACACGTCGTCTAATGTCCTGACTGCTGCTTCTGTTGGCATCGATTGTAGAACCAAGCAACGTGAATTCTTTGACAACCTCAATCTTCTCTCCATTTATTGTGATGCTGCTCATTGGTCCAATTGTGAAGATTTTTGTTTTCTTTATACTGAGACATAATCCATACTGCAGACTGTATTCTTTAACCTTCATCAGTAGGTGCCTTAAGTCATCCTCACTTTCAGCAAGCAAAGTTGTATCGTCTGCATATCTCAGGTTGTTAATGATTCTTCCTCCAATCCTGATACCACGTTTTTCTTCATATAGTCCAGCTTCTCAGATTATTTGCTCAGCATATAGATTGAATAAGTGTGGAGAAAGGATACAACCCTGACGCACTCCCTTCTTGATTTTAAACCATGTAGTGTCCCCTTGTTCTATTCGAACGACAGCCTCCTGGTCAAGGTACAGATTCCTCATGAGTACAATCAAGTGCTCGGGAATTCCCATTCTTCTCAATGTTATCCATAATTTGTCATGATCTGCATAATCAAATGCCTTTGCATAGTCAATAAAACACAAGTAAACATCTTTCTGGTATTCTTTGCCTTGAGCCAAGATCCATCTGACAACAGCTATGATATCCCTTGTTCCACGTCCTCTTCTGAATCCGGCTTGAACCTCTGGAAGTTCTCTGTCAATATACTGCTGCAAACGTTTCTGAATTATCTTCAGTAAGATCTTACTTGCGTGCAATATTAATGATGTTGTTCTATAATTTCCACATTCTGTGGGATCACCTTTCTTTGGAATGGGCACAAATATGGATCTCTTCCAGTCAGTTGGCCAGGTAGCTGTTTGTTGTTATTGTTGTTATGTGCCATCGAGTCGGCCCCAACTCATAGCAACCCCTCCTTGGGTTTCCGAGGCAGTATCACTACGGAAGTAGGATTGCCCAACCTTCCTTCTGAGGAGTGGCTGGTGGGTATTAGGTACCAACTATTAGGTACCATTAACAGCCCCCAAGGCACAATAGTTAAGCATTCAGCTGCTAACCAGAAGGTTGGTGGTTCAAATCGACCCAGAAGCTCCCTGAAGAAAGACCCGGCAATCTGCTCCTGTAAAGATTACAGACTAGGAGATCTAGTCTGTCAGTTCGCAGGCACAACAGCAGCCCTCAGTTCTCCCAGTTCTCCCAAGGCTGTCGAACTTAGAGAGCGGGAGGGTCGGCTTCTGCAGCACTGGTTGCCCTGGAGCACTGGCCTCACATCCTAGCTCATCCAGACCAAAAGCGTCAGCAGCCTCCTCCACAGTGGCCAGCTCCTGTGCCCTTTACCAGAAGCCATGCTCCATGCTAAACAGCTTGCCCTGAGGGTGAAATCGCCTTGGCCACCAGTCCCCCTTTGAAGCCCAAGTCCCTCCTGAAGATTCAGTGACTCCAGTGAGAGCTCCAGGTGTCCCCTGCCCCCAGCCCCACCTTGCCCCTTGCTGTTCCTGAGTCCTGGGGCCACCTGGATCCATGGCTCCAGCCGACCCTTTTCCAGAGTCCCTGAGGAATCCAGCCTCCTCAAGCATTTCCTGCATATGTGAGACTCCCAGGGAGAGTCAGGGCACAGATCACTCAGAAGGGCCTAGCGCACCATTTCCCATTTTATTCCCCCCCTTGCTCTGCCCCCTGCTTCCACTTCCTGTCCCCCATCTCCACCCCACCCCAGCTGGGCAGAGCTGTTTTTGCTTCCTCTGAAGCCTGGTGTGGTCGATACCAGGCCCTGGGGGCTCACCCCCAAGTGGGCTAATCAACGGATTCTTTCCACATCAGAGGCTGTCTGTTGTAGCAGCTCGGAGAAAATGAAATGGTCTCCATCTCAATTCATATTCAGGATCTCACATGTCTTCTCAACGGCCTTATGCCTAGACACAGTTATTGCCCTCATCGCGCAAGGGAGGAAACTGAGGCTGAGAGCAATGAAATGGCCCCACGGAGATCACACAGCGGGAAAGTGAGGGACTAGTTAATACGCATGGATGTCTGGCTCCAAAGCCCTTACTCTGAACCACCACCCCCCACACCTGAAGTTACCTAGTCCCTTGTCTCCTCTCTCCCTCAAAAGGAGGGGAACAAACCCATCAAAATCAAGTGGTTTGCAAAAGTTCTTTCCAAGCCCTTTAAAATGACTGGGAAAATAGAACGCTCTGGAAGACATGGATGATGTGGCTTGGCAAGAATTCCAGTGAGCCCACAGGCTGTGCTGTGCACATCCTGGACTGTGTCTCCTGCACGCCAGCAATGAGAGATTTACTCCGACCGTGAATCAGAGAATAACTATTGTTATTATTTAGCATTGATGATTGCCCCTCAGGCCCTCCCAGGCCTCTCCACACAGTTCTCAGAAAATCATTATGCTTCCCAGGTTGGCTGGGCCCTGACCTTCTGGTCAAGTCCGATCTCTGATCTCTGAGTAGCTGGGCAAGGGGAGCCCGAATGAGATGGCCCAGCCCACACCAGGCAGCACCACCACAGACCCTCGCTGGCTCTGGCCTGCAGCCCCCAAGGGGCCACAGCTATGATTCCAGCAGAGGGGAAGAAACCCCAGTATTCCACGTCCTACCGGAGAAAAACCAAGCCGGTTCAGCTGTCTTCCATGTTGAGGTCATTGGGAAATGCATATACATTGCAAAATGACGACTCAGAAGGGGGGGCCTTCAGGGGTAATTACAGCAGCCAACGCCTCCTCCACATGGTGCAGTCCTGATTAAACGTGAGGTTGGAGGCAACCGGAGCAGCACATTTTCATCCTGACATCCAATAGCACTCCATGATCCAATAACACTCCATGACCCTTTGTATATTGTCCTCCCTGGAGGTCAAAAATATGAATAAATTATGGCTCTGACAACCTTGACACTCAGTAAGTTGGGATGAAAAGCTCTCTGGGAACAAAACCCTGACATCACATTTGTGATCACAGAGAATAAAGGAAAATCCATATCCTAATTTTGCTAAATTTAGGCTTGACAGGGAGAACAGAAGATAACCTTTGATGCCACGTTTATTCAGGAGACCAGAGGCTCTCAGTCCTCAGAGCCAAGATACCCACTCTGTCATTCGACCCGAGGTGGGGAGTTACTAGCTCCCACTGACAATATTTTATTGATTAAAAATTATCAAGCCAGGGACAATGCCATGCAAAGCAGTTGGCGCTGAGACAATACAGATAAATAGTTGTTGGTGGTGTTTCCAGTTAGCTAAAATGGATGGGGCCATCCGTCACGGGTGAGAAGCCTCCTTGACAGAGAGACAAGTGAGTCAAGGAAACCAGCCTGGAATCTGCTAAGCTGGGGATTTATAACAGGTTGGCCAAGGAGGTTGCCCCTTGTACGTTGTGTTGGTGGTGGTGGTGGGTGGCTGGAAACCAAAGCCTGAAAGGAGAGGAGTGAACCACTCAGTGGCCTTGGGAAATGGGTTTGGGATGAAGGGTAAGGGTCAAGGTGAAAGGATGGTCCATCCATCTACCCAAGCCTGAAGCCTATGTGCCACAAGCTCAGAGACCCAGCACCTGGTACATAAAACCCACCAGATGTGTTGTTGACACAGCCGTGAGCATGTCCAGGCAAGGATCCCCCATCACTCCAATGGCTGAACTAATTAATGTAGGAGGGGGAAGAGTTAAACACCCCTGGCCTTGTACATCATGCCCTTCATTTGACTGGAAACTGCACATAGCCAATGAAGGTTTCTCCTCTCTCCTGATCCAAGACCAGAGGCAGAGAGACCCCTTGACTGTAGGCATGACCCCTACAACACTATGGCTGAGAGTACAGCTCTTGGTGGCTCTGTTGGCATTCACGTTGCACGGAAGAGTGTGTGGTCTGGATTTTTCACCATGACAGACTCTATAATCTTTTTCATCTTGCCCCTTTTCCTGTGAACTTCCCGTTGTGGCTTTGATCATCTTTGTCCCTCCAAATGGAGTCCCTTGGAGGTGCAAGTGGTTAGCACACTCAGCTGCTAACCAAAAGGTTTGAGTTCAAGTCCAACCAGACGTGCCTTGGAAGAAAGACCTGGCAACCTACATTCATAACATCAGCCATTGAACACCTTATGGCTCACAATTCCCCTCTGACATATACAGGTTCTCTATGAGTCAGAGTGACCTCAGCAACAAATGGTTACTGGTTTTGTTCCCTCCAAACACTTCTTCCAGGTGCTCCCAGGCAGTAGAGTGGAGTGGTTAAGCACCCTGGTGGACTCACACTGTGCAGGTCCCAAACCTGGCCTGCCTTCTTCCTGCGCAGTGGATGCTGAAGAATGCCACCCAGATTCCCTTGCAGGACCCATTGCTGTGGAGCTGATCCCAACACCTACTGACCGTATGTGACAGCCTCATAGGGTTCCCAAGCTGCCTCAGAGGGTTCCCAAGGCTGCCTCATAGGGTTCCCAACGCTGTACGTCTTTATAGAAGCAGACTGCCACATCTTTCTCCCTGAGGACCAGCAGGTAGGTTCGAGCACCAACTTTTCAGTTCACAGCCAAGCGCTCAAGCACTGTGCCACCAGGGCTCCTTCCGTGAGGGACCAAGGCACTCATTTCCCCAGATGCAGGGAGCAGTTCCAAGCCAATCATACTGGAGCCGGAGGCAAAGGGAAAAAGCAGTAATATTGATCTTGTTTTATTTAAAATTTTGAGATTTATTTGTTCCTTGTGGACTTTTGCATTAATTTAATTCTGGGTGTACCCTGGCCTGCCCAGGGGACTCCCACTAGCTTGCTGTCTGGGATCATCTTCAATGTAAAACCCAAGCACGGCTCCAGTCCCAACTATTGTCTCATAGGGGCCGTGGGAATCCTATCATCTTCATAAACATCTTTTATTGAGTCCTCACTGTGTGCCAGAAACATCGTATAAGCTTTTCCATTTCATTCTTACAAGCACCCTATGAGGAATGTACTATTAACTGCGTGTTTCACAGATGAGGAAACTGAGGCTGTGTAAAGTTTAATAACTTGTGTGAAGCCAGACACCCAGGAAGCGGTAGAGTCTGGATTTGAACTCAGTTCTCTCTGACACAAAATCTATGCTTTGTCCTGCTGCCTCCTTGTTGCTTTTGGTGTTCAGTGAAAAGAAGCGGGGAGTGGCAGTGGAGGAGCCATTCTCAGCATTCCCAGTTCCCAGTCTCAGAAATGACCCTTGAAGAAGTAAGGAGATGCTGTGTCTCTCCTTCAGGGAAGGGCTGGCGTGTCCCTGGATCCCACCTGCTTGATTCTGCTACAGATCTTGCCCAGGTCACTCACACACTTCTGGGTTCTCTACTCCAATTCCAGTTTTCAGAAGATAAGAATACACCCACCCCAATACACACACACATGGATTCTGTTTGCTTTGATTTCCAAGCACACAAGTCATAAGGGAGCAGCAGATGCAGGGTGGGTATTCGTGGACTACGGCAGGGTCACGTCTGGGGTCCTGCGTGGCTCTCCCACTTCCCACCTGTGGACTCACAGTTGGTCTGACCGGCAGCATCCAGAAGGGTTCTGTCGGCCCTGGGAGCTTCCCCTAGCACATGCTTCCCAACCGGCTGCAGGAATTTCTTTCCTTTTGGCACAATCTGAATTATTTGGAGGTTGCTTCCGTGAGGGATAGAAGCCAGAACAATAGAGAAGCTTGCTTTGCACTGACCATGTCCCTACCCTGGCCAGTCCGGGCCTTGGGAAATGGGCCTCTGCCCTCCTTCCCAGGCCCACCAGCAAAGTGAGGCCCAACCAGCATCTCGGGGAGACTCAGGAAGGAGCTGCTCTAGGGGACGCTGAGCACCAAGGAGCCCCGGGACGCCCTTCCAGCCTCCTGGCCAAGCCCTACCGTCAGGTGCCAGCTGACATTTTTTGCCTCCAGGGAAATGCATGTGACACCATCTCCTCTGAATGCTGGTCCAGACCCCAGAGCTCAGCATGGGGGCCCTAGGACTGTGTGCCAGCCCAGAGGAGCGCCCTGGCCACACAGGGCAGGGTAGGGCAGGAGAAAGGCAGCTGCAACCAGCAGACGGCCCACTGGTCTGGTCCCAGCTTGGGACCTTGAGCAAGTGACTGCCTCAGAACTTCCTTTCATCATCTGTGGAATGGAAGTGTATGCATCCCATGGACATTTGTTGAGTGCTTCCTGTGAGTGACAAACATGCTTAGTGCCGCAAGGGGTACAGAGGGTCCCAGGCACAGGACAAGCCACGCCCCGGAATTTTTGACGGTCAGTGTTTGCGAGTGGACTCAGCACGTGGGTCTTCTTTGGATATGAGGGGTTATTTTGTCTTCCACACAGACTTGGAGGCACTGCTTGGATGTACATACGTGCTAATCCTCACCTTTCATGAATCTGAGCCGTGACTATATGGAAAAGAAGCCAGAGACTGCATTAACATATTTGATCTCCTTTAGTCTTTATAACGAGGAGCCCTGGTGACGTTAAGTGTTCAGCTGCTAACCTAAAGGTCGGTTTCCTTGGGAGAAAGACCCAGTGATCTGCTCCTGTGAAAACTATGTCCTAGAAAACCCAATGAGGTAGTTCTATTCGGTCATATAACATCACTTTGAGTCAGAATACACTCAATAGCCCACAGTAACAACAGCATTCTTTACAAGACCCTATTTATTCATAATTTCCAAAAATTGGAAGCAACCAAGATGTCCTTAAATGGGCAGAAGGACAAACAAACTGTGGTACATCCATGCAATGGAGTATTATTCAGCAATAAAAAAGAACAGCTATCAAGCTACAGAAAGGCACGTAAGAGCCCTAAAAGCTCAAACTCACTGCTATCCAGTCGATTCCAATTCATAGAGACACCCCCCATCTTGAGTTTCTGAGACAGTAAATCTTTACAAAAGTAGATTGCCCAGTCTTCCTTCCACAGAGTGGCTATTGCTAAGTGAGAAAAGCCATTCCAAAAATGCTACATACTGAATGGTTCCAACTGTATGACGTTCTGGAAAAGGCCGAACTCCAGAGATAGGACAAGTATCAGTGGTTGCCATGGAGTTGAGAGAGGGGTGGTTCAGTGAATCACGGGCATTTTCAAGGCAGAGAACCTATTCTGGATGATAGTGTAATAGTGGCCATGTGACATTTGTCAAAACCCATAGGACTGTAGAAAACAAAGCATGAACCTTAATGTAAACTATGGGCCTTGGTTAATGGTGTATTAATATTAGTTCATCAATTGTAACAAAAGCACCACAGAAATATAAGATGTTAATAGAACCAAGAATGTGCAGCGGGCATGACATGTTACATGGGAATTCTCCATCCTTCCTGCACAGTTTTTCTGTAAACCTAAAACTGGTATAAAAAAATAAAATCTATTTTAAAAAGAAAAACACATTCACCCCACCTCAAAAAAAAAAAAACCCTATGCAGAGATCAAGAGAATGAATTTGACCTTGAAATTGGCAACCAAACACTTTGCATTCGGTAGATCCCAAAGTTTCCAACCTTCTAGCTTTTGCCCTCTGGCAGCGTAGGGCCTAAGGCACTTGACTGCTAACCAGAAGGTTGGAGGTTCAAACCCACCAGCCACTCGTTGAAAGGAAGGTTGGGCAATCTACTTCAGTAGTGATACTGCCTCAGAAACCCAAGGAGGAGTCGCTATGAGTTGGGTCTGACTCGACGGCACATAACAACAACAACAACAACAGCTTTTACCCTAATTCTTCTTGATGTCTCTTCTAGGTTTGGTCCAACTATAGTACCTCCTCCCTCTCTTCTTCTATCTCTCCCTCAACTTCAAGCTGACTTCTTGGTTGAATGAGTTCAGACATTTGGCCCATGATTAGAAATGTCGGGTTTCATAGGAACTTATTCCTGACCTATCTGTTGCTCCCCAGAACTCTCATCAAAGATGTTCTTCTCACCTGTGTAGTAGAATGTCCCTGCCTGTCTTACAAGGCAACTCTAGAACGCAAGAGAGAACGCACACAGCTGGGCCTCTCTATAGGCAGTTCTCTCTGGGAACAGAGTGACTTTGAATAAAAAAACAAACACTCTCCCTTCTAGGGGAAAAATATATCCCCCCAAATCCCACTCCAGCCTCTCCCCAGTGTCCAAGAGCTGGGTCCTCGAGCTGCAGGTGGGAGGGGACACTTTAGCCCCCCTTGTCCAGTGGTGAATTATAGACAGCAAAGCATGGACTTTGGAGTCTAGGCCTGACTAAATTACTAAATTCCAGCTCTGTCATATACCAGCTGTGTGACCTTGAGGACAAAGCTTAACCTCCATTCCCGGGCTCTTCATTTCTTAAATGAGGACAATACAGTGGGGTTTGCAATGTTGTAAGAGCTGGATTCTAAAGTCAGTGCCTACGTAAAAAAACACTGATGGTCAGAGTCACCCTTGATAACCATTCATTCAATAATAGAGTCCCCCTCCTCCTAACTTAGGAACAACCCACCATCTCTTACCGCAGGGGGAAGTGTCCTTTCAGTCCATCAAGAGATAGTGTGGCAGGTTTGTCTTCAGAGGCCAGGCTCTGTGAGAAATTGTTGTTCTGGTTAGATACCAATGAGTTCATTTGGACTCATAGAGGCCCTGTAGGACAGAGTAGAACCACCCCAGAGGATTTCCAAGCCTATAGTCTTTATGAGAGCAGGGTCATTCTGTGCTGGGGCAGAGGCTGACACAAGTTGGCCTCCTTGGGCTTCTTGTGCAGGAAACTGAGTAATCAGAGGGACAGAATGCTGTGCCTTGAGGTTGAGACTCAGACCTATCCATTTCCCTTCTCTTAACCACAGTTGTTTTCTCTCTCTGGTTCCTGGTGTTTGTAGAAAAAAGTAGTCTCCCTTTTGACTTATTTCTTTCTCCAAGTTAACGTATTGTTGTTGTTAGGTGCCATCGAGTCATTTCCGACTCACAGCGACCCCATGCACAGCAGAACGAAATATCGCCCAATCCCGCGCCAGCTCCACGATCTTTGCTATACTTGAGCCCATCGTTACAGCCACTGTGTCAATCCATCTCGTCGTCAATCCACCTCAGACAGCACAGTTCCACCTCTCTTCCTCCCTGGTCAGGCTGTCAGTTACCTGTTCATCTGTCTGTCCCTTGGCATCTAAAGCTCCCCTCAGCCTTGTCCTTCCAGTTTCCTGCTCACACCCACTGCCACTCTCTGTTCCTTTCTAGCAAGAGCTTGAGCTCAGACAAAGGGGTGAAGAGCATGGCTTTGCCACAGGTCAGGACGCAGTTTCAAATCCAAGTAAAAGTAGCTTCTACTATATTCCAAAAAGTGTTCAGGTGGGTGAAGCCAAGGTGCTGAAACCTCTTCTAAAACAGCCTTTATTCCACAGCCCCAATCACCACCATGTTCTATTTCCTAATACTCTCCTTCTTTAAACTTAAGGACCTAACCAGAACCAGCTACATAATTAGCTGGTCCTAAAAAATGGGAGCTCTGGTAGCATAGTGGCTAAAGCACTTGACTGCTAACCAGAAGGCTGGCGGTTCAAACCCACCAGCTACTCCTCAGAAGGAAGGCTGGGCAATCCTACTTCTGTAGTGATACTGCCTCGGAAACCCAAGGAGGGGTCGCTATGAGTCAGGGCCGACTCGACAGCACATAACAACAACAGTGCAAAATGAACATATAGACTTTGGCTAGGGAGGTTCATCTCTGCTTCCAATGGGCCTACCCACAAACCACCATAGATGAGTAATCTCAAGACATTGGAACATCTGCACAAGGATGTGCTCAGTATCTTGATGGGGGGGGGGGATGAGAGGCCCTGTTGCATTGCCTGCCACCTTGCCCCTCCCCAAGCTGTTCAAGACCGACACCTAAACCCAACACTCCCCATGCCTGAGCTCAAGCTCTTGCAAGAAAGGAACAGAGAGTGGCAGTGGTTGTGAGCAGGAAACTAGAAGGACAAGGCTGAGGGGAGGAGTTTGAGATGCCAAGAGACAGACAGGTGAACAGGTAACTGACAGCCTGACCAGGGAGGAAGAGAGGTGGAACTGTGCTGTCTGAGGTTGCAAACCCCAGAACATACTTCGCTGTCTCCTCGGCCTTCAGTTACCAAGCACTAGCCAAGGAAACAATGTAGAATTTCAGGGCAGCAACCACAGATTGTTCAACTGGAAGCAGAGGCCCTTCTGAGCACACAGCCCTGTGTGAAGACATTGTCTCATGGGCATGAAGGCTAACTTACTCATTCTCCAGATAAAGGAGCCCCAAGCTCATGGCTTGTGAGCAATGGGCCAATGGCAGAGGGGTGAAGAACATGGCTTCGTCGCAGGTCAGGACGCAGCTTCAAAGCAGGTTCTCCCAAGTACCCATGGTGACCTGTAGATCAAGTGTACGGAGGCTGGCCCCTCATGAGTAATAAGCAGTCACTCTTACTGATGTCATGGTGAGTTTCCAACAACAATGTTTCAGAAGCCAGGCTCCATCCTAAAGCTGCTCCTGTCAATCTGGTCAGAATCCAGGAAAAGGAGAAAAGAAAAGAATATGAAGAAAGGGATGGAGATGGATGGACAGGAAAGGTTTGCCCAGATGCCAGTTCATGAGAAACAGGGGTAGACCAAGAGCCTGATATGCTTCCTTTTAGTGAACAGTGAAGTTGCAAAGCTGTGGGTATTACCACCAAGGATGCAACCATCAAAAGGACATTTGACTTCAGTCTCTGAAAATGAACAAAGACATCCCAGGGCGAGGGTGGGGGTGGAAGCAGGAGGAAGATGACAAGGAACAATCAGTCATTTGGGGAAAATTAAGCTTGTTTGTGTGAGTTTAAATATCCATTTGAATATAGCCAAAATGTCTTAGAATCCACTGCTTGGAAGTAATTATGGTGATGGATTTTGCATTTTGTCACACAATGCAATTAAGGGGTAGGATTTAGCCAACATCTTAAGCCTATTAAGAGATCCGGATGGAAGCTGGCCATGTTTGCAATGACTTTGATGAGACTGCATCTCCTTTGTGGCACTCTCCTGCAAAATGTGCTTTGAGCCCCCAGCCCCCAGAGGGGGCCACCTGTGTCCCTGGCATACCAGCCCCAGCCACAGGAAGTAGGTAACAGCCAAGGTGCCAGGGGAACCTGCTAGCCTCCTCCCCAGTGACTCGGCCATGCTTTAATACATCACCATCGTGGCCCCTGTCACCTCTGACAGCAAATATGATTTTAGCTGTCAGAAAGCTGACAGAAAACAAAACATAATTTACAGCTGAATTCAGCCTGCTGAAGCACACACCTGGCTCCCAGTGGTGTGAGCTGCGGAAACACACCCAAGGGCAGGATTTAGCTGGGCCAGCTAAGGGGAGCAAGACTCCCTCCCAGGCCTAATAAGTGCCTGCAATTAGAGGAAAGGGAGAACAGGAATGTAGTTACTATTACTTATAACCATAATTTCTGAAATACATTCTGAGAATTTTATTACTAATAATACATTCTGCCATAATTATAATGTTAGCAATAAATTGCCTTTTGAAATGAGACTTTTTTTTTAACCGATTCCAAGGGGAAAATGATATTTTCTTTCTTTCACTGCCTGCTTTGCAGATTAAATCTTCTAAAGTGACATTGGAAGTGTCCCATGACCTTGGAAAAAGACACAATTTGAAAGTTCCAACTTTTCACACTGGCTGCTTTGGGTTGGAGGGGATGCAAAAGGGCTGAGAGAAAAGATCTGGGGCAGGACTCAAACTTAGAAACCTCAAGATCTATTCTCCAGCATAGCAACAGGCCCTCAGAACTGAACAAGGAGAGTGTATGGGCATGTGTGCTTGTACGTGTCCTAAAGGAGGCAAGTTTGCATCTAAATAATGAAAAGGAGCCAGAGAGTAGATGATGGGTAATCTCAGCCATTTGTGAAAATGGTACAGGTTGCACTGTGGATTCTTTTAAGAGATGCTCATTAGCTCTACTGGGGCTTCAGGTCCCAAAACAAGGAAAGCTGGCTCCTAGCCTGGCTTGTTCTTAATTCCTATGCAACCACCATTCAGTATGGGGTAGTACTAAAACATCAATAGCTGGACCCATCTGGCCTACCCAGGATCAAATCCTGGTTTCATCATTTACTACCTCTATGACTTTGGGCAGAGCTTCTGTTTTCTTATGTAAAATGGAGATGGAAAGTAAATCTACTGCCGAGGCTGCAGAATTAAATGATGTGAAGTATTTTAAGGTGTCAAACACAGTGGCCAGCATGTAGCAGCTGCTCAATATGGACTATACATTTGTTCATTCTGGAAATAAAGGCTGCATCCACAGGATGCACAAACCTCTAAACAACACATGGAGAAAGTCAATTGTTAGAATGGTCAGATCCAAACAAAACATACAGAGTGTTGCCTGGAGTTTCTACACTCCTGGTGGAAATGTGGCCCAGTAGGAGAAGGAGCTCTGGTAGCTTAGTGCCTAAGGCACTTGATTGCTAACCAGAAGGCTGGCGGTTCAAACCCACCAGCCACTCCTCGGAAGGAAGATGGGGCAATCTACTTCCGTAGTGATACTGCCTCGGAAATCCAAGGAGGGGTCGCTATGAGTTGGGGCCGACTTGATGGCACATAACAACAACAACAGGAGAAGGGAGTGGCCTCAAGGAAGTGAAATGGATACAATGAGAATTTTGAGTCTAATTCCTCCCTGATCATAGGCCAGAATACTGACCCACTCTCCCCTGAAACTGATTCCTCCTCCACCTACCTGCTGTCAACTAAGCCCAGACCCAAGTGCCAATATGTGCACCTGTATCTGCAATGGTTAAGCCCTTGGTTACTAACCAAAAGGTTGACGGTTTAAACCCAGCCAGCAGCTCCATAAGAGGAAGACGTGGTGATCTGCTTCCATAAACTTTACAACATAGGGAACTCTACTTGACAGCACCCAACAACAACAGTATCAGTTACCTGTACCCTGGCCTTCCAGGGGAACTTTGGGGCTCATCTAGCCAGGCATCCTGAGATTGGGTAATGCATGAGCAGCACTTGCAGATCTGTTCAAATGCAAGTTCTCGAGCCCAGTTCGGAGTCAAGGGGTCAGGAGTGCTTGCCAGAGCTGCATTTTCAACAAGCACTAAGTGATGCTGATGGCCCACAGGTTGAGAAATAGTCTTCTCCAGAATCATTTGAGAAACAGATGAGAAAATGAAGGATCCAGAAAGAGTGGTAACTTGGTCAAGATCCTAGAGCTAACCCAGTGGTAAAACCTTTGGAACCCTGTCATTCTGACCAAAAATCACAACAGTATCAACCCAAAATGCTCAGTTCCCCAGTCCACAGAGCACAACCTCTCCTTCAACCTCTAGCTCCAACCCCATCTCTCCCCACTACCCATATCTTCTTTACAAAGATGGAACAAAATCAGGGAGCGATTAGGATTTGGAGCAAGAATTCCCTGAATGAACATTGGGAGCACCCTAAACTCCAGAAGATGTCTGTGTTCATTTATTTTCTTGGCCCCCATTCTTTTCATCTCCTGTCTGGTTCCACAAATGGTTTAAGATAGTGAAGTATGTTGACCAGGTGGTCTGCAGAAATGACCAAAGATCTGTACAAGACAAATACTCAAATAACTAAATAAATACAAATTCTAATGACAACTGGAATTTTAGCCTAAATTAACATTCTGTGTAATTAATGCTTGTGCTTCTACATCCTGGTGGTGCCAGAGTGGAAACCCTGGGTGACACATGGGGTTAAACACTTAGCTATTAACCAAAAGTTGGAGGTTCAAGTCTGCCTAGGGTGCCTCTGCAGAAAACCTGGTGAGCTATTTCTGAAAGATCATAGCCACTGAAAACCCTCAGGAACACAGTTCTACACTGACACTCACAGGGAGCCACGAGTCAGAACTGACTTGTCAGCAACTGGGTTGGTTTTGTTTTGTGTTTTTAATGCCATTAGCTTTACCTCACAGAAGACCATTTGGTACACATCCATTTAGGGTTTAAAAAAAAAGTCTTTTCAAGATTATCAGAGGAATCCAAGGTAGAGGTGATTTCCCTCCTCATGTGCTTGAACTTGGGAAGATTTTCAACATAATGGTTGACATATAAAAGACATTTATAATAATTACTTAGGTACTAATGACAGTTTGGACAATGAGGAGCCTGGTTCCAAAGTTCCTTGATCAGCACTGTTTGCTGTGACTAAGGGCCATGTAGACGGCAGGCGTAGGCTTTGCCTAACCTTTGCACTTGCAATAAAAGTGCAATAAAGGAACTGGGTAAAATAGAGACATGTCTGATAAAGACTATTTGCTTTTTAAAGTAACTGGCTAAAATCGGAGCATATCTGATAAATGAGTTTATGGGGGGCAGAAGGCCATCCTTACTAATTAGTCAAGATTCTGTTTCCTACATGGATTCCTTCTTTACATCTTTGAAGAGAAATGAAACAATGGAACAATGAAATCCTCTATAGTCTTAACCAGTGACATGTATACTCATCAAAGAACAGATAGCTGTTCACACACTGTAACACTTGTCTCAAAATGCCCCTGCTTCACCACTAGAGGACAAAGCATTTGAGGGTGTATTGAATCACAACACTGGAGTTGTGCCCATTAGGGCACCAATCTACTTTGACCTTCTTTGTCAGAAAACAAGAGGTGTCGAAATGCAAAAAGAGAGACTCTAAATCCTCCACTTTCTCGATTCATTGTGATCTCCACCAGAGTTGAAAATCCATGAATGTCTTGTCTTGATCAATCTTATTTCCCTTGAGAATTTGAGCTATATTAAAACCTACCACTGCTGTCGAGTTGATTTCAACTCACAGCGGCCCTATAGGCAGAGTGGAACTGCCCCTTCGGGCTTCCAAGGCAGTAAATCTTGATGGAAGCAGACTGCCACATCTTTCTCCTGTGGAAGGACTGGTGGGTTCAAACTGCCTACCTCCCAGCAATCAGCTGGGTGCTTATCCACTGTGCCACCAGGGCTCTGCTCTTTATTAGATCCCTTTTAAAAATTCCAATTTTTAATTAAAATTTTATTTCTTAACAATGATATATATAAAGGATGACATTCCTTATAATTATGAGTGGACCAGAATACATTGCAATAGTAATAACGATGAGAACAAGGGGATCATCAATCAGCAGGCATTGATTGCTCACCTTTTTCTGCCCCTTAATAGCAATTAATGGACCTGAAAGGCAGCCATATTGGCGCTAGCCACCGTGTAGCATGGAGCCCAACAGCATCCAGGAATGGATGCTCCCTGAGCAGCTCTTGGCTTATCCCTAGAGACTAGTTTGAATGGAGACACTTAAGGTTGCAATCTTCTCCTGCTGAGATAAACTCTCTTCCCTAGAGGCCTCCAGTCTTGAGCTGATTCGAGGGGAATGAAGGAGTCCGCAGTGATGCAAATGGCTGAAGGTTAGCAGCCTGAATGCACCCCACAGGTCCCTTGGAACACAGTCCTGGCGATGTGCTTTTGAAAGTTTGTGGCCTTGAAAACCCTATGGAGCAGTCCTGCTCTGCATACAAGGGTCACCAAGAGTTAAAAATCGACTCTTTGGCAACTAACAATAATAGCTCAACAAATGAAGCAATCTTTGGGGACTTGCTTTTATAACAAGAGGGGTGTCTCCTTACAGAACTCATAAAGGGAGAGAAAAAATTCCTGAGTGTGGCAGGCTCATCCTAGGACCCAAGCCGGGTGCGTCAGATAGCAGCCACAGGCAACATAAAGTTTTGCCATCGTAATCAATTGGTGTTTACGACATGTCTGCATAGACACGCTCTCTTTTGGAAGAAGTATGTCATCAGATGAAACCCTTTATATGCCTAATACTCCAAATGCAACTTCATCCTGTGCTATCTCGCCCCCCCCCCCACCCCCAGTTAGAAACAAAGACTTATTTTCAAGACTTTTCTATTTGCACAGGAAAATCCCAATTAACCAGAACTCAATGCATTAGAATCTTTATTGACTGGATATTGCCACTTGAATAACAACATTTTAATGATTATAACAGCACACATGTGCATGGTACTTACATGATCCAGGTACTGGACTGAGCATTTACATTTAAGGTACATGCAGCTATTATTATTGTTGTTGTTGTTGTTGTTACATGCCGTCGAGTCGCACTTGACTCATAGTGATCCCTCCTTGAGTTTCCGAGGCAGTATCACTATGGAAGTAGATTGCCCCATCTTCCTTCCAGATGAAAAATCTGGGACACAGAGAAGTGGCCACATCCACATCTGCAGGTCCGGAGAGTGAGCAGGGGCATTCAGAACAAAGCCAGGTTCCACATGATCCCCAATTAGTAAAGATTTAATTCTGGTCACTAGACTAGACTTTTCAAAGCCTCAAGAACACTTAGAGACTTGGGAAAGTTTGGAAAAACATCAAGTATTAAAATAAAATGAACTGAGTGATGGACTTGCAGTTGTCCAAGAGATTAAATTAATGTACCCTGTTAATTACCCACTCTGTACATTCCCTTTCCCTCCCTGGCCTTGTGAGTCACCCATCTGTGGACTGAAGTGCCCTGACATCCAACGTGACTACCAGAAAACAGAGGTCCATATACTCCCATCCAGAAGATTCAGGATGCAAGTATTAGCACAGAACACCTCAGACTCACACTGATGCCAAGCTGACCTGAAAGGAAGTCTCAAAGATTACTTTAACAGCTCCTAAATTGTTATCATCTCCATTGCTAGACTCTCAAAGAAATGGTCCAACCATCTTGGGCCTTTTAACGTATCAGCAGGTCCTGAAAGAGTTTTTTTAAAAAAAAAAAAAAACTCACTGCCGTGGAGTCAGATCCAACTCAGTGAACTCTCCTTGGGTTTCCAAGGCAGTATCACTATGGAAGTAGATTGCCCAACCTTCCTTCCAAGGAGTGGCTGGTGGTTAGCAGTCAAATGCCTTAGGTACTACGCAAGCTCCCCAAAGAGTTAATGTTACTATTTATTAGCAAGGCAAGTATCTAGGACTGTGAGGAGGATTGGCAGTGTCATCATGTTCAAGGAAGTGGAGCCACTCCCTGTCCCTTCCCCAGTGGACACTGAAACACATTACCATGCCCATCAGTAACACAAAGTAGTCATATATAGTATCTAAAATTTAAAAAAAAAA
>NW_006921616.1:12341018-12341821 GCF_000298275.1 Orycteropus afer afer | reverse complement strand
TATATATATAGTGTCAAGAGGCATTTATTTATTGAGCATTTACTATGCCCTAGGCTCTATGCTAAGTCCTAGACCTGTATGATATCATTTGATCCTCATAACAACTTTGTGAGGTAGATTCTATTGTTACACCATTTTGCAGAAAAAGAAACTGAGTCACAGAGAGGTTGAGTAAGTCATCTACAGATAGCAGGTGATGGGAAATTCAACCACAGGCAGTCTGACTCCAGGGCCCAGGGTGAAACCCAACTAGTTGCCATCAGGTAAACTCGTGGAAACCCCATGTGTGTCAGAGTAGAACTGTGCTCCACAGTTGTTGTTGTTAAGTGTCATCAAGTTATCTCCGACTCATAGTGACCCTATGCACAGCAGAATGAAACACCGCCCAGTCTTGAACCAGCTCCATGATTCTTGCTACACTTGAGCCCATCACCACTGCCACCGTGTCAATCCAACCTATTGAGGGCATTTCCCTCTTTTGTTGACCCTCCACCCTACCAAGCATGACATCCTTCTCCAGGGAATGCTTCCTTCTGACAACATGACCAAAGTAGGTGAGATGAAGTCTGTCCATTCTTGCATCCATGGAGCATTCTGGCTGCACTTTCTCCAGGACAAATTTGTTAGTTCTTTTAGCAGTCCACAGTACTTTCAGCATTCTTCGCCAACACCACAGCTCAAAAGTATCAACTCGTCTTCAGTCTTCCTTATTCATTGTCCAGCTCTCACATGCATATGAGGCAACTGAAAATACCATGGCTTGTGTCAGGTGCACCTTAGTCCTCAAAGAGACATCTTTGCTC
>NW_006921616.1:12313276-12324126 GCF_000298275.1 Orycteropus afer afer | reverse complement strand
GTGGGGCTGGTGCGGGATCGGGCAGTGTTTCGTTCTGCTGTGCATGGGGTCGCTATGAGTCGGAAACGACTCGACGGCACTTAACAACAACAACAACAAGGATCCCAAGTGGCACAGTGGTTAAGCTCATCTGCTAATCAAAATGTAGGCAGTTCGAACCCACTAGGTGCTCCATAGGACAAACATGCGGCAGACTGCTTCCATAAAGATTAAAGCCTTGGAGACCCTACGGGGCAGTTCTACTACACGGTCACTATGAGTCAGAATAGATGCAACAGCAGTGGATTTGGTTTGGGTTTTGGGTTCTGATTCACCAGGGATCTAGCCCACTAGCAATAAGAGTTTTAAAAGGGAATTTTGGACGGCTTTGCTTTCAACATGAAATTGGAGAGAAAAATTGGTGTCGCGGTCTATGTCCTTGCTACTACAAATTGCCAGGTACATTTCTCTCAAAATATCCAAGGCTTTTGTTGTGGAGCCAAAATTGATCAAAGGTTACTGCAATCTAAAAACAAAAGAAAGAAAGGGAGAGAGAATTCTCCAGTTGCCTGGTTGCTAAGCAACCTTGGTCTTCTGATAACTGGGTCGGGGTCTTTGCTTTCATTTGCTGCTGACTTTCACTCCATAGATAATATATACCAGCATGTTTATTCTCCTGTAAATGCCCGGCAAATAAAAAGCGATAAAGCCCTTTCACTGAAATTATTCATGTGCTAAAAGCTTTTATCCACATCACTGGTCTGACTGACAATATCATACCAGCAAGCTTCCCAAATTAGTTCTTGTTCTGGCTTTGTACTCCTGAGCTTGCTTTCTTTAATAAAAGAAAAAGAGCTACAGTTTTATTTAAGATTTCTATAGTCTGGCATTACAGCTTCTCAGGACCAATGATTAAGATGTCACGTCTATTCCAGGCACGTTGTTCCTTCAAGTTGCTGTCAACTTTCCAGAGAAGCTACCTTCCACGTGATGTTTCCAGAAAAACTTTGGTTTGCCATTAGGACTAATGTTCAGGAGAGAATTTGAATGACTTATTTGTCCATTCATGGGACATTTAAGGAAATCCAAATAGTATGTGACATCCCTCGTTTTTTTCTCCAAGCGTGTTCCCAGGATCACCTGCATCAAAATCAAAGTCTTTGGGCAGGCTTACCAGCCACTCCTCGAAAGAAAGGTTGGGCAATCTACTTCCATAGTGATACCACCTTAGAAACCCAAAGAGGGGTCACTATAAGTGGGATACCACTCTACAGCAGTGGGTTTGGTTTTTTTGGGTTTGGGGCAGGCTTAAGCTTCTTCATTTTATCGAACACCACGTCCTCACCATCAGGTAAATCTTCACAGGAACAGACTGCCACATTGGTTCTCCTGCAGAACGGCTGGTGGATTCAAACTGCCAACCTTTTGGTTTGCAGGTGAGCACTTTCTTTAGCTGTCGCACCTACCAGGACTCCTTAAAAGTGTGTGTAGCAGGTATGAATTTCATCAGTCAAATTTCATTACATCATAACATTTTTTTCTTCTATCAGGATTTATCTTGCAGTACTCCATTTCTACCCAACGTCAGATACTAAACCTAAAAACCCATTGCCATCCAGTCATTGCCATCCAGCCAATCCTGACTCATAGCAACTCTGTAGGACAGAGTAGAACTGCCCCATAGGACTTCCAAGGCTGTGATCTTTATAGTAGCAGACTGCCACATCTTTCTCCTATGAAGCAGCTGGTGGATTCAAACCACCAACCTTTTTGGTTAACAGCCTAGCACTTAACCACTGCATCACTAGGTCTCCTTGGTCAGACACTAGATCATATTAATTCTAGGAAATACCTGTCAAATTCAGTGACCACTCAGTCCTTTCATGTTTCAATCTCAGTCATGTCCTGGGCTGATTCCCCACCCCCTGTGCCCCCCTGGAGCTGATCCTGGGCTCCAGGGGGTTGAGGTAGGTCAGTCACGTCCTGGGCTGACTCCCCAGCCCCTGTGTCTCCCTGGAGCTGACCCTGGGCTCCAGGGGTTGGGATAGGTCTTATGCTTATTGCTGAAGTCCCAATGAGAAGGGATGTCCCCCTGTTGGCCCTAATCAGCTTCCATCCTCTGCTTCTGTAGCCAAGCTTGGGTGGTCCACTCATCCCCCCTTGTTCTGGCCACGAGAAGACCCCTCACAGGCAGCCAGCTCTCCCCATGTCGGCTACCTTCAGCTCCCACCGGCCCCCTCCTGCACGGATATGCATGCCTTTGCCTGCCATTTCTGCTCTACCGACCACCTACTTGACTGTTTGAAGGACTTTTCTGGGAACCTTGCTGAACTCCTGGGTTTCGTCCTGGAAGTGGGTCACACAAGTCCCCTCCACTCTCAGATTTCCACATTTTCAGAGATCCAAGAGCAAGGAAAGAGTCAGGCTCCCTACCTAACTCCCTCCCTATCTTCTTCCTCACCAATTTCTTCTCCCCTCCTCCAAGTTAGTGCTCCTCCTCCTTTGTTTTGATGAAGATAGGGAGACACATGGTTCATACCAGGACTTTAGCCCTTAGAAGTTTAAAATCTAAAGGAGCACAGGTATGACAAAGAGTGGAGAATAAGAAAAGGGACTGCAGAAATAATAATCCAAGAAAGATAACGCTTTGCATCTCATCACTCCACATACAGGTTAGGTCCCTGGCATTGTATTTATGGTGCAATATTAAACTAAGCACATATGAGAATGAAAACACCTTTGAGTTTACTACCACTTTTGATGGGAGCTTTGGTAGCGTAGTGCCTAAAGCACTTGACTGCTAACCAGAAGGCTAGTGGTTCAAACCCACCAGCCACTCCTAGGAAGGAAGGTTGGGCAATCTACTTCTGTAGTGATATCACCTCAGAAACCCAAGGAGGTGTCGCTATGAGTCGGGTCCAACTTGACGGCACACAACACCCACCACCACTTTTGACTGAGACAGAGTCCCTTGGTTCAATACTCAGTAAAATCCTTCTGCTATAGATTTCAATTCTTCTTTCTTTGGTTTATTTTTAAATTTTATTGTGATTTAGGTGAAAGTTTACAGAGCAAATTCATTTTCCATACAGCATTTCATACATGTTTTGTTTTGTGACATTGACTGCAATTCCCGGCAATGTAACAGCTCTCTTCCCACTTCCTCCCCATAGTAACCTTTTCCCTGTGTCCTTTCTGCCTATTCATTCCTGCCCTCTGAACTATCCCCCTGTGCAAATGCTGCCCTTCTAATTTCCCAGGGTTGATTGTTCTAAGGACAGTACCTGCCAGGTGTAAATGTTCCCCTTATACACCTGTCTGTTGCTTGGCTGGAAGCCACGGGAAGGAGTTCAATTCCAGGCCCAAAGGGGGCCTAGGGGCCATTGTCTCTGGGGTTTCACCAGTCTGTCAGACTGAAAAGTCTGGTCTTTTTTTTTTTTTTTGATCTTGAGTTATGTTCCAATTGTTCTCCCACTCTATCCAGAATCTCCTGCACTGATCCCTTTCTGAGTGGTTGACGGTGGTAGCCTGGCACCATCTAGTTCTTCTGGTCTCATGGTCATGTAGGCTGAGGATCACGTGGTCTACTAGTCACTTGGACTAATTGTTTCCATGTCTTTGCTTTTCTTCATTCTTCTTTGCTCTGGATGAGGAGAGACCCATCGTTGCATCTAGTCTTAAGCAAAGTGACTTAAGCAAAAGGGATTTAGTAATGTGTATAACAAGGCTTGGGGGCGGGGGGGAGTTTCAAGCACAATTGGATCCAGGACCACAAATGATGATGTCAGGACTCAGTTTCTCCATCTCTCAACTCTGCCTATTGTTGCCTGATTTCAGTTGGGCCTGCCAACATTCTCTATGGACTAGTAGCTCCAAACTTACATCCCCTTAGTTTAACAGTCCCAGTGGAAACAGACAAGTATTGTTATGGCTTTGGCAGAAAAGTACTAAGGGAGGTCCTCATTGGCTTAGCTAAAGGTATATACCCCCAAACCTGCATTAGACCTTGGGCCAGAGGGTTGGGGTATTTGGATTGGCCAAGCCCAGGTCAGATATACCCCTATTATGAGCCAGAGTAAAAGGAGATAAGAAAGAAGAATGGAGGAATGACTAGTTTCATCTAATCAAAAAGGAACAGGTCAGCATAAGAAGAAGGAATTCTGTGGCCCGATGGGAAGAAGTGTTCTGGAAGACAAACACCACGCGTCCACCATGCTGGAGAGTTCACCCTTACACTTTTACCCCTTTGACCACTAGGGTCACTCTCCTAAATCATGAATGAAAACTCATAACTCCTCATGTCAATAGTCATTCCTACATTTAATAAATATTTATTGAATATCCACTATGTGCCAAGTACTGGCTAGCTCTTGAAAATAGCAGTGAACAAACAGACAAGATCTTCTTTGGAGGGAACTTAATTAGACTCAAGACACCTTTCTCAAGCTCTGTCTCCTGCTCATCTCTCCAGCTCCACCCATTCCTCCTCCACCTACCATCACCCACTCCAGCCATAGGGACAACCTCATGTTGCACTGTCGATCTGGGATGGGTTTGTTTTTCTCCAAGAATGTTTAGACATCACAGCACTTGGTGAATTTCCACGTGGTCTACCTTTCCCCCTGACTCATCCTTCAGGGCCTTCTCAAATGTCTCCTCTTCACAGAACCATCCCTCATCCCCCTGTCTGAATCAGTCACTCCTCCTTCATTTCCACAGCATCAGAGCCCTCACTCAAGTTTGGCATTGCTTCCATGTGTCTAGTATTCTGCTTATTTGCATGTCTGTTTTCTCCCATGGATTGCAACTACCTGCAGGTAGTCATGACTTTTTGGCCCTCAATACCCCCTCAGACTCCAGCTCAGTGCAGTGTGCATGGTAGCTGTTCACACAATATTCATTAAATGAAACAATGATGGCTAAGCAAAAAAGTATTTCAATGTCTGTCCTAACTTGGCTATTTCGTGGTGTTGAGCTAGGCCATTGTGTGATGCACACACAATTATAATACGTCCCCAAGCGTCTCTGTTGAACTGGACATAAACACTGTCATCAGGCTTCCCACTTACCCATATGCAGTCCCATAACTTGGTGGCAGAGCAATGTGACAGAATGTGGACTGGAGTTTCTCCTGTTATTTCAGAATCCTGGCTAAGAGCCAAGGCTAAGGACAGAAGATGCTAAAATAACCAACATTCTTAATTCAGAAAACCCATAGCCACTGGAGCCCTTCTTCAGGGATAACTTAGAGGCACCATTTCAGAATCAGCTCTACACTGCCATCAAGGAGCCCTGATGGTGCAATGGTTAAGTGCTCAGCTGCTGGCCAAAATGTTGTCAGTTTGAACCCACCCAGGTCTCCTTGGAGAAAGATCTGGTAATCTGCTCCCATAAAGATTACAGCCAAAGAAAACCTCACAGAGCCGTTCCATGCTGTCGCATGGAGTTACTATGGGTTTAAAATGAACTCAACAACACCTAACAACAACAACCACTATCCTCATCACTATAAGAAGGCATTGCATGATAAGGAGGGAGTCAGCATTTGAGAAAGAGCATCATTACTAAGCTACCCAGGGGGAAAAGAAGAGGGAGTGTTTCCCCTCCCCAACCAAGGAAGGCAGTTGGTGTAACTTTCTTATGAAAGTTGGAGGTATCTGTAGGAAGAAGAGAATAGCTTTACATGACTCAGGTCTGAAAAACCACCTCAATCTCTACAATATCTCTTGGAAACAAAGTCCCC
This sequence comes from Orycteropus afer afer, assembly GCF_000298275.1. Classification (NCBI taxonomy): domain Eukaryota; kingdom Metazoa; phylum Chordata; class Mammalia; order Tubulidentata; family Orycteropodidae; genus Orycteropus; species Orycteropus afer. The sequence goes on along the minus strand of NW_006921616.1, from coordinate 12,318,404 downwards.
CGTGTTTCCACTGATAAACTATGTGATCTCCTCACCCTTCTGCTGCCAAGGACTTTTGTGAAGGTTAGTGCATTGGAACATGATTTGACCTTATTCAAGACATCTGTGAAGCCAAAGGATGGTAATAGTCTTTATGTCCATTTATGTAGCTCTTTATATTTTTCAAAGGCTTCCCACACAGTATCTCATTTAATTCTCATAGGAAATGTAACTTACACTGGATCAGACGGCCAGTTTGAGGTAGAACTGGCTAGAACACACTTGTTCCAGCTCCTATATCAGGAGTGAAATGGGCTGCTGTATTGCTGGGAGTCTCCTTGGACGTGCTCATGCAGCCAGCACCAATATGCCATCAGTGCAACCAACTGACTGGTACAGAACTGGGCATTTTTCCTTAACTACTCTTCCTTCAATGTAACGTGGGGAATGTTCATTTTACAAGATGCCATTTCTATAGGCAGAGTCAGCTACTTGGCCAGGCCCAGGTCAAGCTATACCCCTGGTGAATATGTGTATGCAACCACAGTACATGTAAGAAGCACCTGCTTTGTTGCAAGCACTGGGCTGAGCCCAGGACATCCATTATCTCTAATCTTTGTCAACCCTGACCAGTAGATACTATGATCTCATCTTCATAGATAGACGGAGGCTCAAAGAGGTGAAGTATCATGTCCAAAAGTACACAGCTGGAAAGTGAGAGAACCTTCCACATTGAACCAAGACTGCTCATACTTCAAAGTCAATACTCTTCCCCCAGCCTCAGACATAGTGTGATTGGAGGGGATATATTTGCCAGGGGACCTAAAACTTCTCCCTGTAGCCTACTCCTTTAGGTTGTGTTGAAACCTGCAGAATGCCACAGTTCAAATAAAAGTCAGTTTAGCTAGAGGTAACCAGTAACTTACGTAAGTAGGGGTGAGGAAGGCCTTGAGGGGGTGGGATGTAGGAACTACACATTGTTCTGGAGGGTAGCAGGTTGATGGAGGGCATCTCCATAACTTCCAGGCCTGAGTAAGATTCCACAAAGGAACCATGACCCAGGCATTAACAAGAGTATAGGATGGCAGGACACAGCAGGGGAAGAAACAGAAGCAAAAAGCTTCCCCTTGTGCAGGTTTATCCCAGGCCAGTTTTTTTTTTCCTCAGCACCAACCTTTGGACAAACTCGAATCTGTGGATGCAAATTTGCTTCTTCTTCTCCTGTTATTATTGGGTGTCATTGAGTCAATTTCTACATAGAGACATGAGGTGACAGAGTACAACTGCCCCATAGGGTTTTCTACACTGTAATCTTTATGGGAGCAGATCACCAGGTCTTTCTCACAGAAAGCTTCTGGGTGGGTTTGAACCACCAACCTTTCAGTTAACAGCCAAGCACTTAACCGTTGCACCCCCAGGGTTCCTTCTTCTAACAGGCTCTCATTACCACTAACTCAGGAGTGAAAGAAATCCTAAAGAAAGCCTTGGGCACTTTGCAGGCATCGAGTGGTTTAAATAGTCGTTGGATTCATACATATCCCTCTTCCTTTGCCATCATTTATCCAGCATTAATTATTTTTTCCTTTTCTTTCATTGAAAAAGCTTTCAAGCAGAGAGAATCCTAATTAATTTGAAGCGAGAATAATTTTTTCTACATCTTGCTGCTTCCAGTCTGTGATTAAAAGGAGCAATTTCAGAGTGGGCATCTTCAAGCCTCACATGTAATATTGAGTGGTTCTGCTAAATAGCTTTGAGATGTGCTGTTCATGTTATTTTGATGAGAGCTGGTGATGGCGTTAATTTCTGATAGAATACTTAATAGAATACTACAGAAAGCCCGTGCTATTTCTGACTAATAGATATCGTTGTGTAAAGGAAAGAGCTCCAGCACCTCATCTGATGAGATTTAGTTGTTTTTGCCACGATATTGCTCATCTGCTGTTCTATATACGCCCTCACAGGTTGCCTTGGAGTTAATTTCTTCCATATATGTATATTTTCTCTGTCTAACAAGTATGTCACTTTCTTCAGTGTGAGATCAACCTTTTCCCTAACATAATAGGATGGAATATTTTTCTTAAAAATAACAACTCAATTCTGCCAGCTTGAACAGAAAACAGGAGCTCATTTAACTTGAGGGACCAGGTTTGCTGGACTGATAGAGTCTGATGGAACCACTGAGACTAAAGCCCCTAGCTGCCCTTCAGGTCTGGAATTGAACTCACTCCTATGGCTTCCAGCCAAACAAAAGACAGGCATATGAGATGAACATTTAGATATACTAAATGTAGATAGATAGATATACTCCTTGGTAGATATACTCCTTGGAGAGAACAATCATGGGAGAATAGAAGGGCTGTGTATGCACAGGGAGACAGCTCAGGAGGCAGGAGTACATGGAGGGAAGGCCACAGGGAAGAGGTTACTATGGGGAGGAAGTGGGAGGGAAGCTGTTGCATTGTGGTAAATTGCAGTCAATGTCATGGGACAAAGTGTATGTGAACTGCTGTACAGAAAGTGAATTTGCTGTGTAAACTTTCACCCAGATCACAATTGAAAAAAGAGAGAGAGAGAGGTCATTTAATTTGATAAAGAATCATGTATGTCTCATGGCCTTCATGGGGAACTGGCACTAGAAATGGAAAGCCATTCTGAACCAGAAGGCAATCATGCCAGCTCTGGTTGTGGTTACAACATGGGCATTACTAGAAGTTAAACAAAAAATACCCAAACTCACTGCCATTGAATTGATTCAATTCATAGCAATACCTCCTTGGGTTTCTGAGGCGGTATCTCTACAGAAGTACATTTCCCAATCTTCCTTCCAAGGGTTATAAAAACTAAGGGTGTTGATGAAATTGCCTAAAGAGAAAGAATATACTGTGAGGCAAGAATGGGAATGTGGAGTAGTTCTTGAACACTATTTAGTGGCCAGAGAAAGGAGATTGAGCCCCTAAAGGGACAGAGGAGGGTGGCAAAGACAGAGCAGAAGGAAACAAGAATATGTTATGCTGAGGAAAGTGTGATTCAGTGCATGGCCAATGGATGAAATGCTGCTGGGAGATGACTAACAGCAGAAGGGAAGGTATCTTGTAGACTTAGGTCCATAGAGATCTTAGTGAGAAAAGATTCTGTGGAGTATTGGGGTGGGAGCCAGACTGATGTGGGTGAGAAGTGAGTTGGAGGAGGAGAGCTGGAGGCAGCAAATCAGAATGAAGCTCTCAAGAAGTTTGGCTATGAGGGTGAGGAAATAGTCAGGGTGGTGGTTGAAGGGGACACAGGATCTAGAAGTCTCTCCCATTTATGGAATGATCCCATTACAGAAATGGAAGTGTTCAAGACAGGTGAGTACAGACAGCCTTTTCTTTTAATACACACACACACACACACACGTGTGTGTGCACAAATGCACACACACTGTGTAGAACGTCAGTACTTGGTCCTTCTAGTGGGAGAATTCTTCAGATAAAAAAGTGAAAACCAAAGCTATTCCTTTAGCATCAAAATGCCACCCCAATTATTGTGGTTTGTACACCAATCACATAATGGCATTTGAAATCCCTCTTGGGAGAAGCACAGGGGCCTCCTTCTATAGGGAATGATGACCCCAATGTCCCTGTTGCAATGATTCCCAGTGTTTATATGACCCTTGCCTCTGAAGTCTCAGAAGGCTATGTTCCACCAGTCTTCTAAACTGTGTATTTTTTTTGTCTCTTTCAAAAGGATCCCACAGTACAGTACTCCCTGTGCATTTTCAAGCAATAGCTTGTTCCACCTATTTTTAAGTCAGATAGGCCTGGTGGACTGTTATCTGCCATTGATAATGGCAGACTTGTGGGACCTAGACTCCTCTTACCACAAGGCAGGCTACAACCTCCCCACAAAACACATGGGCTACTTCATTCTCCTCCTCCCTTGGTGGCACTGGCTTTCATCCTTGACTCACAGATAATTTTGGCTACAAAACCCATTGTTGTTATTTGCTGTATGCCATTGAATCAATTCCAACTCATAGTGACCCTATATGATGGAGTGGGTTTCCTACCAGAGAAAATCACCAGGTCTTTTTCTCCTGCTGACCTATTGGTTAGCAACTGAGCACTTAACCATTGTGCCACAATGCAGTGCATTTAAGTGCACCTAGTAGATCTTGCTCAGGCCAGCATGCTTTTGTCACCATAACATGAGTCTGTCCCAGAGAGGACTGAGTGCACCCTAGCAGATCAGCTTCCATTTCTTAAGAACATGACCATCGCCTTTCAGACCCATTCAGGGACTTGACATTACCCATGTTTTTCCCTCTGGGAAGAGCCCCAGATCTCCTGAGCTATAAATATTGAATCCTTTGAGGTTTCCTCTCAGAGTGGAGGCGCAGCTAATGAAATCTCACATGTATGCTGAGCTTGACCTGAAAGAAAAAAGTTTGAACTATTTGGACCATGAAAGTGAGGAGTTTTGTCTTGCTCCAGTATTAATGAGTCAATGGAGTCTTCCAAGGAAGAAATTCCCACAAACAAAAACTGTTGAGGAATGAGTGCTTACCTTTTATCACAAAGGGGGGCCCCCAAAATCACCACTTCTCTTGCTGCCACAGGAGGAGGGCTTCCTCACCATCTTACTCCGTCTTCTCCAAAGGTGAGATGGCCCCTGAGTCCACTAGCTTTGATCAGCTATTCAGCACTCAAAGTGCATGCCCTCCACATTCTCCCAGACATAGTCCTGTTGTTATCCTCACTACTGCCCTGATGTCTACTGCAAACTCTGGAAGATTTCAGAGGCCTACATTTATCCTCTAATCCCAACTTCCCAATGGCCTAGAGTCATGGGACTGGCCCTCTGTTCCCTGCCATGGTCTCAGTGATGTTTATTCCAAAGTCTTGAAACTCATTCTTGGCTTCTGAAGTGGTATGTAGGTTAACCCCTGGTCTATCCCATCACAGCCACCAGGAGACCTCACTCTCTAAAGCAATTCCATTTCTGAGATCTTTGTCTAATGCTTTCAGAGAAATGAAAGAGAGAGTAGTTAGACAATGTCACATTATTTGTGCCCTTTAGGACCATTGCTTCCCCTGTCTTGCTGCTCATCCCTCCTAAATCTTTGCAACTTGATTTTTGCCAACATCGTATTACCAAAACTGTTTTCTTTAAG
>NW_006921616.1:12309417-12311591 GCF_000298275.1 Orycteropus afer afer | reverse complement strand
GTAGTGATACTGCCTCGGAAACCCAAGGAGGGGTCACTATGAGTCAGGTCCGACTCAACGGCACACAACAACAACAACAACAACCTACGTAGAAGTGTTCCCTCCCATCCCCTCCCACCCCTGGTAACCAATAAAGAAAGTTTCCTTCTATGTGTTAACTTTTCCTCGACTTTTTACAATAATGAACTAATACAATATTTGGGATTGACTTATTTCACTCAGGCAATGATTGTTTTTAATGGTCTACACCAGTGGCAGGCTTGGGGGAAGAAAGAAGGGTTTTAGCTTTCCCTTAATCTCCCTCCGCTACCCATTCTATTCTTTAACATGAATAATTGACATTTTCTCAGTTTTAGGCAAAGGTTATGGAGCCTATGCAGGTAAAACTTCCCCTTCTATCCAGATGGAAATTGTGAAACCTCCCATGTTCCATTAATAGGTCAAAAGGAAAAGTTGTCATCAGGTACAGTACATTCACTGACCACAGTGCAATATAATTAGAAACTGGCAAAATGAAAATAACCACAAAACATATCTACACTTGAAAATTTTAAACAATTTCCAAATAACTTTCAAGTTTAAGGAGAAATAGAAGCAAATTACAAGCTATTTGTAACTGAACAACACTACATGGTAAAAATTAAGGGATGCAGCCAAAGTGGTACTCAGAAGCCAATGAATAGCGATAAATAAGTTTATTAATATAAAAAAACCCTGAAGGACTAAATGTTTAAATTAAAAATAACATAAACAACAAAATAATCCAAAGAAAATAGAAAGAAATAAGTACAAATGATAAAGAAATTACAAAGTAATCAATAAATACAAAGTTGGTCCTTTGTGGAGACCACTCTTCATTAGGTTTGAGTAAAAGGAGAAGGCACATGACCACATGGTAGCAGAGGAAAGCATGAGGCTGAATTTCAGCCTGAACTATGAAATGTCATGCAAAGTCCTTCATCTCTCTCAGTATAATGTTGCCATCTGTAAAGAGCAGATAACAAAAAACACTGCCCCACAAATTACAGTCAGGAGTAGATGGGACAGCATATGTAAAGAGGTTAGCATAATGCCTAGGTCATAGAAATAAACAATAAATAGTAACTCTTATAATATCATTATAATGTCATTACTTAAACACCAGAGCAGTGGGTCTTAGGCTTGCCTTTGCATGAGGGGTGCCTATGATAATTTCTAAAATGCTTGTTAATTATTTCTATTATTAGCAGCAATCTGGTTTTCTCATCAAAGGAATTATTTTTGTAGCTCCTCAAACTATATCACTGACACAGTTCTGTGTCATAGGTGCTTCCAAACTTGGGGATGTCCGATTTCATAATTTTCTTGCTGCTCTTCCTCTGGATATTTCCTTGGATTTCTTCACCCCCCCAAGCTTCAAAGCCAAAAAAGTCTGAAACTGAAAACTTTTTTACTTTTTATTTTTTTCCTCTCCACCTCAAATTGTCCATATTTATGTAATGTTTCGTTTGAACAACAAATAAATCATCCCTCTCGAAAAGAGAATCTGTCTTAGTGTGTGTTTCTCCAGAAGCAGATCCTGAGAAAAGATTTGAGTGCAAGTAGTTCATTTGGGAGGTGATCTCAGGAAGCATCAGTAAGAGAGCAGGGAAATGAAAGATGGAAGGGAAGGCCAGTAGGGTGCATTAAAGCCCAGGTTATCACCTTGAGAAATCAGGGTTGAGTGCCTATGTGGACCTTGGAGATGGTGTGTAGAACATACTTCAGAGTTGTCCTACACAAGGAGTGAGGAAATTAGGTACTTAATCACTAACTCGAATTCAACCTTGGTTGAGGGTTGTTCTTGAGCCATTTAGGAGTCTGGGTGGTGCAGTGGTTAAGTGCTTGGTTGCTAACTGAAAGATCAGCGATTCAAACCCACAAGCCACTCCTCGGTAGAAAGATGTGGCAATCTGCTTCTGTAAAGATTATAGCTTTGGAAACTATGGGGCAGTTGTACTCTGTCCTGTAGGGTCGCTATGAGTCAAAATTGATTGGAATGCAGTGGATTCTTTTGGCTTAGCCATTAACTCCCTGCTCTAGTAAGCTTGCTAGCACTGAGCAAGCCCTCAGGCAGAATCACATTTGCTTGCAATAGGAAGCCATTGATCAGCATCTAGAGCACCAGGAGTGCCAAGGGGATCTGGACAGGGCAC
>NW_006921616.1:12306758-12308392 GCF_000298275.1 Orycteropus afer afer | reverse complement strand
GTCTCATCATGGGGAATAACTACCACCAGCTGCCCAGCCACTCAACCAGACCCAGCCAAGTTGATGCAAAAACATAACCATCACAAAGTATTAAAAGACAAAGATGTCACTTTGAGGACTAAGGTACACCTGATTCAAGCTATGGTATTTTCAATTGCCTCATAAGCATGCAAATGTTAGACAACGAACAAAACCAAAATACCAAACTCACTGCCGTCAAGTTGATTTGACCCATAGCAACCCCTCCTTGGGTTTCTGAGGCAGTATTTCTACCGAAGTAGATTGCCCAACCTTCCTTCCCAGGAGTGGCTGGTGGATTTGCACCACCAGCCTTCTGCTTAGCAGTCAAATGCCAAGGAAGACCTAAAAGAATTGATGCATTTGATTAAGGTGTTGGCAAAGAATATCGAATATACCATGGGCTGCCAGAAGAACAAACAAATCTGTCTTGGAAGAAGTACAGCAAGAATGCTCCTTAGAAGCGAGGATAGTGAGACTTCGTCTCATGTCCTTTGGATATTTTATCAGGCGGGACCTGTCCCTGGAGAAGACATCATGTTTGGTAAAGTAGAGGATCAGTGAAAGGAGGTAGACCCTCAATGAGATGAATTGACACAGTAGCTGCAACAATGAGTCGAACAACAACAATTGTGAGGATGGTTCAGGACCAGACAGTGTTATGTTCTATTGCACACAGAATTACTATGAGTCAACACAACTTTCACACCTAACAACAGCAATGTATAGGTAAGAGCCCTGGTGGTGACCAAATGGTCAGCAGTTCAAACCCATTAGCTGCTCCACAGGAGAAAGATGTGGCAGTCTGCTTCCATAAAGATTTACATAGCCTTGGTAACCCTATGTGGCAGTTCCTCTCTGTCCTATTGGGTTGCTGTGAGTTGGAATCAACTTGATGGCAGTGAGTTTGGGGTAATGTATAAGGGGAATACCTGAGTAGTGCAAAGAGTTAATGCTTTGCTGCCAACTGAAAGGTTGGTAGTTTGAATCCACCCAAAGATGCCTTGGAAGAAAGGTCTGGTGATCTACTTCAGAAAAATCAGCTGTTGAAATTCCTGTGGTGCCCAATTCTACTCTGACACACATGGGTCACCATGAATCAGAATCCAGTCTATAGCAACTGGTTCCAAAAATATTCTTTCTGGGGAAAAATCTGACCCCAGGGTATCTGTGTGATCAAAAGCTATGTGTAATAGGGTGTTGAGGGAATGCAGTGGCACAGGGAGGGTAGCACAGTTAAAAATGAATGCAGAGATGGCAGACTAGGCAGAAGGACTGCACAGACCCTCTTCAACAAAGGCAAGGGAAACCAACTGACACAGACACAGAAGATAATCTTGGACCCCTGAGCCTTGAAGGGAAGGATACAGAAGTAGATTAAACCCCAACTAGTAGAAGAATTTGCGTGAAAATACCAAAAAAGGAGATATACAGAGCTGCGGTCTGGCAGGGACCTGAACGCCCCTGACGGCACAAACAGCTTGGACATTCCCGAGTGGTGCAACCCCAAGGACACTTGGGGCATGCAAGACTGAAAAGGCCAATGATAAAAAACCACCAAGAAGAGCCTGAACCACCCTTGGCTGCTCTTCACAAACAGTTAACAGAGATCTAAA
>NW_006921616.1:12297505-12304072 GCF_000298275.1 Orycteropus afer afer | reverse complement strand
TTGGCTGAATTCTCACCAATGTTGGGCCCAGGTCAGATCTGGGCATGATAGTCTATCTTGATAGGAACAAAGTCACAGCTGGGGTGGGGACAAGGTGAGTTTCGAGCTTCATCAGAGAACCTTGGGGCACGGGATGTGACTTGGGGTAAATGGAGTTCACTTTAGTACACATGTAGGGACTTCTGTTTCTTAATGAGGGTATTACTTCACCTCAAGGCACTAGATCCTCTCAACTGCTTAACCCACATCCACAAGTCCCTATGGGATGTGCCTTCACCATTAGGTTAAACACCACCTGTCACTCAGTGGAATCCCATCCAGCAAAGAGAACGAACAGTCAACTTTACAAAACTATGGATGGTGCTCACAACCAGGATGCCATCCAAAAGAAGCCAGACTCAACAGTGGATGCCCTGCCTGATCCCATGTGTAGAAAGTTCAGAAACAGGAAGAAGTTAACCTGCTGTTAGAAGTCAGCGCAGTCATCACTGTCCTAGGGGGTGGTCAGCAGCTCAGCGGAGGTACCTGAGGACTTTTGGGGTGCTGGTGATTTGTTTCTGGGTCTCGATTCTGGGTCCATTGTTGTTGACGTTAGCTGTGATCTAGTCGCTCATGACTCATGGCTACCCCACAGAAGCAGAGCAGAACCGCTCCACAGGGTTTTCAAGGCTGTGACCTTTTAGGGGCAGATCGCCAGGCCTGTCATCTGAGCCACCTCCGGATGAGTTCAAACTACCAACCTTTCAGCTCATGGCCCAGAGTCTAACTGTTTGCACCTCCAGGGACCCTTATTCCATGGGCATGTTCAACCTGTGAAAACGCATCAACCTGTATCTTTATGATTTGCTCACTTTCTTTTGTATGGTATATTTTAATAAACAGTTTTTTAAAAAGCTAGCTAAGAACAAAAAACAGAATTATAACTTTAAATAGACTTAATGAGATTTAACAGAAAACAAACTCATTGCTATAGAGTCGATTCCAACCCATGGAGACTCCTTGTGTTACAGAGGAGAACTGCTCCGTAGGTTTCTCTTGGCCATAATCTTGACAGAAGATTGCCAGCTTTCTTCCACAGTATGCTATGTGGGTTTAAACTGCCAATCTTTAGGTTAGTAGTTAAGCAGCAACTGTTTACACCATCCAAATCAAACCAAACCAAACCCACTGCCACAGAGTCAATTCCGACTCATAGCAACCCCCGTTGGGTTTCCAAGGTGGTGAATCGTTACAGAAATAGATTGTCTCATCTTTCTTCCATGGGGTGGCTGATGGGTTTGAACCTCCAGCCTTCTGGCTAGCAATCAAATGCCTTGGGCACTGTGCCACCTGTGCTCCTTTATGCCATCCAGAGAATTTTAAATAAGATAAGCTACTTAAATATCTTGTTCCTGAAACATACACCAAACCAAACCAAAACTTTTGCCACTGAGTGGATTTCAACTCATAGTAACCCTGTAGGCAGAGTAGAATTGCCCCATAGAATTTTCAAGGCTGTAATCTTTATGGAAGCAGACTGCCATATCACTCTTCCACAGAGCAGCTTGTGGATTCAAACCAACAACCTTTCCAATAGCAGCCAAGTGTTTTAACCACTTTGCCACCCTCCTGGAACATACTAAGTATTCAATAAATATTACCTACTAGTATCACTATTATTATTGTTGTCATTCCACCATTTTTTGGACCTAGCTTAGCTACTTGGGTCTTAGTGCTAAGGCATTTGACTGCTAACCAGGAGGCTGGTGGTGCAAACCCACCAACCACTCCTCAGAAGAGAGATTGGGCAATCTAGTTCCGTAGTAATACCACCTCAGAAACCCAAAGAGGGATCGCTATGAGTGAGATCTGACTCCACGGCAGTGCATTTGGTTTTTTGGATTTGGGTCCTTGGTACCTTATTTAGAGGTTTAGCTCTATTAATTACTTTTAAAACCAAAAAAAAAAAAGACAAACTCACTGCTGTCGAGTCTGGTCCAACTCATAGAGACCCCTCCTTGGGTTTCCAAGGCTGTATCACTTAGGAAGTAGATTGCCCAACTCCTTTCCAGGGAATGGCTGGTGAGTTTGAGCCACCAGCCTTCTGGTTAGCAGTCAAGTGCCTTAGGCACTACGCCACGAGAGCTCCCGCTGTTTCCAAAAATCAATAGCCCACCCCAAATCAAAACAAATGGAAAATATTTAAAAGAATGGGCCACAGGCTCTGAAATTCTACAAAGAGTTCCCAAAATTATTCCAAACAAAAGCAATGTCCTTAAAATAAGAATGAGAACATAGCCTCCGTCCCTCCTTCGAACTTCACTGGGGTATAAGTTCCGTCGGGCTGTTAAACCACCAGGAGAGTGAATGTACTTTAGAGCCACGACTGTTCCTACAAGGCCCCTGAGACCTGTGGAGTTCCAGCTTTGAGCCGAAATGGCTTGTCTTCTCGTCTAGGGCAGGGGAGTGTCTAAAGTGTTCCGATTTCAGTCCACATGTTTAGAAGTCAAGTGCTTTTTCACTATGTGCTAATGAGGGAGTCTAACATGCAAACATCCATCCCAATCTTTTCAGTTTGTGATGATGAACTAACCTAGAAGGAGACAGAGTCAATCAATCACAAAATTAGCAGGGCATAAAGTTCTAATGAATGTCTTAGGGTTGGAAGGCTCTTCTTCTTGGATTCAGATGGGAGTGTCTCTGTTTCCTGAACGATAACAAGTGAGAAACAAGAGTCAAAGTAATACTGTGGTTTGTAGGATCTCTTTGCCTTTTCAAGGGGTTGTCGTATTCACATATCATGGCCCCTTGGGCATCCATTCAATATGTGTTTACAGAGGAACTACATTTTATGGGGGACATCAGCTTCTGAAGAAAGCATGTAAGATTAAAATATTGCCTTTAAAACCTCTTTAAGTAGCCTGTAAAGTATAGTCTATTTGGTCTGCATTTACCTAGTTGGCTTGTGTTTAGGCACCATGCTGTTCCAGAAACACCTTTCTTTAAACACCAGCCCATTTAGCACAAGGAGATGTTCTTGTGGAAGAGACAGGTAAGTATCCACCAAAGATTCATAGTTCCCCCTTCATGGTATAGAGTTCTCTGGGGTATGGCTACCCAGCCAAAGACAATAGTTCCCAGCCTCCTTTGCATCTAAGTGGAACCTGTGACTGTTCTCACCAATGGAACATCAGCAAAAATAACATGAGTTGCTCACAAGCCAAGAGGATTAAGGAGAAGATTTGTGTGCCTTCTTCACACATTGGTCCTGGGTTTCCTGGCTGCAGGATTCCAAGGATCCAGAGGACGGCAGAGCCACAAGATGGAAGGCACCTGTGTTCCTGAATTACCTACATGGAAGGTACCCATCAATCAAGTGACTGATAAATAAATTTCTATTGAGTTAAGCTTCTACAACTTGAGGGTTTTATTTAATCATAGCAGCTAACGTTGCCTAAACTGGCACAGGAGTACAACAGAGAATATAAAGTACGTAAATCATAATCCAATGGGCTGTTATTGTTGGTTGCCGTCAAGTTGACTTCAACTCCTGGCACTCTATGTATAAGAGAGTTAAACATTGTCTGGTCCTACGTTGGTATGTTTGACTCCATTGTTGCTGCTATTGTGTAGTGTCTTCCAACTTAGGGGGCTCATCCTCCAGCACTGCATTGGAAAATATCCTGTTGTGATCCATAGGGTTTTTGGAAGTAGATTGCCAGAACTTTCTCCTTAATTCATCTTAATCTGGAAGCTCCACTGAAACCAGCCTAGCATAAGTGACCTTATTGGTATTTGGAATACCAGTGGCACTGCTTCCAGTATCATAGCAACATGCAAGCCACCACAGTACAAGAAACTGTCAGATGGACAGTGGAACCCCATGGAGTGAGAGCTATATAAAAACACGTTACGAGCATACCAAAAAGGGCAAGGTGAGAGAGACAACTTTTACCTGGGAATTCAGGAAAGATACATCACAGAGACAACGGGCTTGGAAGAAAGAGCTTATTTGATTTTTACCAACAACCCCATCACCATTTTTAACATATTGAGATTCTGAGGTCCAGAGAGGTTAAATGACTTGGGCAAAGCCAGGACTTCTGATTCAATTCCGGTTCTGTCTCCCTGCATGACACTGCCTCAGCCCTCTTTTTGGAAAAGCACAAACCAATAGTCTAAGACCTGTGAGGAGTGGCCAGGATAGGGCTTAACTGAAGCTCCATCCCCTGTTCCTCTCCATCCGACTATTAGCACCCTGCTCCCAGAAGCAATCCTGCTCATGGACTCATGAATAAGTCAACTCCTTTCCTTCCTCAGGGCCAACCCAATAAGAACATGTAACCATGGGTACCATTGGTGACTCAGTGGTAGAATTCTCATCTTCCACACGAAAGATCTGGATTCAATTCCTGGCCAGTGCGCCTTAGGCACGGCCACCATGTATCTGTCAGTAGGGGTTTGCATGCTGGTATGATGCTGACCAGGTCTCAGCAGAGCTTCTAAACCAAGACAGACTCGGAAGAAAGACCTGGTGCTCTACTTCCAAAAATCAACCAATGAAAATCCTATGGATGACAATGGAGCACTGTTCAGTCCACAACCAATGGTGGGGATGACACAGGACAGGGCAGCATTTCATTGTCCCGTGCACAGAGGTGCTGGCAGCTAACAACAGCCTTAGGGTTGCATGAGGGTCTTGTCCACAGAACAAGGGTCTTTGTGCAGCAAAGTTCTGTGCCCACTGCTCATAGAGCCAACCCTCTCCCTAGCAGACAGCAAGTTGGCTACGTGGGTGCCCAAAGCAGATCAGAAATGGAGCATGGTAGGGAGGAGGGAGAGGGTTGATCTTTACTGTTTCTATTTTTCACTTTGAAAAGAGATGTTTTTGAAACGTTCAGTAGAATTTTAATATATCCACACACACCAAAAAGACAGTTTCCCTAATGCACCTCTTTTCTGCACCAATATCCTTCCTGACAAGAGAAACAGCCCACACTTTCCCTGGCTTTTGCTTTCCCCTGGGCTTCTCTGAAGCAGATTTCTTCTTCTTTCTTATTGAAATAACCAGGTCTTGGCTCCGGGGCCTACCAACCACAGGATGAACATGTAACACTGCCCACTGTACACCACCACACTCAACTTGCAAGAGGATGTTATTCTGCCCATTTGAATGGTGAGAAAATACCTCCTGCTTGTGCCAAGGCAAGTGCAGGGCTTCTGTTGTTTTGCAGCCTTGCATCAGACCAAAACTGGATCTATGCCCACCAGTCTGTTTTAAAGAGCAGCAGAATTTCAGCCAAAGAACGTTGAATTGGGACTCAAATCAAACCCACTGACGTAGAGTCCATTCTGATTCATAGCCACACTTTAAGATGCTGTAGAAGTGCCCCCACAGGGTTCTCACGGTTGTAAATCTTCACAGAAGCAGAGTAGCTCATCTTTCTCTTATGGAGCAGCTGGTGGGTTCGAACCACCAAACTTTTGATTAGCAGGTGAATTAGGAGAGGTAGTTTTAAAAATATACTAGCTGTTTAAATTCTTTCTCCTTACCCCATCTCCCCCTAAACAAACTGCTGGCTGTTTGTCTCCAGACACACAAAACAGTTTGACTGAATAATCTCAGAACTAGCTAGAATGCTGGCGGAGGGTAAGGTCTGATGTTTCTGGCCATAGGTATGAAATACCTTTAAGATTTGCACTCCTTTTGACCTTGTAAGCCCACTTCTGAACTTACATCCTAATAAATGATCACACATGCATACAGAGGTTTATATCCAAGAATGCCCACCAAAGAGTTTATATTAGCAAAACAACACAAACAGAAAAACACTGAAATATCCAACAACAGATAACAATAACTTTCTAAATGATGGTACATTTTATCAAATGAAATAATATGAAAATACTAAAAACAATACTGTTAATATATAGCACAGACAAAGGTGAACTAAGATTCACTTAAGGAGCTCTGGTGGCCCAGTGGTTAAAGCATCCAGCTACTAATCAAAGGGTCAGCAGCTCGAACTCATCAGCCACTCCTTGGGAGAAAGATGAGGCAGTCTGCTTCTGGAAAGATTTACAGCCTCTGAAACCCTATGGGACAGTTCTACTCTGTCCCACAGTGTTGCTAGGAGTCAGAATCGACTTGACAGCATTGGGTTTATGTTGATTCATGAAAATTCACGTGATGTTAATGTTTAGCTGGCTTATCCATATTTTCTTACAGACTCAGACAGACTCAGAAGAAGGAAGGGGCCATCCACTTCCCAAAGAATTGGCCAGGGAAAAAACCTTATGAATAGCAGAGAAACACTGTCTGATCCATTACTGGATAACTTTATGAATATCCCGGAAATATTGTCCAATACAATGCCAGAAGACAAGCCCTTTAGGTTGGAAGGCACTCCGAATATGATGGGAAAAGAGATGCTTCATCAGAGTAGAACCAAACTTAATGATACGGATAAAGTAAAGCTTTTGGAACCTCCATTTGCTGATGTGGCATGACTCAAATTGAGGAGGAACAACTGCAAACATCCACTAATAATCAGAACATGGAATGTACAAAGTATGAATCTAGGAAAA
>NW_006921616.1:12295265-12296805 GCF_000298275.1 Orycteropus afer afer | reverse complement strand
CCAAAATATGACCTCGAATATATCCCTCCTGAATTTAGAGACCATCTAAAAATAGATTTGCTGCATTGAACACCAATGACCGAAAACCAGAGGAATTGTGGGATGACATCAAGAACATCATCCATGAAGAAAGCAAAAGGTCATTAAAAAGGTAGGAATGGAAGAAAAGACCAAAATGGATGTCAGAAAAGACTCTGAAACTTGCCTTTGAATGGAGAGTAGCCAAATCAAATGAAAGAAACAAGATAAAAGAGCTGAGCAGAAGATTTCAAAGAGCAGCTTGAGAAGACAAATTCAATTATTATGATGAAATGTGCAAAGACCTGGAACTAGAAAACCAAAAGGAAAGAACACACTCAGCATTTCTCAAGCTGAGAGAACTAAGGAAAAAAATTTAAGCCTTGAGTTGCAACACTGAAAGATTCTATGGGCAAAATATTGAATGATTCAGGAAGCATCAAAAGAAGATGGAGGGAATACACAGAATCACTGTACCAAAAAAGAATTGGTTAATGTTCATCCATTTCAGGAGGTGGCATATGATCAAGAACCAATGGTATTGAAGGAAGAAGTTGAAGCTGCATTGAATGAATTGGCAAAGAACAAGGCTCCAGGAATTGACGGAATACTCATTGAGATGTTTCAACAAATGGATGCCACACTGAAGGCACTCACTCGGCTATGCCAAGAGATTTGGAAGGCAGCTTCCTGGCCAACTGACTGGAAGAGATCCCTATTTGTACCCATTCCAAAGAAAGGTGATCCCACAGAATGTGGAAATTATCAAGCAATATCATTAATATATCACATAAGTGAAATCTAACTAAAGATAATTTAAAAACAGTTGCAGTTGCATATTGACAGAGAACTTCCAGAAATGCAAGCTGGATTCAGAAGTAAGGGATATCATTGCTGATGTCAGATGGATCCTGGCTCAAAACAAAGAATACCAGAAAGATGTTTACTTGTGTTTTATTGACTATGCAAAACATTTGCTTGTGTGGATCATAACAATTTTGGGTAACACTGAGAAGAATGGGAATTCCAGAACACTTAATTGTACTCATGAGGAATCTGTACATAGACCAGGAGGCTGTCGCTTGAACAGAAAAAAGGGGCACTGCATGGTTTAAAATCAAGAAGGGAGTGTGTCAGAGTTGTATCTTTTCACCACACTTATTCAATCTGTATGCTGAGAAAATAATCTGAGAAGTTGGACTATATGAAGAAAAATGTGGCATCAGGATTGGAGGAAGAATCATTAACAACCTGATGACACAACTTTGCTTGCTGAAAGTGAGGATGACTTGAAGCACTTAACTGATGAAGATTGAAGACTACAGTCTGCAATATAGATTACATCTCAATATAAAGAAAACAAAAATCCTCACAACTGGACCTATAAGCAGCATCATGATAAATGGAGAAAAGATTGAAATTGTCAAAGACTTCATGTTGCTTGGTTCTACAATCGACACCAATGGAAGCAGCAGTCAAGACATCAGACAACATATAGCACTGGGCAAATCGGCTGCAAAGG
>NW_006921616.1:12289408-12294125 GCF_000298275.1 Orycteropus afer afer | reverse complement strand
CCTCGGAAACCCAAAGAGGGATCCCTGTGAGTCGGGTCCAACTCAACAGCAAATAACAACAACAGGCAGAAAGGGAAACAGGAGCCACAGAGTGCAGGGTTGACAGTGGGCTTTTATTTTTTTTAAGCCGTGGCAGCAGAGAGAACAAAGTGTAACCTTCAGTTGACAGGTCATTTGATGGATGACCGGGCCACTGGAAAGAAGTCCTCTGTGCCTTGGGTTTTGGGAAGTCAGCCAGGAACTAACCAGCAAAAGGGGTCTTCAGACTGGCAACTCTGACTCAGGGCTCCCCTCAGCAGAGGCTTGGTGGGTGGTGGTAAAGAAAGGTTGCAAGATTTATCTGTTTAATCAGCCAGCTCCCAGATGATGCTTGGAGTTTGATGTGGATCATTCCAGCCTCTCTCCAATCGATCAACAAGTATTGATTGAGTGCCTACTGTTTGCTGGGCTTGAATGCTAGGCATTTTGGGAGATGCAGGATGAGTAGAAAACGGGCTCTCTGTCCTCTTCAATTAGTACCACAAGCCCCCACAGAGCAAAGTGGGAATTGCCTGAGTGTGACAATGGGAGCTACAGAAATGCAGAGACAGGGCACTCTGACATACAGTCACAAGAGGCATTCAAATAAGAGATCACATCTGAGCTGGAGTCGGGGTGCAGGAACTATGACTGGCTGAAGAAACACGGATACGTATTTGAGTAATGCTAGCAGCATTAACAATATCAGTGCCTTACACAAGTGTTTATTTCTTGTTCACATTAAGGCCATTTGGCAGCAGAGATGGAGGTGGGATTCTCCATATGGTCATTCCGGGCCCCAGTGCTATCTTCAATCCATTCCTTTCAGGCCACCACGGCCTCCACATCAAACCAGCAAATGGGGAGAGGGGGACAAGGGTAGTGTGGAGGTTTATCTAGTTTTAGTCTGCAAGCAATACACATCACTTCCTCCACATCCCATTGGCCTAGAGCCCACTGCCCCACTTAGAGGAAAAGATGATGGGCCCTGGCCAGTTAGCCACTTTCCAGCAGCAACTCTCTGAAGAGGAAGCCCAAGCTTTGGGGAAAGCAGCTACAGGCAGCAAAGGTCCAGAGGTAGCATGGTCATGGCGGCATCTGATGGGTTGACTTGTGTCCCCCAAAATATGTGTTGGAATCCCAACCCCTATACCTGGGGATGAGATCCTACTTGGAAATAGCATTTGCTTTGTCATGGTAATTATCTCATACCCAAGTATGATGGGTTCTCAGTCCAATCATTTCTGCGTTCTAAAAAGGGCAGCTCAGTCTCAGAGATGCACCACACAGGGAAGACAGACGCCGTGAGAGGATCATAGACAAGCCAAGGAACACCCAGGGCCATCCCTAAAGAGAGAATCAATGCAGCCGAGACCCTGGTGTGCACTTTTAGCCTCCAAAACCATGACAACTGTTCTTCAAAGCCACCTACTTGTGGCACTTTCATCACAGCAGCAATAGGTGACTAAGACACAGCATGTGAGGCTGCAAAGAGATGGTCACTACATGAGAGGTGAAGAGGAGGGGTAGGAGGGAAGGAGCCTGACATGGGCTGGTGAGGCCCCATGGGGAGGGGAGGACGAGCCGCTAATCAAGGTGCTTGAACATGATGAGGGCAGTGATGATCATTTGTAAGCCTATTAGTCCAACCCAGGCCAGGCAGCCTTCTTCTTCAGCCAACACTGCCATGGTGTTTGGGATTTGAATGACTTCAGGTAGGGTCTGCACTTCCCTGATGACAGAGTAATCACCACTCATGGGGTCTCAGACAGGCCCAACTCCCCGTTGTTCATGCAACCTCCTCCTTAAACATAACTTGGATATTAGAGAATATTCACATTCCTGATATAAATCAATGAGAGACCAAGAGGACCTCAGTTGGAACAGAGGAAACTGGGGAGTCCCCAGCTACCCCATGAGCACTTCAAGAGTGAGTCTTCTGGAGGGTCCAGAGCACCCTATTCCTAAGGCTGGAGTGTCTGACTGTGAATGTTAGCTCTAAAGGCTCATGGGGATTTAAGTCGCACCCCACCCTGAGGTAAGGTGCTCTCCTTCGATGATATAAGTCCATATTTTTATGTCATTTTCAATCATGACACCAGAGATGGTGACATTAGACAAGCCACTGGACCTCTCTGTGATCTCTAAGGACTTTTTCAGCTGTGACATTCTGTGACTGAGTTCTTTCCACACAGAAAGCCCACATATGTGTTAATAAGATCCTAGAAATGTTAGAATTCAGAAATAGAAATCAAAATAGGGGGAAAGGAAGAGAAGGACGCCTTAGAGGTTGTCGAGACAGCACTTCCCAGTGTGCTCCAGGAGCATTCGTTCTGTGGACTCTTACTAGGGTGGGTGTGTTTTTGCATCTATACATGTGTGTGCATGTGTGTATTGTGTGCACGTATGTGCATACAGTCATAACTGATGTTCGTGCAATATGCCAGCCACTACATAGCTTTTCATGCATTGCTGCATCGAATCCTGCCAGAAGCCCTGTGGGTATCATCATCCCCATTTTATAGATGAGGAAACTGATGTTTAGAAAGATTGAGCACCTGCCCAAGGTTAGAGATTGTAAGTAGAGGGGAAAGAAGTCAACTCGGGAATCTGAGTTTTCAGCCACTACACTCTGCTGCTTTTGTGTCAAGTCTGTTTGGAAATTGCTAAGTTACACAGAGTGGAACTGGTTTGTTTATGACAATATTCTCTGAGCCCTGAGCATCACAATGTGGGTTGGAGTAAATGGAGGCTCAAACCAAACTCACTGGCATCTAGTGGATTCTGACTCATAGCAACCTCTTCTGGTTTCCGAGGAGGTGGATCTTTATGGAAGTAGATTGTCTCCATCTCCCTTCCTCAGAATGGCTGGTGGGTTTGAACCGCCAACCCTCTAGTTAGCAGTCAAATGCCTTAGGCACTGTGCTACCAGAGCACAGATATGAAGTAGCATCACCTGGCTTAACTCCAGCTTGGCCCCTTCCTGGCTGTGTGACCTTGGGCACATCACTTAACCTCTCTGAACCCCATCTCTGAAATAAGTAGAACAGCACCATCTGCCTCACAAGGTGGCCTGCAAGGATGAAATACATAACATGCTTTGAGATCAAAACAGTGCTTGGCAAAAAAACAAATCCTATGGAAGTGTCAGCTCGCACTAGCGTGAGTAGCACTATCAACTAAATTGATCCTGCATCCAGGTTTCCATCAACATGAGCATCTCTCAGGGGTAGTGGTATGATCTGGACCATCCTTCTCACTTACCCATGAGCTTGCTGAGGCTAAGAGAGGCAATAGGCCTGGCACAAGACCATGTGGGCTGCTAGTGCCAGAGCCAGAGCTAGAAGTCAGGCCCCAGACTCCAGCCTCAGTATTTGGCCCACATATCCACCCTGCCTCTCTGCAGAAGGTTTGGAAATTTTCTGCAAATCGGGTTATAGGAATGTTACTAAATGGGCAGATACTCACACGAGGACTAGGCTTCCAGTTCCAACCTGTTCTGGCTTTTTTGTTGTTTGTTTTTGTTTTTTGTCCTTTATGCATCCACCCAGTGCCCAGTGCAGGGTCTTGTTCTCACTCAGGACAAAGGAGACCCAGAGAGATGACTTCTGCAGCCATGCTGCCTCCCCAGAGGGTCACCACTCTAACAGCCAGCCCTCTGCTCCACCTTTGAGCTCCCTCAGGCAAAATGACTCTGTCCACCAGGAGCACTGGACTCCTGCAGCCAATAACAGCACAGCACCACCCCCCGCCCCCCCCACGGGACACTGCCTCCATCCAGCGTCCTCCACACTGCCAGAGCCCCCAAGCCCTGGGAGCCTCTGAAGGGGGACAGGAGGGAGGAGAAGTCATCCCTCTTGGCCTCCAGAGGGAAGCATTTCAGAAAACAGGACTGGAGGTGGCAAAGACAATAAATGAAAAATACAACTGGGCTGAGGCAGGGATGGGAGCATTTGGGGCTTCTTATGATTCCTCTGTGATGCTCTCTGCTCCTTACTGCTCTGACCTCTTCCTTCTGTGGTGTCTTGAGAATGGTGACAGTTTGTATGTGAGTGTGTGTGCATGTGTGTGAGAGCGAGAGTGTGTGTGACTGTGTCAATGTATGTGTTGTGTGAATGAGCATGAGAGTGTATACACGTGTATGTGAGTGAGCAGGTGTGTGCAATATGTAGGCCCTCGTGTATATATGTGTGTAAGTGTTTGTGTGAGTGCGTACCAGTGTGTGCATTATGTGAGCATGTGAGTGTACATGTGTGCATGCATGATAACATGCACAGAAGTGCATGAGAGTGTATGCATGTATATACGAGTATGCATGCGTATGTAGGCCCTTGTGTGTGTAAGTGTGGAAGTGAAAGTGTGAATGTGTAGCAGTGTGTGCATTGTGTGAGTGTGTGAATGTATGTGTGTGTATGCGTGACAGCGAACACGTGCACAGGTGTGTGACTGTGTGATGTGTATGTGAGCATGTGTGTGTACATGTGAGTGTGTGCACGTGTATGGTTTGTGTGTGAACGTGTGTATGTGTGTGCAGAGGGAGAGATGAAGGAAGAGCAAGTTAGAAGTTAGAGTGAGGGAGAGCCAGACAGAAGCCTCTGAGCTTCAGGGCTCTCTCATTAGTTCTTCCTCAGGGAAGCAATCGTATCTGCTTCAATGGCTTGGCTGTGCCTATTTGTCTAAAACTCTCAAATGAGCACCA
>NW_006921616.1:12278804-12280496 GCF_000298275.1 Orycteropus afer afer | reverse complement strand
AATTGATATGATCATGTGGTTCTTCTCCTTTGTTTTATTTATGTGGTGGATTACATTGATTGTTTTTCTAATGTTGAACCATCCTTGCATACCCCTCATCTTTCTCTTGCAGAGAAGCTGTTGGGCTCGGAACCTGACCTTTTGGTTCACAAGCAAGTGCTTAACCACTGTTTCCTCCACCTGCAATTTCTTCAGAATCTGAAAAGGGCCAGGCTCTTTTGGTCTAGAAAATTAAAAAAAAAAAAAAAAATCTTAAGCTACTGGTTTCTATAAACATTTTGAGGACCTTTGTTTTGTTATCTTTTGAGCTTCCATGTGTAATTAACAAGCCTGGACACCTGCCCTATAGAAGCTTGCAATCTATGTCACATGAGCACATAGCAAATGAAGAGCAGAAGCCACACCAACAGCAGAGTTTTCATATGTTACCTTTCTCAGTGTCTCTATTGCCAGGGACCTATGGCCAGCCATGTGCCATATGAACCAGAAAAGAGCATTTTCTTCCAGTAGAAGTGGAGGGTGGCATGCTGGGGTGGGGCCCAGCCTGGGCTCAGGAGAGCCAGATGTTCAATTCCAGCTCAGGCACCCAGATGTGGTGTGACTTCGGGTCTGTCCCTTTTCCTCTCTGGGTCTCAGTGTCTTCACTTGTCTAATAAACAGGGTTAGATCTTATGGTCTCCACTCCAGAGACCCTTATTGGAACTCGGGGGGCAGGGCAGAGACAGGATCCACCTTGTTTGTATTCAGGTCCTCAGAGCCCAGCACAGTACCTAACATACGTTGCTGATGAATCTGCCAGACTTGGCCTTTGGAACAAAGTGGATTCCATTGTTGTTGTTATGGTTAAGTGCTGTTAAGTCCACTTCAACTCATATTGACAGAGTAGAACCGCCCTTTACTGGAGCAAATCTCCAGGTCTTTCTCTTGTGGATCTTCAGTTAGCAGCAAGCATATAACCATTTGCACCACATGGCTCTTTCCTTGCTGAAGCGGGAAGATCACCTGGGATGGAGCTGGGCCATTTGGGGTCCCAAAAACCCTTCCCTGCCTTTCCTCCTCTGATTACTGCCAACCTGTGACAGACAGACATGAATGGGGCTCCCTGACCTCTGGTGGGGTGCATAACATTAGGCAACAGCCCCAGGAAGGCCAAGAAGTGATGGTTGACCCCCAGAACTGAGGCCAAGTGCCCTCACAGGAAATCTCCTGGACCAGAGAGATGAAGCCTCTTCCTTGAGGTCATACAGGTAAACAAGGCTGGAGCCAGCCCTGAGCTCTTTCCACAATCTCCCTCTCAGGAACAAAGTTGGGAACTTGCAGCCATGGGACAAGCTGTTGTCCCCACATTGAAAGCACATTTTTAGGAAGAGACATGGAGATGAGCCTTCCCCCTTGCTTCGCAGCTCGGAGGGTTTTGTCAACGCACCATATGCTTCGAGGCCAAGTATAGATTTTTGTGACAAAATTAACACGGCTTTAGAGATGGCAAAGGAAACAACAAAAAAGCAGAGTTAGAGGCACCAAGCACAAGCACACCGCCATCGAATTGGATCCAACTCATAGGGACCCCTCCTTGGGTTTCCAAGGCAGTATCACTATGGAAATAGATTGCCCAACCTTCCTTCTGAGGAGTGGCTGGTGGGTTTGAACCACCAGCCTTCTGGTTAGCAGTCAAGTGTCTTAGGCACTATG
>NW_006921616.1:12273934-12278704 GCF_000298275.1 Orycteropus afer afer | reverse complement strand
AAAAGACACTAAATATATACCTCTGAGTCATTGTTTTCAATATGATTGGGAGTTTTGACTGATTTTAAGTAGTTTTACTATTATTATTTATGTTGCATGTCTATCCACAGCAAAGGGATGAGAAAGAAGGAAAAATGGGAAGAGCCTCTCAGCTTGACTGATGAAACTCAGTGTTTATCTGCTAAGTCCATGCAATTCACCCCTCCCCAGAGATGTCTTAGGTGAGCACCATCTAGTGTGCAGGCGGTCACAGCTGAAAACAGCCTAGGATTCAGCACTTACCCAAGGAGCCTTTGTTGAGCGCTATATGTCAGACCCACCACCCGTCTATCAGTTTGTCCTACTGGGTAGTTTACATGTTGCTGTGATGCTGGAAACTATGCCACTGGACTTCAAATACCAGCAGGGTCACCCACGATGGACAGGTTTCTGGGGCGCTTCCGGACTAAGACAGACTACGAAAAAAGGCCTGATGACTTACTTTAGAAGATCAACCAGGAATACTCAGGAGATCACCACAGAGCACTATCTGATACAGCGCTGGGAGGTAAGGCCCCTAGGACGAAAGACACTCCAAGTACACAGTGCCGTCGACAAAGGGCTTGCGCACACCAGCGATCGGGAAGATGGCGCAAGGCAGGCTGTCTCGGCCTTTGGTTCATGGCTGTCCGTGAGTCAGGCCTGGCTCTGCGACAGCGAACCCCAGCAGTGTTGCCTGCGCTCCCCCTCTGACAGCGCTGAGGCCAGGAGCACTGCGTATTCATTTGCCGTGGTGCCCGGCGTATAGGGCGTGCTCAGGAAACATGTGAACAGTGAGTGGGTTATTCAGATCCGTGCCTTTGTCCGGGGAGCTCGAGAAGGTGGGGGCTCTGGGTGCTCATGTAAAAGGGAGTGTCAGGATGCAGCAGTATTGTCTCTGTGGAGATGGTTTTGGGGAGCGGTGGTCACAGGTCTGAAAGTATTTTTAAAAGCCTATTTAGCCAGATCCTGTGTGTGTGCTGGGGTGTGAAAGCCTATGAATGTGTTATCAGCAGAGCCTTAGATGAGTCTGTGTGATTTGCTTTGGCCAGACCCAGGCTCCTTCTTCATACATTCCCTGGGGGCAGAGGGACCAACAAGACCACCTGCTACTCTAATGGCCCCCACATCCCCCTCCAATTAATGTGGGAGATGCGCTGATCTTTAAAGGAACAGTGTTAGCTTGCTTTCGGGTACGCTGTTGGGAACAGGAGCCAGGAGCCATGTGAGACTCTTAGGGCCTGAAATGTGGCCGGTCCAAAAACTAAGATGTGCTGTAACTGCAAAACAGCCACTAGATTTTGAAGACCTGTTGTGAACAGAAGAATATCAGCCACCTCTTTAGTAATGTTTATATTGCTAACTTGTAAAAATGGCAATATTTTTTATATATGGGGTTATATCAAATTTAATATTATCATCATTGCCTCCTTTCTACGGCTACCAAAATGTTTAAGATTACATGTGAGCCAAAAAGCTCACATTGTATTCCTGTTGATCAAAACCAAACAAAACCCACTGCCATTAAGTCGATTCCAACTTAACCAAGGCTGTAAATCTTTATGGAAGTAAATTGTCTCACCTTCCTCCCATGGAGTGGCTGGTGGGTTTGAACCACTAACCTCCTGGTTTGTAGTAAAATACCTTAGATGCACAATAGGGGTGGGAAGCAGCCCAAGGATGCACACATTATAATCAGGTCTTCAAGATGATGCAATGAAACAATCTCAATGATAAAGAAGATGGTGAGGAGCCCTCAGGAGAAAAATGCAAGTTATCAGAAACCACAGTGTATGTTTAGTCAGAGGGTGGACCAGTTGGTCACAAAGCTACCCCAAGGTTTTCCTATACAGGCATATCTTGGAGATATTCTGGGTACCATTCCAGACCACAACAATAAAGCAAATATCACAATAAAGCGAGTCACACGAATTTTGTTTTATTTCCCAGTGCATATAAAAGTTATGTTTATACTCTACTGTAGTCTATTAAGTGTGCAATAGCATTATGAAAAGTTCAAAATATTGTAAGAATGACCAAAATGTAACACAGAGACATGAAGTGAGCACATACTGTTGGAAAAATGGCGCCCACAGACTTGCTTGATGCAGGGTTACCACAAACCTTCAATTCTTTAAAAATGCAGTATCTGCAAAGCACAATCAGGTGAAATGCAGCAAACAGAGGTGTGCCTGTATTTAGTCTTGCTCTTTGGGGACTTGGCTGTCTGTTTCATTGCTATTTCAATGTGTTGGCAAAGAAATTACAGTAAAGACAGCTAACATTTCCTGAAAACTGCTATGTGCCAGGGGCTGTGTTAATCACTTTATATACATCATTGCGTTAATGAAGTGGGCATCTGACTGTTCCCATTTCACAAATGAGCAAAGCAGACAGCTAGGTGCTCGGAACCATCATGGAAGTTACAGAAGGTAGTAAACAGTGCTGCCCCGGTTCCTGGCTGGGTAAGTGGGTGACTGCTGGGCCCACGCTCTGGCTGGGGTGGCAGGAGGAGCCCAGGGACCCAGTGCCCTCCCAGCACCCAGCAGAATGCCTCGTGTATGACCAGGTGCCCATTGAACACATCCATCCACCACCTGAGCCTTCTCCCTTCCCCTTTCCTTTATTATTTTGTGTTTGTTTGTTTCTTTTTTCTTTTCTTTTTTTTTTTTACTGTGGTTTGGGTAAAAGTTTACAGAACAAACTGGTTTTCCATTCAACAATTCATGCACTTTTTGTTTTGTGACATTCACAGCAATCCCCACAACTTAACAATACTCTTCCCACTTCCTCCCTGTGTTTACTGTTTCCTTTCATCCTTCTTTCCTATTCTTTCCTGCCTTCTGAGCTTTATCCCTGGATAAATGCTGCCCTTCTGATCTTGTACAGTTGACTGTAATATGTGAACTCCCTGGTGTTATTGTTCACCTCATAGGCTCCTCTATTGTTTGGCTGAAAGGTGAGCTGCAAGAGTGAATTCAGTTCCAGGCCTGAAGTATCACTAAGGGCCATAATTTCAGGGGTTCCACCAGTCTCTATCCCACCAGTAAGCCTGGTCTTTTTTATGACTTTTTGTTTGGTTTCACATTTTTCTCCCACTGTATCTGAGACCTCCCATTGTGACCCTTGTCAGAGCAGTCAGCAGTGGTAGCCGGGCATCATCTAGTTCTTCTGGTCTCAGGGTCGTGGAGGCCAGGGTTCGTGTAGTCCATTAGTTCTTTGGACTATTTGCTTCCTTGCACTTTTGATTTTCTTCACTCTTGTTTGCTCTGGACAGAGACCAATAGCTGCACCTTAGATGGTCACTCAAAATCTTTTAAGAGCCCAGTAGCTACTCACCATAGTACAATGTAGGACACTGTCTTTGTGGACTATGTTATGCCAATTGACCTTAGTGTCCCCCAAGATTATGGTCCTGAATCCCCAGGCTCAGCAACTTGTTCCTTCAAGGTGTTTGGTTATGGCTAAGAAGGAAGGTTGGGCAATCTACTTCCATAGTGATACTGCCTTGGAAACCCAACGAGGGGTTGCTATGAGCCGGGTCCGACTCGACGGCACATAACAACAACAACATGGCCTACTCTATTCATGAATATATTTGCAAGCTCTGGTAGCGTAGTGCCTAAGGCACTTGACTGCTAACCAGAAGGCTGGCAGTTCAAACCCATCAGCCACTCCTCAGAAGGAAGATGGGGCAATCTACTTCCATAGTGATACCACCTCAGAAACCCAAGGATGGGTCGCTATGAGTTGGGTCCGACTCGACGGCATATAACAACAACAACATAAATACTTTTATAGAAATATCCTTTATCAAACCTGTATGTATTAGTGTAAGTAGTCCCATTCTCCTTCCCACCCCTGATAGCTTGAATGTCTATCTATGTATCCACTCATAGATCATTGTTTACACTAGGAGTGCAAGACTGTGTATGCAGTAGTATTTACCTTTGTTGCCTTTGACCTTGTCCTCCTCCCAGAGTCTTCCTCCATCTTGATCATTTTGTGCTGACCTCCCCCTTATTGTACATTGCCTTTCCCTTCACCCAAGTTCTTAATGTCCACCCTTTAGTTAGTGGTTTGCCCTCCTTTCCCCTCCAACCCCTGGCAACCATTCTTTTCTTTCTTCAAAGAATGTAAACCTTTCTTGGCTTTTTACAGTAATAATCTCATACAATATTTGTCCTCTGGTGATTGACTAATCTCACTCAGCATAATGTCCTCCAGGTTCATCCATGTTATGAGGTGTTTTGCGGATTCATCATTATTCTTAGTGCTGTATAGTATTCCATTGCATGTATGCACCATAGCTCCTCTTCACTTTAATCATGTTCCCTTCCTTGTTTCCAACACCTCTTTCCAGGAAAAGCCTTCTACTTTGGACAAACATGGTCACTGGGGCAGATGGACTCAGGATTGAAGCCAGGATTACTACTTAATGGCTGAGTAAATGGAAGGATGTTGAACCTCAATTTCCTCCTTTATAAAGTGGAAGGAACTCATATGCATCTCACAGGGTTGTAGTGGGGAGTAAATGACTTGCTGAATGTAATGAAATCTAGGCATACAGAAGGTGCTTAATAAATATTAGCTGGTATCACTATTGGTCCTTCATGTGGCTAACCTCAGATGGCTTTCTATTTTCTGGATCTCATTGATGGTGAAAAGGCTGACTAGGGGGCTGATGTTTTGGGGGACTAGGGATTAGGAAGGGGTGAGCTCCATGATGAGATCTACATCTATCACCAAACC
>NW_006921616.1:12259360-12268828 GCF_000298275.1 Orycteropus afer afer | reverse complement strand
TTGAACCACCAGCCTTCTGGTTAGCAGTCAAGTGTCTTAGGCACTATGCTACCAGAGCTTCTAGAGTTAGAGGCAGAGGAGCTGAAGTGTCCTCCTCCACTCAGTAGCACTTCACCACCTATCCAAGCAAGAGGAAGCTGCGACACATTGGTGCTCATTTTCTCATGCTGTGCTCCAAGGAAGATGTGGCCTGGGAAAGAGAGAAGAACAGACAGATAGTGACAATAGGGTAAAGTTGAAGGAGGAGGAGACGGAGATAGCAATGACAGCTAGCACTATGTAGTGCTCACCATGAGCCAGACAGAGTCCCTGGGTGGTGCAAATGGTAAATGCACTTGCCTGCTAACTGAAAGGTTGGAGGTTCAAGTTCACCCAGAGGCACCTTGGAAGAAAAGTCTGGCAAACTACTTCTGAAAAATCAACCATTAAAAATGCTACGGAGCACAGTTGTACCCTGACACACAAGCGGTTAGCTCAGTGGCAACTGGTTTTATATACTGGGCACTCTCTACTCTCCACAGTCATTTAAGTAGCTACTATTATTATCCTCATTCTACAGAAATGGAAGCTGAGGCTCAGAGAAGTTGAGTAACAGGATAGCAAAATAAATCAGATTCCTGGCTTGAACAAAAAGTGCAGGCTTCATCAATCACTTTCACCTTTCATCCCTCCTCATGAGCACGCTCAAGTTCTCCATTTTTACAAGAAGTCTTTCCCTCCCCTTGTTGCCAACACACTACTGCTTCTCATTTTCCTTTTGCCACCAACTTCCCTGGAAGAGAAATGTGCATTCCTTATTTTGGCTTCCTCTACTGCTGATCCTTCATCATCTCAGGCTTTGACCACCCCACTGCACCCTTAAAATGACTCAAGTGGACTGTCTCATGGTTGAGCTCAGTTTCCTCATCCTTAGTAGGTCTCTCTCACTCTCCTCTCCCCTCGCTTCTCTGTCCTTTCTTTTCCATCCTCTCTCTCATTTTTGAAATACCGCTGACCTCCCCTTCCTGCTTGACATGACTCCCTCCTTCATCATCAGTAATATGTAGGTCTCCTTTGACCTCTCTGAGTCTCTGCTTCAGTCACTTGTTCCTCTTCTTATGGTTATTTCCTAAATTAGCCCTTCCCAAAAATCCCAGCTGGCCCAATAAGCAACACCATGATAAATGGAGAAAAGATTTACGTTGTCAAGGATTTCATTTCCTTGGATCTGCAATCAACATCCATGGAAGCAGCAGTCAAGAAATCTAATGACATATAGTATTTGGCAAATCGGCTGCAAAAAAACTCTTTAAAGTATTA
This sequence comes from Orycteropus afer afer, assembly GCF_000298275.1. Taxonomy (NCBI): domain Eukaryota; kingdom Metazoa; phylum Chordata; class Mammalia; order Tubulidentata; family Orycteropodidae; genus Orycteropus; species Orycteropus afer. The sequence goes on along the minus strand of NW_006921616.1, from coordinate 12,267,529 downwards.
AAGAGCAAAGACGTCACTTTGAGGGCTAAGGTGCACCTGACCCAAGGCATGGTATTTTCAATCACCTCATCTGCATGTGAAATCTGGACAATGAGTAAGAAAGAGTAAAGAAGAATTGATGCCTTTGAATTCTGGCATTGCAAGAATATTGAATATACCATGGTCTTCCAGAAGAATGTACAAATCTGTCTTGGAAGAAATACAGCCACAATGCTTCTTAGAAGAAAGGATGGATAACTTTGGACAGGTTATCAGGAAGGACCAGTCCTTGGAGAAGGACATTGTGCTTGGTAAAACAGAGGCTCAGCAAAAAAGAGGAAGACCCTCAACAAGATGGATTGACACAGTGGCTGCAACAATGGGCTGAAACACAGCACTAATTATGAGGATGGTGCAGGACTGGGTAGTGTTTCATTCTGTTGTGCATATGGTCACTGTGAGTGGGAACTAACTAGACAGAACAGAACAACAACAAAAGTCTTGAGATGGCTTTGGGGTAAGGCAAGACAAAAACAGGCTTTAGAGTCAACAGAGTCTAAAGAGATATTGGTTAACCACTTATCTTCTTAGCCTCTGATCTTCATAGACATGATGGAGAATATACTTTGAGGACCCTAAGTAGGGATATTGGTGAGTTATTTGGCATGTTGCAGTAGACCAGTGAATGGAAGCCATATCGTCACCTGCTCTTTTTGGGTGGGCTCATGTCTCTCCACAGCAACGGCTACTGCTTACCCCTAGTGTTCTTTCCATCCCCACCTTCCTGAGCTCCAGATTCACATTTCCAATCATCTATTACTATACTTCTCCAAGTAGATATCCTGCAAGTCTATCGATCTCAGTGAGATTAATTACTCCCACCAGCCACTCCTCGGAAGGAAGGTTGGGCAATCTACTTCCGTGATATCACCTTGGAAACCCAAGGAGGGATCTCTATGAGTCAGATCCGACTTGACAGTAGTGAGTTTTGGTTTGGTTTTTACTCCTCATGACCTTAGTCTTATCCAGCTTCTCCAATTAACAGCTTATCCCTTCAAAGTCCCCAAAAGAATGGAAGCCAGGCCAGGGACGTTTGACAGAGAAGACATGGTAGGGCAGTGGTCCTCAGCCCCAGCAGGATATCAAAATCACCTAGCCTCAGCCCCAAAGGTTCTGAATTAAGTGGTCTGGGATGGGACCCAGCATCAGTATTTTCTTTTTTTTAATACCCAGACAGTTCCAATGTGCAGCTGGAATGGCAATCCATTGATACAATGCACTGTGTGCTTCATAAGGGAAGGAGCAATGGTAGCACATATTCAGCTTAGAGGACAAAGGAACCCTGTGTGGAAGTGATTGTAGAGCACAGGAAACTAGGAGCACTTTCCTCTGCCCAGTAGGTTTGCCAGGTTCCTTTAGCCACTTCTAAATCTTCCCTAGTAAACCCTATCTCTCTCCCAAGCTCAAAGCAGACAGCTAGGAAGGAAAAAGGAATACAAAGGACCAATTTCTCCTTATGAAGGGAGCTCTATAAAAATTGTTTTATTGCTTTATTTGGAGCTTTATTTTTTATAAGACCTAGGAAAAAGAGGCATTAGTATTCCACACATCCACAAAGGTGACCTTTGGTGTTGCAGGAAAAATAACATAACACAATAGACCATCCATATTAGGATTATGTCAGGTGTCGTTATTCTCTTTAACACTTTTTTTGTAATTCTAATCATTAAATGGAAGCATTGGAAGGTCTCTTCAAGACTACCTGGTTCAACCTTTACCCCATGAGGAATCAGACAAGGCACATGGATTTACCATCAGACCAACCTGAGTTCCACTTACAGCTTGGCCACTTTTTAGCTGAGCCATCTTGGACATGTAACTGAAATAAAGGTCCCTAAGTTTACTTGTCCATAAAATGGGAAGAACATCACCCACCTCCACAATACCACAGAGTTGCTGTGAAGCATAAATAAATTAAAGATAAATATCAGTCCTCTTCCATTATCAGAATTTTAAATCTGGAATGTGATCTTTGATCCTTAAAGTGTTTTAACACTATCAGCTTCTGTCTCTAGCTCTTAGGATGTTCTCTGGCATCAGCCTTGGTCGTAGACAGACTAAGGGATAATCTAGGCAGAAGGCCCTGCCTGCCAAAATATATCATCCTGAAAGTAGAGGGTCATTGAAGAAGAGGAAGACCCTCAACAAGATGGATTGACACAGTGACTGCAGTGATGGGTTCAAGCATAGCAAAGATTGTGAGGATGGCGCAGGCCCGGGCAGTGTTTCATTCTGCCATAAACAGGGTCACTATGAGTCGGAGCCAACTCAACAGAACCTAACTACGACAATAGTTCTCTGCACTGCAGAAAGCCAGTAATTATTGGTAAGCCTCAATTAGAGAACAGTACGGTGAAACAGAGGGAGCCCCATGTTAGGAGTCCAAGGAAACAACTCTGACCCTGGTTTTACAAAGCTCTAGCCGTGTGACCTTAACCATTCTGAGCTGCAGTTTTCTCATCTAAAGGCGGGGATGACAACACACTGCCCACCTAGATATTATGGGGTTGAAATAAAATTGGGTATGGCAGTAGTACTCCGTCAGGAGATATTTGCTCCGCTGGGGATGTTTGGCAATGTCTGGAGACATTTTTGATAGTCATAGCTAGAGGATACCACTAGAATCTAGTGAGTGGAAGCCAGGGATGCTGCTAGACATCTCACAATGCACAGGCTAGTCCCCCACAAAAAAAGAATTATCCCACCTGAAATGCCAATGGTCCTGAGATTGAAAAAGGGCTTTGTAACTTAGGAAGGCTACTCAGAACTCAGCTGGTATTCCCAAAGTGCAGACACCTATGAGAAGGTTCATCATGGTGCTTTGGAGTTGTTACTGCCTTAGTTCAGGGTTTCTCAGATCCTTTTCAACAGGATATATGTCTATGGGGATGGCACACACCTCCAAACAGCCCTCCTTGCAGCAAGAGTGGAGAGCAGGGTGGGATGGCCATTGGACAGGGACAGGTGTCCAGCCATCCAGAGAGCACTTGGAGGAGGACATCCCAAGAGAGCAAGAGCTGAAGACAGGGTGAAGTTAATCTGATAATTCCATTTAGATTTTTCGACAGCACCTCAAACCCCACACAGTTATACAGAATTTATGCTCATTCCAAACCTCCTCCTTCTGCACAGTTCTCCCCCTCAGTGAATAGTACCACCATCCATCCATATCATTTCTTAGACCAGAAACCAAGGAGCCATTCTTAACTCTTCCCTCTTGCCCAAACTTCTCATCCAACCTATGAACCAAATACAGCCAATTTTTCCTTAAAAATATCCATTCTCTCTACCTCCACCCTAGTCCCAGCCAACATCATCTATTGCAGAGACCATTGCAGAAGTCTTGTAACTTGCCCACCCTTCCCCTCTCTTGGTCCTCCATTGCTTTTCCTGATATTCTTTCTCTTTCCATCTGTCTCATCACACACATGTGTGCACACACACACATGCATGCACACACACACACACATTAAAGCTGCTAAAAGCCCTATAAATCTTTTTTATATAAAGACCAAAATCCTTAACACAACCTAGCCCCTGGCCTGGCTCTCCAACCTCATTTCTTATCATTACTTCTCCTTCCAACCCCCTTAATTGGTCAACCAATTGGGGTTTCTTCAGTTCCTTGAAACCACCATGATACAGGACCTTTGTACATGCCTTCCTTGTGTTGGACACTCACCTGCTCCATTGCCCTGATTAACTTCTACTCTTCCTGCAGATTTCAGCTCCCAGCTCTGAGTCACCACTTCCTCAAAGAACTGTGCCCTGACCAAGCCTGCCCCCATGCTTGTATCCCTCTTGTCACTGCACCACCTCTTCTCCAAAGACCTGCCACACTGGTAACTCTACATTGCTTATAAGAGTCTTGGATCAAGATTCATCTTCTTACTAAAGAGAATGGTCCATCAGATTTTGTGCTGACCTTTGTATTCACAGCATAAATGAGAGTGCCTGACACATAGTAGGAACTTTATACATATTTATTGAATGAACGAGTGCTTAACGCTCCAAAGAGCAAATCTGGAGCCAATTCTTTAAAAACTAAACAGAACAAAAAAAAGTCAGATTCATTTTAATTCAGTAAATAATGTTTTAACTTTTTCTATGCCAAGACTGGCTTTTGGCCTGTCTTCATGTTAAAAAGTCTGAGATGGTCTCGCCTTCCTCTGGGCACACTTAAGTGAGTGACTCTAGTGTCTCCCCCAGCACCGAGTTCTGTTTCCTTGGCTGAAACAAAACCAAACCCACTGTCACTGAGCAATTCGAACTCATAGGACAGAGTAGAGCCCTGGTGGTGCAGTGGTTAAAGCAGTAGGCTGCTAACCGAAACATCAGCAGTTTGAACCCACCCATCACTCTGTGAAAGAAAGATGTGGCAGTTTCCTTGGTAGCTGGGGATAAATCCACAGCTAGCCCTTCTCCCTGACTTAGGAATTCTTCCTTTTTCTCCTGGGCCTTACCAAGCACTTCGAGCTGGAAATAGTACCCACCTCAGCTATCAGGTGTGATCTGCGGAAGGATTCATTTCAGGGGAATCTCCTGAAAATTAGGAGTCCGTGGGTGAGGCGAGTGGTTCACACACTCAGTCGCGAACTAAAAGGTTAGAGGTTTGAGTCTTCCCAGAAGTGCCTCAGAAGAAAGATCTGCTGATCTACTTTCAAGAAATCAGCCATTAAGAACACTATAGAGCCCAAAGACTTCTCCAAAAGAGTCAAAAGAGAACCTACAGATTGGGAAAAAATATTTGGTAATAACATATCTGACAAGGGACTTATCTCTAGAATTTATAGAACACTCCAACACCTCAATAACAAAAAGACAAACAATCCAATTAAAAAATGGGCAGAAGACATGAATAGACACTTCACCAAGGAGGATATTCAAGCGGCCAACAAACATATGAAGAAATGCTCACGATCATTAGCTATTAGAGAGATGCAAATCAAAACAACAATGAGATACCATCTTGCTCCAGCACTAGTAGCAAAGTTCAACAAGACAGAAAATAACAAATGCTGGCGAGGCTGTGGAGAGATTGGGACTCTCCTACACTGCTGGTGGGACTGTAAAATGGTACAACCATTGTGGAAAGCAGTATGGCGATTCCTTCAAAAGTTGGAAATACAAATACCATTTGACCCAGCCATCCCATTACTAGGTATATACCCTAAAGAAGTGAGAGCCATAACAAGAACAGATATATGCACGCCGATGTTCATCGCAGCACTATTTACAATAGCCAAAACTTGGAAACAACCTAGATGTCCAACAACTGAGGAATGGATAACCAAACTTTGGTACATTCACACAATGAATACTATGCAACGCTAAAGAATAATGTAGAATCTGCAAAACACCGCATAACGTGGATGAACTTGGAGGACATTATGCTGAGCGAAATAAGTCAGTCACAAAAGGACAAATATTGTATTAGTCCGTTATTGTGAAAGTTAAGGAAAGGTTTATATATTGGAGGACATTTTCTTTGTTGGTTACCAGGGGTGGGAGGGAAGGGGAGGGAATGCTGTTAGATAGATAGAGATAAATATTGATTTGGGTGAAGAGAAGGGCAATGTACCAAATGTGAGTGACCAATATGGCAGCATTGAGGCTGAGAAAGACAGAGAGAGTTACATGGGCAGTACAAACAACAAATATGAACCCCTTTGCAAATACAATACTGAGTTGTCAATGAAAGCACACATGGGTATAGGGACGGATAGATGGGTGAACAAGTTAAACAATTATGTATGTCTAAATGGAGAGTGTATCCAAGATCATATACAGGGTTGGCAGACAATGGGCCTCTCAGGGTGCAGAAGAGTATGAAGGGATGGACACTGGGAGGAGGTAACTATGGGGAGGAAGTGAGAGGGGAGCTGCTGCATTGTAAATTTTGGTCAATGACATGAGACAAAGTATATGTGAACTGCTGTATGAAAAGTGAATTTACTCTGTAAATCTTCACCCAAATCCTAATTAAAAAAAAAAAAAGAACACTATAGAGCACAGTTCTGTTCTAACGTACATGGAGTCGCCATGAATTGCAATCAACTCAGTGGTAACTGGTTGGTCCTGAGAATTGTCCAGCCGACCTCTGCTTCCCCTACCTGTGAACTCCATAAACAGCAACTGGCTGGGAACCAGGCTCTGCCCTGGAGGCCAGGTATGAGCTACAGTCCTTTCATCTCCGATAAGGTGGACCCCTGGCACCTCTGAAATGAGCTCGGGCCTTCTCTCTATACCCCATCCCAGGGGGTACACCTCAGATATGGCAACTGTGAGTGATAATGCTTTTAAAATAAGTAAATAAAAATACTGAGCTTTTGCTCAAATGAGATTTAAGCCAATGTGAAAGATAGAATATACTTCCCCCCACCAAGGTCCTCAATGTCACATCCTGCAGGCCTAGGTTACCCTGCTGTGGTATATTTGTATAAGCTCACTTATGTAAGAGAGACTGAGGGGGCAGGAGGGAAGGAGGGAGACGTGAAGGAAGGAAACAAGCAGAAAGAAGAAGGAGATGGAAGATTCAAAGAGCAAGTGGAATGATGGGGGGGGAAAAAAGGTAGCTCAGTCAGGGGAATTTTTTCATTAAATTCCAACACAGGAAGCTCTGTGTACACGGGCTCCCCCCGTTTTCTCCTTCTGAAGCCTGAAGGCAAACCAAGATGCTGTGTCAATTACAGGAAAAATCAATGAAGATACTGTTCCCGAGTCCTTTTCACCAGTCGGTGCGAATGGGATCCTTCACTTTCCAGCACTGATTCATTTACTTTCCACCTCTCTGGGGGCTGCTGACATATTGCTATCTCTGAAGACTCCTCAGCAAAACCCCCTCTTGCTACTCACTGCAACTGGTTCCTGCATACACAGTGCTGGGAGAGGGCACGTGACCTTTCTAGACTCACAGGATGGAGGGTAAGACCTCTCTGGTGCCACCCTCACTGATCCGGCATCTCCCCAAGGTGCCCTGGGCCCCAGAAGGCCTCCAGGCTCTGAAGACCTCTTGTATTTTCCAGCCCTCTTTCCTCCATGCTCTCTGCCCTGACTCTGAAAAACTCAACCCTGTCCCTGCACTCGTACCACCCCCCCACTCAACAGCACTGTGAAAGGAGCTTCCAGAGACATCAGCCTTTATCCTGAAACAATGACATTGATGAAGGAAGTCTGGGTATCACGACAGATGAGGAATACCTGGAGTGAGCCTTGTAGGTGAGCCCCAAGACCATCTGCACGACCAAAATCCCACCATTACAGAATCACGCACTTGAGTAAAGTGATGCCCTCGCCTCTGGACCATTTTAGATTGCAAACATCTCAAATGCTTTGAATGTCAAACCTGGAGTCCCTTTGCTAGTTTCCTGTTGCTGCCATAACAGGCAGAGTGGTTTTACTCCATTACAGTTCTCAAGGTCAGAGTCTGAAATGGGTCAGCAGGGCTGTGCTCTTCCTGCAGGCTTTAGGGGAAGAGTCACTTCATTTTCTTTTCTAGCTTCTAGAGGCTGTCTGTGTCCCTTAACTCATGGCCCTCTTCCTCCCTGTGCCTGCAGCCCAGGATCTTCCAGTTTCCCTCCCTCCCTCTCTCTGTCTCCATCCATCCATCATCACATTGCCTTTTCTGACTCTGCTTCCTTCGTCACGTCTCCTTTGACCCTCCTGCCTTCCTCCTATGAAGACCCATATGATTATATTGAGCCCATTCAGATGATCCAGGATAACCTTCTCACCTCAAGATCCTTACATTTATCCCACCTGAAAAGTCTCTTTTGCCATGTAAGGCAAAAAGTTCCAGGAATTAGAACACGGACATTCTGGGTGCCCATTATTCTGTTCAACACACTCCCACATTTTCCGTCTGAGTCAATGAGACAGTCAGACCTCTTCCCAGCTGGGTGACAGGGGAGATCATTGGGAGACAAAGGAGCTAAGTCATGGGGGAGCAGTGGACTCTAAAAGGGGTAAAGAGTCTTCGATAAAGAGGTTGAGGTGACACAATACTGAGTTTGGTGACTTTTTCCTGATTTCATAAGTAATGAAAAAGATTCTCAGCTAAAATGGTGCTATGAAAAAGAAGGAATGAAAGAAGATTAGCCATTAATTGACAGTTTTTGAAGCTACATTATG